>NW_020799142.1:18864462-19084432 GCF_003259725.1 Athene cunicularia
CATCCCCCAGTACTAATATAACTAAGCAATAACCTCTCACTGAAAGCAATCATCTATGAACATTCACAGGCTTACAACAACAACAAAAAGCTGGAGTAGTTTTTCTCATATGAACATATTTCAAGTATGCCCATGTGCTTCATACACCTTGATATTATTATTGAGAAACTTGAACTAAGGGTGGTTGTCATTAAAACTTTAGCAGTTCCCTGCTGTGTCTGTTTTGGTCATCACAGTAGTAATAACAGGAAGACAGTACTTCTGAAGATGTTACTTGTGAACCCTGCCCACATATGCAAACACAGAGAATACAACATAAATGCCTATTGAGCACAGTAGATTTTTAACAGTAATTGGAATTTTTTAGGGTGTTTGTAACGAGGCAACAAATTTAGATCTCACTGACACAACCTTTCATTCACAGCTTGACTGAGTGGCTCAAAGCAATTGCTATGATCCCTGATATGAGGCCAGGTCTGAGCTGAGAGATGTAGAAACATCCACATGGTACCTTGCCCCTGCACAGGAGACAACTGCCATGGAGGCACTCCAAGAGCTGGGTGCTGGAGAAGAACCCACCGCCTGGGCAAGACCAGGAGTTACAGGGAGACACCCACCCCCTATAGATGCACTGCCCTGCAGAAATCCTGATGTCACCATGTCAGGAGTATAGGTGCTAGTGTGAGGTGAGCTGCCTGTCTGCCCAGTTGGATGCTGTAGTGCTAAAACAAGGGCAAGTGGAAATAGTAAATCAGTGAGTGTATGAAAAGGGGATAAATAATGTCAAATCACTGTGCAAGGAAATGATAAGGGTTATAAGAAGAGAACACATGGTTCTTGATGCAATGGAAGAAATAAAGTTCTAATGCCCAGCATGAGATCCTCCTGTAAGAGAAGGAGCCTACTTTAGGACCGTGATTTATGAGAAGACACAAAACACACCACCAGCTTTGGTGCTACACTTAAGAAAGTCTTTCTTTTACAATGACTTTATGAAAATATAAAATGTCTTGAGATTTTTCAGAATAAATGGAGAATGCACATAAAAAATAATTTCTATGTGATTGCTATAGCTATGTTTACAGGGATTATGTAACTATTAGTTTGTGAGTACTTGAATAGAAAAATTGATACCTTCATTCATTTCGTAGAGACAAGATAGACTTGACCTGAACGTTGCTTTATATTTTTTGCAAAAAAAACCACATCAAAATTCTTCCTCGAAAAAAAATTATGGAGGTCACGATTTTCGTACAAATAGAATAAATATGATATTTGTTTGATGCTTGATTTTGGTTTTACTTGTGGAAACCAGGTCCTATTTTTATGTGGAACAATTATGATTGTCAGTGGAAGAACCAGCTATTCTGTTTGACTCTGAGTTGTTAAAAGTCCAACTAGTTTTGCCCCCATCAGTTTTACAGGCAGTTCAGACTGACTCATAAAACTCTAATGGTTTTCCTCATACACAAAATGTATTGTGTGGAGGGCACAGAAAACAGCTTCTACTAAGTAAAACATACTGTAATGAGATCACTGTTTCCCCTTTAACAATTTTTTGTTGTAAAAAAGTGGTGAGCAATACACTACCAGGTAAGACCCACTTTTTAATTGTTGCCTTTTTAAAGTAAACTATGGAAATCATTTTAGACTTAAAGCTTTCTTTTTTTTTTTTTTTTTTTTTTTTTTTTTTTTTTTTTCTGGGGAATAAACTTGATGTGTATTAAAAGTTCTTCAACTTCTATAATATTGTTAGGTGTGAAAATTTTAACAGCCTGAGAAAAATCACAGACTATTTTTTTTAATTGTCAGAGGTCTCATTTCAGTAGAGAAATAAAGGTCATAATTTGGGGTGCTTTAGACATCAAGCACCAGCATCAACAAACTTGTCATGGTGTGCTATTGCTTGTATTCAAGAGGGAAGTGTAGGCCATGATATTTTCTAACACCTTGCAGTAGATGTAGGAGACATACATAGATGAGGATTCTTCCCAACACTCAATTTTTTGGTTTCTAAGTATGATAAATAGATACTGGTATCAATAATCCAAAGTGTTCAAGATCTGAAAGATTTTTCTCAGAAATCAGGAAATCTGCTTAGAAGTCATGAAGTTTCTGGTGTTGTGGTATAAATTACCATATTTGACAGTTTCTTCTCATCTGTTTTCTATATTCTTCATTTTAAAGGACAGTCATTTCACAGTTTCTACATTTTTGCAGAACTGTGAGGCTTAAACATCTACATGTTTTTAAATCTTGAGGTTTTATTAAATCTTATCAGTTCAGCGGTTATGACAAATATATAATCTAAAATACAACTACAGGACTTGGCTCACTGGAGTCAAAAGCATATTTAGAAGTATGTGTGTGAACTGAGACATCTGTGATAGGATTAATCAGTTTTAGAAGGCTGAGAGGATTTTAGCTCAGTTTTGTGTTTTAAGTCCATTAAATTACCTTGATGTGCTGCAGTTTTTCACTCACGTCAGCTCCACCCTGCCAGGGGTTTGGCTGCTCCCTTTCCTTGTCTGAGAAAAAAATTACGACTAAGAATGTACAGTTGCTCATGCAAAGTACGCAGCTCCAAAACTGACACTTAGCACTCACCCTTAGGCCCACATGTTGAGTCAGAGACAGCTCCCTAAAACCACGTAACAACCATTCTAGTATTCGGCTAATGTTATTAGATGTAGCTGTAGCATTAATTATGTTAGAGATTATCATTAATAATTATTATAATAGCTGTTGATAGTCTAAGAATATAAACAATGCAAGATTCTTTTTCACAAGCCAGCTAATACAGCTGGAAAAAATAAACCAGGACACAAAACCTTTATTAGACCTGAAACAGAAGCAACAAACTTCAAAGCTAATCTGAGTTTATCTTCCCCATATTTTGTATTAGCACCTACAGACAGGCATAGTGGAGATCCATTGTGTAAAGCACTGCACAAACAGAAAATAAGAGACAGCTCCTTCTCCACTGAGTTCACAAGCCAAACACTGAGCAGAAGAGCAGGAGGGCAAACAGGCACACGAAGGTGAAGCCTTAACAGCTGAATAAGAGAGCTAGAGAGAAGTTCACATTTCCTGGTCTGCAACCCAGGTCCAAATTGCCCAAACCACATTTGAAATGCAAATGGCAAGTTACATTTCCTCCCTCATAAACCTTAACAGGAGAGACTTACAAGTATGAAGGTCAAGGCAGACTCTACATATGTCATCGCATGGGGTCTCGTTCTGCAAATCACTTGTCCAAGCTACAAAATTACTCCCCTGCCAACTCATGGAAATCCACTAGTGGAAGTCCACAGGTGGAAACACAGTGAGCCCCATGGAAATGAAATAATAAGTAAGATGAAGCCCTTAATCTGGAGCTCTTCATTTTTACTTGATTAATAAACACATATCATAGTTCTGAAAGATACTCAGCCAGCATTTTCACTTGTTGATTATTAACATATCACTTAAAATTAAGAATTTGCAGGCCTTCATATATCAGAAAGTAGGTTAAAAATAATGTAATCCTCTGATTTCCTATTTTCCCCCATTTTCTGATTGAGATATTTCTTTATTTTTTTTCTCCATTTACAGGTGCAGAATTAAAGAACATGTTCACTCACTATATTATTGATGCACTTAAGTGGAGTGTTCCAAAGCATATAATTACCGTGTAGGCTTATGGCCCTGAAGTAGATTGGGATAGTGGTGCTGCATATCCATGATTTGAAGGACATACAGTGATGATTATAGAGGCAGTACTCTACATCCATTCCAGCCCTTTTGTGTTTAGCTGGTTGCCATGGCAAATAATTGGATAGAATTTAAGCCACTTTCTTCCAAGTGGGAAATTCATAATTTTACCCTTCACCTAATTTTGAACATACTTTTAAAGAGTCTTAAAGTTTCTGCAGGAATGGAATACAGATCGGGTAGAAAAAAATTAGATTTCTACACATGGAAAAACACTTCATTTGGAGGTTTCTTTATTTTTTTTTTTTTCTAAATCCTAAAGAACTAGGTTTTTAAACAACATGATAGAGCAAAGCATGAGCCTGAGGAAAGCTTAAAAACATTTGACTCCAGAGATAGCAAATCTGAAAGTGAATTATCAAATACAGCTCACTTTAGCAGTTGGTATTAGTTAGAAACAGAGGGATAGTTTTACTCACCCCAATTTTCCATATATTTATCCCAACACTTTTTTAAGCTTTGAAAATATTTGTCATATTTTGCTATGGTTCAGATTAATTGTCTATCACATCCCTTTTTTAGTTTGCTTCTTTTTCTGTAGACATGGATAAACTTTCCAAAATATCCTCTGTGATTTCACATCTGTGCCACATATGTATAGTCCTAGCTCAATTAGAGGTTTATTATCACACAGACTGCACTCCTCAGCTGTAAAACTTCAGCAAGCATTGCACAACACACAGCAATCCAGGAAAATCCAAAGCTCTTCTGCTCACTATAATGTTTTACAGTGGAGATCTCTGGAAGTACACAGAATACAAGTGAGTTCCATCCCATTACATCACTTCTGAGCCCAACGGGAGCTGTTATTGCCTTCTTGCCTTTAAAGCAAGCAAGACTCTAATGGGGCAAGAAATTGCACCTGTCCCTATAATACATACATAGGGAAGGCCATGGCTGGATTCACCCCATTTTCTAAAGCAGTTATTTTGTGCCTACTCTTTTAAAGAAACAGCACTCCTAAAATAAGCGATTACTTGGACATTAAAGATGTAGATGACTAAAGTAGATGACAGTAATATATGCCTACATTTTCCATGCCTAAAATAAATGGACAAAGATAGTTCCAGAGGCCTTCAGAATGACACATACGTTTTCATCAATTAGATAGGAAATTTAAGCTCTTCTTTATGTGTTTAAACCTTAAACATAACCATATTCCTTAGTAATACTGAGTGAGCTGGACTGTAACTGTGCTTGTGATGTGGGGGCCAGAATAGTATTCCTGATTTCCCATATTTCTAATTCATATCAGCTTTCATAATAACAACTCCGTGTCTTGTATTCATAAAAATTAAGAAATTATTTTCATGCTTTTGATTTGTATTCCTATATTTCAACCTTCATAACAAGCTAGACTATGGTTTTGTTACTTATTTGATGGAATTATTAACTCCAAGATTACTGACACTGAGTAAACTTGGTTAATTTAGAACTTAAGTCAATTGAAGGATTTAAGATTTAAGATTTAAGACTAGTTCTGATCAGTAAGGTTATTTCTTTAATTTTATTTTAACAACCTTCATTCAGTGTTGAAACTCAGTCCCAGGGGTTTTTTTAGAGTCTCCAATATTGAACACCTACAGCAGAATATAAAAAAGGAGATATAATTTTTAAATAAAAAGTGTTCCAAATGCATATGCCATACTTTATCTTTTTTTCCTGATTCTTAAATTTTTTTTCTGAAAGTTTTATCTTTTACTGAAAGATTCAGCATTGAATCACTGTGGTACTGTTAATAGAGTCTCACTATTTACAAGTAGCTAACAGTAGACATAATTCTTCTGTCCAGAACTTAGTGATAAATTTTGTTTTTAAAACTATGGCCTGCCTAAAATCTAAAATAAGGGGAACTTCTAAACGACTTGTGAACTAATCAACTTTGGGACACCTTCTCTGAGACTCATGTGTGCTGGAGTCAGTCCACATTTTCCTTTCTTCTATCTAGCCCAGAGTACATGGCAACAAGTTTGTTATACCTATGTGTCTTTGATAAGGACACTTCACTGCTTTTAATTTGCTATATAGAGAAACCAAAAGAGAAAATGTGGAGTAGCCTTTGGTCTCTCAGTAAAATATTTCAAAATTTCTTTTTTAATGAGTTTGAAATTAGTACATTGCTGTCTTTCTGAAGATGTATTGCATTTTCAGTGAGGCAGAGGCCCCTAGTAACCTCTTTTTGTTGAGCAGAACTATGACTATATTCTGGAAACAGATGTTTTGCCATCTTTAACTACATATTGAACCAGCCTGAAATGAAATTTAAGTTAACAGCAGTTATATTACTCAGAGACAGGGGTGGCTAAAGGATATTACCTTAGGTGAACAAGGTCACTAATATTCTTCCTGAAGAAATGCAGAAGTGACAGAAAGTGTGTTATCCCGGTAAAAAAAAATTATTTCTACAAGAAGTAAATGTCTACAAGGGGAGACATGTTTAGCATCAAATTTTAGATAGTCAGAGAGATGGAAGATGAATATACTGAAAAGGGAATGCACATACAGGATAAAAGAGAAAATAAAATATAAATGCCATTACTAGTAACGTAGTAAATCCCTCTATGAGTAACTAAGCACGAGATGTAGGATAGATAAGACAACTAAACTAGCAGTGCCTCATCATATTATGCATCTCTCTCTTTCTCATGGGTGTGTTAGGACAGGTCATCATTTCTTATCTCTTAAGTCAGCCTCTGCATTGAACACTGCCACAGATTGAAAAGAGGCCAAAGGGAGAGCAGCTGTGTCCATGCCACAGAAAACTAATCTAAATGTTCCTAGTATTTTCAGTACTATCATATTGAGTAAAGAATTGCAATTAGCAGAATTTGTAACAAGGGGAAAATCTGGCAGACAGGTGCAGGAGGCTCACTTTGGCAAATATGTGAAAGAGAAATAGAAAAACAAAAGCTATTGATAAGTGGTACCTCCATAAACTCTACTTAATGGAAAACTTCAGGCTTAAATGGGAAATTGGATGTAGACTGGAAAAGGAATTACTGAGGGAAGTCACTGAGTTTCTCAGCAGCATAGAACTGTAAGTGCAAAACATGCTGGTGATTTTCCCCTGTCAAAGTTTAGAAAAAATTATGACATCTGGTGATAGTAGCATCTTAGGTCATTAAACTATTTTATTCCATATGGCCCAGCAAACAATGGTTGCACAGATTGGAAGCAGTTCTCTTCCCTCCCACTTCAACAACCGCCAACAACCTTCTATTGCTGCAACTCTCTGTCTTCCTTCCTGTTTTAAGTCTGGACCAACCTCACCTACAGCTTCTGTTGTTTGGAGTTTTTCTTAAATGACGAATCAGCTTGACATTCCAGCCCCTTAATGCCTAAATCAGAGACCGCTAACCTCAATTTCATCTGACACCTCTTGCTTAGGTTCTGTTCCCCAGGACTGTTATATCACAGCTTGTGAGACCCAGAAATATTGATCACTGTATCTATTTTGCAAAGATTAGAAAAGATACTTAGGTATATGCGGGCTCAAAGTTTGAAAAATTCTAGTTTGAAATGTCCAGTATAGGAGTCACTTATGTCTCTCTTTTCGTCAGGATTTCTTCAAATTGGAGAGAATATCTAATTTTTGCAGTGTAAATAAGGCCCCAAAAATCACAGGGAACCATTATAAACTCTTTCTTTTCTTCAGAGTGATTATGTTTGGCATGTGAGCTGGGAGTTCATAGTAGGCTTAGTAGTATCTAATATTGTTTTATTTCAGGATAATAGTTTGGCATTAGACTTTCTGATTTTTTAAAAACAGAAAACTTTATTCACAGTTTTATTGCACAAGTTTTATTGTACAACACATGAGTCCCAGTGGACAGCAAAAAAGTTGCCTCTACTATATTTAATGCAAGGCCAACAGGAGGACATAGGAGATTTTTTTGTGTCTTTGCATTCCAGATTGCTTCTTATGGAACAAGAGCTCTCAATGGACACATCTATCAAACCACTGGATGTTAATAAAAGTCACTCCAGACTATAATTCTCCTTCAACCAGGTTTCTCTACACAGACTGACAGGGCTTTGTTGGTACATGCATGGCATAACAATGAGGTGGATAACACTTATATATATTGTATATTTATGCTCACCTCTTTTAGAGATGATCTCTGCCTTGAGATCCTGGAGACTCTATCCAGGTTTCACAGCCACAACACTATGATAACTAACTTTCTTTGGATAAAAAAATGTGTGTGCTCAGAGCCAATAATTTTCCCTAAGTATAATTCAGACCTCTGAAAGACCCCTGTCCTATTCCCGAACTGTATGTCACATTCAGGCCAGGCATCCCACGGCTCTGGAATAACAAATCCTGGGAAGACACCATGTTGTATCTCAGAGCTCACATAGACCAGTGAGGAATGTATGTTCTTGGCTTGAGCTCCAGATGAAACCTAAGCATCCTCAGCATTGTTGAAACACAAGCTGCAAGGCCTTGTGCAGCCTGTAAATGTAAATTAATCTCCACATTGATCCAAGGACCATATTTTGCTGGTTCTGTATCTTCAGATTTTATTTTTTTTTTTTCCCACAGTTTCATGTAGATTGAGAACTCTACTATTTAGCCACTGTAAATGTGAGACAGATATTCATTAGTTTCCAAGAGGTGATTACAGAGGCAGTCTCTGAGGAAAATTATCTCCTAAGCCTTCTCCTGGGGTAGTGTAACTTGTTCATCATTCCTTGCTTCAGCTTTGCTCACTGGAAAAATGTCTGTAGTGAATTTTTGCTCTGCTGCTTGCCAAGGAAAGCTAGATAAAGCATTGTTTCAAGGGATTACATGGGTGTTGAGCTAGTTGTTTATGCTTTTTTCCTAGCATGAAAAAGACAGAGAGAATTACATATTTTTTTTTTTAATTAAAATACATATTTTTTAAGTACTAAATGACCCTTTATATTTTTCTGCAACATACTAGAATATAGGCAAATAAACTCATTGCAGCCTGATGTTAAATAAACCACCATATATATATATATATGTACATGAAAACAATTGCATAATCTTCAAGCTTGAAAATCTATTTAATTTCTGTTTAATTAAATATTATTAATTTGCATATTCCAAGACTTACCTAATTAAGCCAATTACATAAAATTTAAAAAGGCATTCCTTTTTCATTGAGAAAATTTTCCTCCTTAGCAAATTATTAAACATTTAATTTGAAGTGCCAGTATATGGCCTAATTACCCAGCAAGCCTGAATCATGAATAGGGATATTAATGATCAAAACCAATTTAAGAATAAGTATAAATGCTTTACTGGATTCTTTTTTAAAAACCAACCAACCAAACAAACAAACAAACAAACAAAAACCTATAGGGTTTCCTATAAACGCAAAGAAGTAGGATAGTAATTTCAGTACGCAGTTTCTCCAGATAGTTATAGTCATGCTTTACTCTGATAATTCACAGGACTCAAGTTAATCCCTTTCAAGTTCTTTACAGAATTCCTGACCAATTAAGTCCAAAAGTAGAGATGATTAAGAAGTTTCATGTTTGTTAAATTTTACAATAAGATGACATAGCAAGAAAACAAGAGCATTGTAACTCTCAAGTTTCTGATGAAACACATATATGTATCAAATAACATTATCCCAGCAAGTATGTTGGATTTGGAATCTTCAAGATGCATGAGGAAAGTTTCTGGGCCATGCTCCATTACTTATACAAACAGTGCCAATGGAGCAGAAAACACTTGCCATCCAGTGGTGGGGATTATTCTGTTTTGAGGAAAATGCCTACAAGTGCATATTTACAGTTGGCATAGCTTTGCTGTTACAGTGAACCCCATCCCATCTACTCATTCCCATCATTTGCGTTTAAGGTGAGGCTAAAGTTGGTAAGAGATGAATCCCCTTGCGTTCCAGCGAGGTGACTGGATTTATCTCTTCATAGGTATGCCAGCTGGAGCTGTGACTGTAGGTCTGACACCAGATGCACAAACAGCCTGTATGCTGTAGGTCTGGTTGCATTCAAGAGAAGCAGTTAGGTTCATGAATAGTACAGTTTATTTTTTATGCAACATTTATAGATTCTTTGAGATTGCCTGCGATAAATGCACAAACTGCAGGTTGGTTATATAACACTACATGCAAAAAGCAAAACAATTGCAGTCACACACACACTTAGTTCCCGGGTAATCACTCAGCATAGCTGAGGGCTCAAATCTTACCAAAAGGCGTCCCTTCTACAGCGGGGTTTTGGGGACGGGGGGTGGGGGGGTGGCCAGGCTGGCGAGAGCACAAACCTGTTGATCTGTCCCTCCAATCTGGAGTCAGATTATCGTCCTCCCCACTTAGGTACAAACCTGGGCTAGTCTTTATTATAGCGTGTATGTGTGAGTGGGTGGTACCGCGATCAAGCCATTATCTCTTGAATAACAAAAAGCACAACATATTCCCTGGTGCAAGGGGTGCACTGTTTTTGTGGGAGAAGAGGAAGGGAGAGAGTCAAGGGGGTAGACTACTGCTAAACAGCCATTGAGAGGAGATAAGTGAAAGGATGGGACTGAGCAGCCTCCACCTCGCTTCGCATTCTTCCTTGGTGCCACAGCAAACACAAATCACTAGATCTTCATCTTGTTCTGTGTTTGTTCTGGGCACCATGTGTCAAGGAAATGTATGTTTGGCAGATTTTTCATTGTTTTGCTTTTCCCACACTTCCAACACCTAACACCATCACTGTACTTGAGGGATCCTGTGGTGTGGAATACAGGGCAAGGACATGCTGTACTTTGGTTATGTCCATTTTAGTGCAAATTCAGACTGCAGGCTGCTCCAGGAATGGTCTAGTGGCTGTGGACTAGAAGAGCAGGGACCTGGAGATATATCCAGGGTAGGTTGCCTGTGTCACTCTGCTCAGACACTAAGTAGTAGAGGTATGTCCCATTATCTCTGTTTTCTTTCTTTCAGGATGACAATAAGATTCGACAAACATTTCAGGAATTCTAGCTGCCATAAACTCATTCCCTCTCATATTGTTTTTTCATAATTATGCCATGTACCCTTGCTAGAGAACAGCATATAACAAACATGGATCCAATTCTGAAGCAATCTTCAGACAAATTACCCTGCCCTGACTGTCTAAACTGGAAAATATCCCATGAAGTGGGGTTCCAGTTTCCATCTCACTGCAACTCCATATTCTCTATGCCTGAGCAGATTAGAAGGCCGAAAAGAAATGTCATAAACAGCAGGTTACAAACACACTTTCACATTCAGTTCTTCACATTGCTGCTGATATCCTGAATATACTTGAAATTCCTGTCAGCATCCAGAGTGCCGTTCTACCTGTGATCTTTCTCTTGAAGGGAGTACTGCCATTAATGCAGAAACAGTGGTTCTTCCTACCAGGCTCTCTGTCTGAGCACAGATGGAAGTAAAACTGAAGTTACCCTTTGCAGGGCCTGTTTGCTGGCTGCCCTGCCCTGTGACAGGCAGCTGCTCGCAGGCCCTGCCTGTGGTGCTGAGACCAGGATTCTCGGTCCTGACATGACAACTAATCTTCATCCAGCTGGTGGCTCCTCCTAAACAATGAAGGCTAAGGTCGGCCCCTTCGTAGCTTGAGGAGCTGAGCAGGCAACATTGTGCTCCTTCAAGCTCTATATGTTTGGCCTTTAACCCTCCTCAAATGCCTCCGTCTGTTCCTGCCTTGTCCTGCTGTGTGGGCTCACAGAATGGGACCATTGTTCCCTCTCGTTCCGCAGACATTTGGCACCCCCCTTGGTGTTACCATGGCAGATTTGGGTGCACTGTACATTACAGGGATGGACACCAGTTCTGTCAGCATGGCCTCCGTACCTCTGTCTTTTGCAACCACAAAAAAACCCCAAACAAACCGCAAAACCCCTTAGATATGATCTTTTTATATCTAACCTCATAAAGCAAGACCAAAAGGGAAAAAAGAGAATTCACAGTTTTCCTCAGGCTCTCAAGTAGTGACACATTGGAGATTGTTAGAGGTATCTTCTACATTTGAAACTGATAATTTGATACCTTCATTATCTTGTCTGAAGTGGCTTTTCTTAAATGTCACACTTTGGATTACCTCTATAAAAATATGAAGATATCACTGAACTTGCATTAGCTTCAGTGGGTCCTAGGCTGAATTTCTTCTCACCTAGTGGAGAAAATACATTGACCAAATATATTCATTGATGACTTCTGGATGCACTGTGTGATGGTAAATTCAGCTAGTTTGATTTCTTTCACCAGCACATCCAGTCCAAAAATGTCTGTGTTTTATCAGACCTCTGGGATGGAATTACAGTTGTGAGTCTTTCTTTTGCTAGGAATAATGCAGATTTAATTTGGAATTGTAAGAGGGTTCATTACACATTATTTCATGAATACCACCTTAATTCCAGTTAGCAACATGCAGAAATAGGTGTGAATGAACACTAAGGAGGAACAGAGAGCTGTATTGTATGGCCTAAATATCCTTCTTTTTGTTAGGCACTGCTGTGCTACAGCTGTTGGTTAATACATGTCTAATCAGCTAGGAAGTACTTCAAATATTTTTAATCAATTCCTACAAATATGACCAGCTCTAGGACATTAAAATGATAAATAAATACAGACTGTTAGAGAAAATAAAATGTGCTCTTGAAATGTATTGTGCACAGTAGGGTCGATCTTGTTTCCTGTCTAGGACAGTACAACTCTTAAAGGTGCTTCAATTCTTGTTTTATAATCTTATCTGAAAAGATTTATTTTTCTTTTATGTCATTTGCTTTACCACTCCAGTTATCTAAGTAGCACTAATTTTACATTGCAGGTTTTTTATATTTTAATATATGAACCTCATGAATTTACATGCTTTAATGGTTCTTTCCTTGTGAAAAGAGAAAAGAATACACATCCCTGAAATTTTTCCATTAGCCTTACTACAGTAAATGTGAGAATCATATTTTATGTTATTAGCACATATAAATCCTTTAAATGAACATAGGACCTGTTGTGCAGATATGGTGTCATTTGTATAAACATCAAGTACAGTACGGGTATGAAGTTGACAATGCACACCCTGTAGCGTATTATTGCTTTTATAAAAATCATAGTTCTTTCAGTGGTCATGGACTCCAACCTGTGCAGATGTGGTTGTGTAATTACACATCTAAGAATCCTCATTAACCAATTGGGTTGTCACTGCTTAGCCAGTCATGCATGTTGGGCAATTAATCTTATCAGGAATATCTCTCCTTGGGCAGCTCATAGGATTTGCAAAAGTCTATTAGGAAAATTATTCTGAAATATACCACTGAGAGAAGAAAAACAAGAAAAATAAAATTAAGTCCAACATAAACAATGTGTTACATTTGCCTGTTTCATTCCTTTTTTCTCTGTATTGCATTGGCTTAATAAGAGATGGTCTCAATGAAAGCACCACAGTGTTCAGGAGCAGCTGACAAATTAGCCACTAACAGTGTCTCCAAACCTTGTAAAATAAGGACGGAAAAGCTTTGATTCAAAGTTATAAAGACATTACTTTTTTTCCTTCATCTTCTGTTTGTATTTGATATGTCTCTTCCAAACACAAACTGTAGTAATATTTTCTTGTCATTTGCATTCCTGCACCAAAGGATTTTATATTCTAACTGGTGAAGGAAAAAATAATAAATAGTGTGGTTAAAGCAGGTGCTGTTTGTAGTGTTTATATAAACACATTAGCACTCTTTTGACACAGCATGACCTGAACAAGTAGTTCATCCTACTAGTAGCAGGGAAACAATAACTGAGCGTGCCAGAGCCGAGTTCATTCAGACACTGCAAAATTAACACCAGATTATGAATACGCTTGCCACTGGTAATTAATCGTGAAAATTGCTGGAGGAGTTCCCCCTACTGTGAGGGATATTGGCAGAAGTATTTACTGCTAATAGGCCTTGTTTAAGCTTTTTTTTTTTTTTTTTCCTTCCACCCCCTTAGAGATAAAACTTACAATAGACTGCACAGGAACTGGTAGATTGTTACATATTCCTTTGGCTGTTTTCTTATTAGCATTTCTAAATATCCCCAGTGTTCTTCTCTCTGTTATTATAAATGTGCATTGTATGTTCACATTCAGACCATTGAACTGTCCCTTATAGAGGAGGATAATTTCACAATCTGGATACTGTTTTTCTGTATTCCACAGTGATCTAACATTATCCCATATTTTGCAGCAGTAATTTGGAGACATCATAAGAGTTTTGTGTATTTCAAATAATACACAAGCTTTTATAACCTTAGGTAGTGGTTACATGATCTACAAAATCTTTGATGCGCCTATCATTTTAACCAATTTTCCTTATATATGCCTTTTATTATGTGCTCTTAAAGTATAAAAAATGACCAAGATGTTTTCAATCTACTATATTTTTAAATATACTAAAGATATAGAAGATTAGTATATTAACTACTTTAAAAAAAGAAGAATAAATTAACTTATGGTAGGTCACATACTCTTTTACATTTTCTTAAAACAGATTATGCAATATAGTGTAATCTATGCAATTTTATGTAATATAGTGTAATTATATGTGTTTTTTTTTCCTTTAAAAAAATATATATATCCATCATGACATTTTTTTAATAGGTGTGTTATTGGATAGAAACAAAGGCCAGTTTCTTAGTGAAATTAATGAAGGATATGCTATTCAATTTAATGGAAGTGGGTTTGAGAACCATATCTGTTAAAATTTTATTATTGCATAATATGGGGATTATGGAGGCATTTATTGCTGAGTTTATGATGAACAGTAATGATTCTTGGCCCATATATGCCAATATTTGATTAAATCCCTATACAGCATATTCTTCAGGCAATTTAGTCAATAATTACAATCGTTTGACTTTTATAAGAGTTTTGAGATTGATCTTTTTCCAAAAATGTTTAACTATTTCTTTTGAGAACTTGTTCATTATTTTCCCATTGATTTTAATAGGAATAAAACTTTAATCCTTAAATATTTAGTACCCAAGCACTGTATCTTGTATTTCTTTAATAAAGATTGGTGGATTTTTTTCTTTTCAAAACTACTCAGAATCTGCACTTCACTCTTCATCTTTCCTTCTTTCTGAGAAGAATAGTAGTGTAAGCCTAAACACAATCACAGCCCTACATATTTCTGTGGGTTAGGCGTATATTTTATGGCCCATGCTTGAACCCACTGCAGACAATAAAGACAAAGTAGACAATGGACACAGCACCACTGAATTCAACCATTCAGATTGAGAATGTTGTTAAGTAACTAACATTTGAAAATATACTATGTTTATTGAATTTTTACTCTCTGTGGCTTTGATAGTTTCAAATAAATGGACGTGCTCTTATTAATATTACTTTTATATTTTGTTCATCTAAACAGAGGGGCTTTTATCTATCTGGCATAATTTAGTGTGAAAGATCACAGAGTCAAAAGTAGGCTACATTGCTCTAAACAGCTACGCTTTATAGTGAAGATGCCTTGCAAATATTTATTCATGATGGCATACTGTGTAACCTTCCCTTTGCCTTCCCCTCAAATTCTCTGAGGGTTTTTTTTGTTTAGTTGATCCCTCAGGCAACAAAAACCAACAGCTAACAATTAGTAGCTGACACACTATTCTGACATAGAACAATAAAATATTCCAGAGGTTAAACTGTCTCTGGTTTATGTTAAGAGTAACGATTCTGGTCATTTATGTGCCTCTATCATAAAAGTTTTATATAATTTAATTTTTTTATATTAAATTAGTTGTAGTACCAAAGCATGTTATGCTTCATTTATGTTTATAAAGAACACAAGCCACCCTTCAACAAATGGCTTTTGTTTTGAGTGAGATTGTGACTGTATTTTTAGTTATCTGAAGGCTAGAATCAAAAAAGAGAAAGATCTTCAAATAAGAGCTCCTTTCCTAGGTATCACAGCTGTCTAGTATTAGCATTTTGTGGCTTTGAGAAAGGAAATGTTCAAGGCTCCACAGACTGTATATGTAAGGTCACATGTTGAATTATTCAGGGTGTCCTTTGTATCTTCATTATCCATTTAATGTATTTTTTGTTTTAATGAATGTTTACAAAATGAATTCTATATTATTCAAATAATAATAATGAATTATAAAAAAACCTAGACCTTTTGTTGCAAAGGACATCTGAGGTCAGGTACTCTAATTCACAATGATTAATAATTTATTCTTGTTACTTCTGGCTCTACATAGCATGAAAAGGCATATCTGACTGCTGTTAATATAGAAATATAAGTGTTTGTGGAGGTAATAGATGTTATTGACTATTTATATTCCTATGGATCCTAATAGGTTCTTTTCTCAAATATCTTAGAGCCTTTATAAAGTGAAATTCCCAATTTTATTTTTTAACTTTTAAAAGTCTCTATTTGTATAAGGAAGCTCTAATTTTGGTTGAGCAAATAATGTTGCTGTGATTTAATTAAGTGGTAATTTTAATTTTCCCAGTCAAACTAGTTAACTTTGACATAGCTCATTTACAATTTCCTTTTATAATGTGGAAATTAAATACTAAAAAGAAAACAAATAATAAAATAGATGTCTCTACACATTTGGTTTAGGAAACAAAATTATGTTTGATTTATATAATCAGAATATCCTTGGTTTATAAACAAAATATCAAGAGTCAAATGTATTCCTGCAAGGCTGTGGCCAAATTCATTGTGAATAAATAGGTCTGTGCCCACAGTGGCAGTATGACACAAATAAAAAAGAAGAAAATAATCAAAATTGATTTTGTATAACAAAATTGCACACATCCAAACCAAAATATTCACATACCTGTACCAGCTGAACCACAGAGGGTTTCCTCTTCACCAAAAGGATTAATTTCTATTTGTGAAGCTCTCATTTTGAAGAGTGAAAAGGTAATTTAACCATGTATTCTGTATGGACCCTGGAGACCCTCAGAGGTATCTGTATCTCTCCATTGACCATTTAACAACTTCCTGTGGGGCAAATAGTTTTGCACATCTAAAATGCTGATGTAACCACATACAAGTAAACTATCTGAGTTAGTCATGATGGATCAGGGTCTCAGGGCCCTTTAGGCAGCACTCTGTACTGACCATTTTGTTAACATTTTGTGCAAAGACATATGCCACCCTTGGATCCAAAGTCAGATTTTAATAAAAAAAGCAGTTTGGCACTTTCTCACAGACATACCATACTTACTTCCAGTACCACTTGCTCACAGTGTTGCCTATTATGATCTAATCTCTAAAATCCAAAACAGACTAAGCATTTCCAGCACTCTGAAACAATAAAGAAGTAAAAATGTCTGAAAATGATTGATTTATCATCTAAATACTTTCTTTACATGGTAGACATAAGGAATGTGAAGGAACTATTATGAAGTATCTTGACAAAAATCCATTTAAGACGTGTGCCTTTCTATACATGTATAAAATAGATTGTGTAATTACAGCATATGGGGTAAATAGTACATGTTTTTTAAATTAGTATGCATGCCAAAACACATGTTTACCTTAAAGACTGTAGCAGCTTTGAGGCAGTTATTTTAGTCCATCAGGTAAATAGCACACATTTCCTAAATGCTGCACAATTGTATGTTATTATGCAGTATGTGTGTTATTATATAATAGACTGCAGTAGCTTTGAAAAAGATAAACTATTCTGTTGTGTCAATACTTGTAAAAATTCATGACATCATGTTTTCACTTTGCTATTTAAATAATTAAAAGTAAAACAAAGAAATGAACAAAAGCAGCTCTGAAAAAAATAATTAAATGCCCCACCTCTATGACTGCCCAGGCAATCATTAGGGGTTTCATTTTCAAATTTCACCATTTCAAGAGCATTTTCAGGTGAGACATAAAAGATTCTGTTCAGTGTAGTAAGAAAGGGAGAAAAAGCCATAGTTTTGCATATTACTGATGGTCTATACCTTTTTGCTGTAAAATAATAGAATTTGCTTAGCCTTGACATCACACTTTCTTTTGCAAGTATTCTCTGCTATAATACATATTCTTTCTTCTTACACTTGTATACTGTCTGTGTTGGAAGTATCAGAATTATTGTGATGTCTATGTGCCACGCAGAACTGAAATAACATGTGAAAACGAAATTATGAAATACACTAAGACAAACAGAAAAAGTTTCAGAAAAAAATAACAAAAGTAATGAAAAGACTGAAAAGAAATGGCTTATGGGGAGATATGAAAAGAACAACCCAAAATTTAAAAATTAGTTCTAAGGGTATAACAGTGTTCATTAGAGGTTAATGGACCAAAAGAATGAAGGTCTAGGATCCTTTTCCCATTCTCACCTATCATATGCCTTGCAAATAACCCAAGTAATCTCGGAATCTATGCTCAAAAATCCTAAAGAATGATGGTATAAATTCATGGATCTATACTAGTATGAGAGAAAAAGAGGAAAGAAGACCAAGGCTGAAAACCTAAAGCCCACTTGCAAAGCAGCCAGCCTAGCTCTCTCTGGTCCACCCAGAAGCAGGAGCCATGGCACCCTTGAACCATCATCCTCCAGTACCACAAGGGCAGAGAGCAATAAAAAGAGCATAGCTATAATCCTGGTGGGCTACACCAGCTCAGATACAGGAGTCCAATCCTGTAGGTGGTGGGTTTGTTTTTTTCTTTCCTTTTGGAATAGCTCTTCTACAACCTCCCTTATTTCATCCAAGCACCTGAGTGAAGTAGCATAAACAATTTGGTATTGATCTGTGTGGGCAGGAGATGTACAGAGTTCAAATTATGTTCAATACCAGAATAAGTGATCCAAACTACTCTACCAGAAAGACTTTAGTTCAAAAGTCACAAAGTTGCTCAAACTGTACTGAAGAATATACCTACAGACTTCAGGAGAATCTACGGGAGGTCCATACCTCATGGACTTCCACTCCTAAGGAGGAGCAAGCATTGTAGTCATCTATTATTGAAGTGATATCAGACAGTCTTCTTTACATGTATGTGACTTTATCTTTTATTTAAAGACTATCTCCATGCTCGGGGAAGTATGGAAACAAAATATGATTTCAGAAGTTTTGGATGAGTCAGGAATTTCTATTTCTAAACAAATAGAGAGGAACAACTGAAATAATCTATCCAGCCCTATTAATTTTTTAGTCATAACAACCTCTCTTTGGAAGGATCTAGGCTAACTTGTGGCACAGAAGCACTATCGTTATAGTGTTGACAGTAGGTGACAATTTCAGCCAAAGTTCCAAGAGTTCACAGAATATGAATTATCTTTTTGTCCCCAAGGGCAGTTCCTCTGGATGGGCTCTGAATTTCAGTTGCTAGATAACCTAGTTTCTACTTTCTAACCTGAAGCAAGGTGGCACTTACTCAAGGAATGACATCCTTATATTTCCATTTTGAAGTAGAGAGCGTCAGGCATGAGTCAATATATTCAGTAGATTACTAAAGGGATGCACTTGCATTTTAATTAACATGACATTCAGGACCAAGTTGGAAAGTGAAATCATTTACATAGGTAACTAATTAAACAAAAATTTAGTTACCTAATTTGTATCATTCACAAGTTGAAAATTCTCACTTGTGTGACATAACTAAATTGCCCCAAGGTACCAAAATGAAGCATTTTAGTTGCCAAAGATAGGAGGAAGAAGTTCAGGATAGTTCTCACAACTTTGATATCTTGTCCTGATTTCAAAGTATTTACAAATTTCTAGTTGACTGGGAAAAATATTTTGCTTGATTCTTGAGAGATTCCTCACAGTGTATGGCTAAACTGTCCATGCCACACCTTCCACCTAGTGGTTTCACAGTCAGGAGTGTGGCTAGACCCAAAGTTTTACTTCCATAAGAGTGAACTTCAACAATTAAATTTGTTAACAGGTAAAGATGCTTGTGTTTCACATTTACATGTTTGTAATGTGAGAGTTGGAATTTTGAGAACAATCACCAAAAGTGTTCTTCACAGAGAAGCCCAGGGAAACTAATGTCCAGCAATTTTCAGTGGTGAATAAAGTATTTCCCTTTTGAACTGAAAAGCTTCTTTGACTCTTCTAGCATAGTGAGTCTGCAAAGAAAAAAACATTTATTGCATTTATATATGAAGAAGAATTTTTGTATTCTTTCACATTTATTCTTATTTAGAGCAATATTTAAATCCTCAACTTGAGCAAGGAAGGGATCCAATGAAAACATACATCTTTGCAGACAGCAGTTCCCTTGCTTTCATAGATCTTTTGGTGTCTTAGCCCCAGTGATGGAAAAAAAAAAAAAAAAAAAAAAAAAAAAAGGTGAAATACTTTTTCTTTACATGTAGTAGCATTTAAGTGTCATGTTAACCCTGAGGCAGAAAAGACTTTAAATGACCTGTTCCGACTGGAATTGTGTTCACTGAGCTTTTTTCAAAATGCAGTGCAGGATCCCTTCCCTTATCAGCACCTAAAGACTAATACCCTGCAGACTCAAATTTCGCCTTCCAGGCAATGTGGATTTGTCTGTTGTTTTTCACGATAAAGGGATTCATGAATTCTGCAGTTTGGATATGCTGCTTTACCTAGTGTCATTCTCTAGGCTAGAAATCAGCATTTTTCAGGTCCTAGAAATTGCCCAAAAGGCTGCTAGAAGCATTGCACATCGAGAAGCATAGGTGCACATCAAGATGTGTAAGTACACATCTTTCTAACTGTTTACATCAGGAATTCTCTCAGAGGAGCTGTGGAAGTACTATCTGTGGGACTAAACCAGTGAACAATTAAGCAGCGTCCCGAGGAGGTGATTGCCGTTGGCATTTGTGACTACAGGTGTGGTATGCAGGGTTTACTCATTCAAACCTGCAGCAAATCCATATGGCAGAAGAGCCTTATAAACATAATGAACGTGGGAAAATCTCCTACTGGAGTTCAACACTGCTGCTCTCCTCAGTCACTCACTGTGTTCTGCTCTGGTTTTCCTTCATCCAGGTTCCACCTTGGGTTTCTCCCTACCCTGCCTTACACCTGGAACAACGAGGTGGTGCTGTCCCATTCACTCTCCCTCACAGAAATAAACGTCCCAGAACTGAATTATTCCTTGAAACAACCCTTCCACACTCATTCTGCCATGTCCTATAAACATTTTGTTGGTTTGTGTTTGCATTGTCCCTTCACCTATAGGTTGTAAATTCCTGAGGAAGAAAGCTTTATGTTGCCTCATTTCACGCTACGTAAGGTGCTAGGTGCATTGGGGATGTTAGTGACATGCTAACACATGCCATGCTTGCTGGTGAGTAAAATGAGAAAGATAGAAGTAGCTGCATTTTTTTTTTTTCACCCCCATCATGCTAACTATCTTGGGCCAGCACACATAAACATACACAAAGTTTAGTTTCTTACTGACTGTCACCAAAGGCCTTAGCAGCATCAGCATCCTTCCATGACAAGGGGGAGGACAGTAGCTCCATGGGTTTTGATATTTTTTTAAAGTAATGGACTGGGGCTGCCACAGGAGTTCTTTGAAAGATTCAGATTCCCAACATGTTATCTCCAAAGGGTCTCAAAACTGACCATTCCTTAAATGTACCTATCCCTTGTGGTTTTGCTTCTTTCTGTTATCTACATATTGCACATTTTTCAGGGAAGATATCAGGGCCGCACTGCAAAGCATGTGTGATTTTAGAGGTAAAATTTAAAAGAAACTTTATTGACTGAAGGACATGCCGAACAAGAGCAGCCTGGCAATGGGAGGGCTTTGCTCCTCAGGGGCTTTGCTGATGGTGACTGTGTGTAAAAGAAATGCAACTGCATGTACAGAGACTGCTGATCATTAGCTTACAGTATGATGAGATCCAAAGGTATATGGGATGCTAGTAAGAATCAGCACCTACCTTCCAGACTGGAAGAAAACCAGGTATGCCATAAGTGGGATTTTCTAAGACTCACTTTTGTCTCTTCTGGAATGTGTTGCCGCTGGATGAATCAAGTATGTAGATATATAATGTTTCACTAATAAAGAATATGCTAGGCCAGTTTCCCCAGGTAGACAAAAGGTGTCTATAACCAAAACATTGGTCAATTAAATTAATCGTGATTTATTTTTCTTTATTTTCAGTCCTCTTCAATATGAAAAAAAAAAAGGTTTTTTTAAGAAGAGTTAAAAAATCATGAATTAATCACAAAACATGTAAGCCTGGCTGAATTACACTCATTATGATACTGGAATTGCTGCTTAGTTTCAGTGCTGGCCACTGAAAGTTTATTTCTCTCTGAAGAAAAAATTAGATTTTCAGATTATTTTAGGAATCCAATAGAGTGCCTTAAAAAAAACCCCTATAATCAAATTTAATAATAGTGGAAAATTTAGAATATTGGATTAGTTTCTAGTATTGAAGGATATTTGAGCAGTATGTTCTCAATTCAAATAATTTTACTATTAAAAATCAAATGACAAAGAAATCAGCAAACCGTTAAATCAAGGATCATGAATGTTACTCTTCTGAAAAACTGATATAATTAAAAAGTAAGTAATTGCGTAAATCCTCTTAAAGAGGTTTAATCACTATATTATTTAAATATGACTCAACAATTATTTTCATGTTATAACTCCTAAAAATTATATTAGCAATATGAAAAAATATCGAGATGATCAGGTAATATTAAAACCAGCTTTAAATTAATTATATTTTCCTGGCTGATTTAATGTAGGAACTAAGACTGTTGCAAAAAAAAAAAAATCATTATTTTTAAAGTCAGTCTGTAGGAATCTTCTTTTTACGTTGAATAACTGCATCCTTCCCAATGAAAATGTCCCTCAAACCACTAGAATCAAGTTATAGAATAGGATAAAATAAGTTATTAGTTAATACTTTAAAATAAAGGAAAAGAATAAATGTGACATACCATTTGACTGACCTGGGAAGGTATCAGAAGCATACAAGTAAAAGCCTTATAACAAATAATTTACATCTGAGATTCAAAAAATATTTAGATTAATCAATAGAAGATTACACTCAAAAATAAAATTAATCCTTTATGCTTGTTTAGCATCTAATCTTGAAATATTTACCTCTATGTTTACCTTAACATTTTGAAAATCATTCCAGACCTTGGTATATATAAAGGAGAGTAAGAAGACGTCTTTGAATGATTAGCCGCTCTGTTATAGAAGCAGAAAAGAGTGAACCAGACATAAACTCCAGTTTTATCTTTTTCTTTTAGCTGCTGCTAAAGACAAAATTACAGAACTTTATAAAGTACTACATGGGTTTTTTTAAATACATACCAAATGTGGTAGGTCAATGAGATCAAATTTTGAAAAAGATGAGAATATCACTGTTGTTCCAATATCATTCCATCATTCCCTGCTGTCTTCCTTTCCACAAAAAATAGACATACCTAGAGAAAATCAAGAAGGTGGAAGAAAACTTCTGAGAATAAGTCAAAGTACTGAAGCTGTTACAGTACTGATTCACTCATTATAAAAATCACCATCAGACTATTAGGAAGATTACTTTCTTCCACTTGTATAATATAACTCACCAGAAGGAAAATAAATTAATAAAACAAAAATATTTTTTAAAAAAACACATTGAAACCCCCCCCAAACAAACAAACAAACAAACAAACAAAAACCTACTGTGGCTTTAATTCATCACAACACTACTCCCTGTGTTACAATTATATTGTTCCATTGCTGTCAAAGGTACATTACTGTAAAGCTAAGGGAATACAGAGATAAATCAGGTTATTTTTCTGTAACATAGAGTACTTGATATCTAAGTCATACAATTCTCAGTCTCTATGAATTAGTTTAAGAAGTGCGAAAGTGCGAAAGGAATTGCAGAATATAAACAAAGTTTCCAATCTGAGCTTTGTCCATCCTTTTTGAGGGAGATGGTTTATGGGAGCTTTTGATCTTCACTATGAATGTCAACTAATGTTTATTTCTTAGACTTGGGTTTTTCCCTCCTCCATATGGTTCCAATTCATTGCAAATCATGCTTTGTTTCCAGAAGTCTTTAGATACTCAATCCTTACTTTTAAAAAGCAAGGTCATTCTATATTGTCTTCTTGATCTTTTATCAACAGTGCAGTGTTAATCCCTCCGCAAGACCTTTAGTAGCATAGAGATTTTGAAACAGTAGCAAATAAATCCAACCAAAACGTGCTTCCTTTTGTATGTTGAGTGTCCATATTCCCTTTTTTAAGACACCTCATCTGAAAGGTGTTTTCCTTCAAGTTCAAAAATATAATCTCTTTTGTTTCAGTCCACTGATATTAATATACTCATTTAATTTTCAGCTGAGCTAAACTACACACTCAGTCACAATTAGAAAATTACTGGTTTGAAGAGAGTGAAGAAAATAAAACAGAAGAACTGTGGTTTAATTCCTTTCACAGAGACAACTTTCACAATCTCCAGTTTAAAACTTTTATTCTTGTATTTTAGGGTTATGATCTATTGACAGAAATCAGGATAGATTTAATTTCTCAAAACTAAATTGGATGACCTCCCTGCTAGCCTAGTCATCTATGTTCATAAGTTTTTCAACACAAACTATAAAAAAAAGGGAACGGTGACTCTTTAACTTAAAAGGCTATAGTGAGACCTGTTCCTTAAGAAAGCACATGAATATCCCCCCACAAAAAAAAATACACCAGAAATGAGGAAACATCAAAACACCAGACACAAATGTCTCCTCCATTTGAGTATGTCTGAATGAGACTTATATTCCAAGATTTTCAAAAGCCTTCTTTATTTACAATGAGTCAAACCTAAAATCCTGGCTTCTCCCAGAATTTAGATGCTCGGGATTAGAATTTGACTTTTTCTGTGTTGCCTCTTATCTAGCACACCTGAATCTCTACTACCTAAGTGTAAGAAAAAGAAAAAAAAAACTTTTTTTTTGTTCTTCCCTTGAGAAGCCTCCCTACAGCCCAGAGTTTTGGGAAACAGAAGCTGTCTCTGCTCAGTTCATCACAGCCTCAAACATTTTCCACTTCAAATGACAAAACCAGATACTATTTATCTTAAAAATACTGCAGTGAAATTAATTTATTGAAAAAACTAAAACAAACAAACAAACAAAAAAAAACCCACACATGCCGAACCAGACACATATTCCAATTAAATACATCCTTAAAATGAGGGAATATCAAAATCCCAGAGGTACATAGTATTCCTAATATTAAGTATGGACTTACCTACCTGAACAAAAGAAAAATTCGAATGCCTGATTAGCTGGCACTCACTCATCTATCGTCAGTACAACTTAAGTACAAATTCTTCTTGTAGAATTACATTCATTTTTAAATTGGGACCTGTCTAACATGAGTTATTCCAGTTGTGATTCAGCTCTCAGGGGTGTCACTGCATCTTATTTGTCAGCTTTAACCTAAAATAAATGTCTTGTAGTGGAAAACAAAATACACAGTGAAACCCCAACTCACTGAATTACCCTCCTTCTGACTTTGTTAGGGTGCCTCAATCTTACTGTTAATGCTCCTTTGGACTGAAACACGTTGTTAATGGACTTTTGAGTTATATCCAGAACTGGGCATACATACAATACTAAGAAGATATGTAGTACATAAAAATGTATTTTAAGTGTATGAGCACTTTTCGCAACTATGCTGAGACTTCAGAAACTTTATGCAGATAACTTCTTTTTCATTAAGTTTTTTTCCTCAGTTACTCTGAGGAAAATTTAAACAAAAGTTAAGGGTGTTTCTTTTTTATAACATCTGAGGAAAAAAAGACATTCTCAGTGATCATATCAAGTAAAAGAATTCAGAATTAAGTATAAAATATGTCTTCCAAACAAAATCAGAGATCATTTAATACTGAAAATGTTTCTAAAATATTACACTTAAAATGATTAAAAGTGAAATGTGAAGACAATAATATTTATCATAAACATTTTTATTCCTAGACAGATTATCTCTGGTCATGAAATAGTGCTGGAAAGTGAAGTTCTTTGTTTCATGAAGAATAGTCTGTTTCAAAGCAAAAGTAGTGCCTTCTCTGTCCTACTATTGACCTCGACTTTGACCTGGTTGGACCACCCTTACTAGAATGGGAGGTAATAAAGTCCCCAGGCTGGCTCAGCCCTAGGTCTCAGTTAAGCAGACACTATCAATCATGCAAAATTAAGTGTAGTGGTTTTGTGATGTGGACATTTACTAGGAACTGAACTGAGATCATCGAACACTATTCATTTACATTTCCAGGGAATACTTAAATGAACATCAATACATAAGAGTAAAATTTCGGAAGTTTTTAATAATTGTTAAAATACAGCAATCTAATAAATTAGGGTAATTATATTATATTGAAATTTAGTATGTAAAATTTAAAAAAAAAAAATGTTTTGCTTTAAAACAAGTTTAATTATCCTATATGTAATAAGGAAATATAATATTTACAAGATAAAATCAGTCATTAATTATTTCTATTTTTTATATTTAAATTAGCATGTAAGATTGAACAAGATTAAAAAATATATGCCAAATAAATACTTAAAATTGAAGGTTTTGAAACTTTTATGTTTATATTCCAAGTCTGATACAGCAAAATATATCAGACTATTTGCATGTCACCCAACAATATTTCATTCAACCTTGAGTTTTTGCCCATCAAAAACTCTGAGAGAGCTGACAAGTTCTCTAGAAGTCAAGAAGTGACTTATAGTACCTATAAGATCCCCAGTGATGCAGTTCCTACAGCTTTCAGTAGTGCCTAAAGTCTGAGAACTTGTCCATCTAAAAGACTTTATTTTTCCACATAGAAAATAAAGCTTATGAAGTGAGAGGGATGGAGGCAGGAAACAAGGAAAGTACGATGTGTTTACTTTGCAGAGCTTGTGACACAAGGCAACACAGTGCAGTGCCCTCACTGTCAGATAGGATTGCCTCCCCTAAGAGAGGTGGCTATAAAACGTTTTGCTGTAAGGATGGGTTAGCCTGTGTCTCAAGGAGGTATGCTGGAATGCCTGAACACAGCATGCTCTTCCCACAGCGGCAGATCAGTGAAGGACTGGGAGAAGCTTTTGGTCTTTTGAAGGGAAACGTGGGTTACACCGAATATATATTTTTTCTGGCAGATGACCTCTCACAGGTCTGCTCTGCTGGGCAGAGTGTGGGGAAGAGGAGGAACACCATTTCTTCTGTCTCAGGATCTGGTCGTAGTCTGTTTTCATACCTTCATTAGTCAGGGAAACAGTTCCTGGAGTTTATCTTCTCAGTCAGAAAGCCTATAAACAGATTTAAATAGATTCACTGTTTCTGAAAGAAACTTTTGCATTCCCAAGAAAATAACCACGGTATCATGACCCTCAGGTCGGGTATCAGCGATACCGAAGATATACTGTGTCAGTCTCACACAATTCAGCACTGCTGAAGGCTTCTGTCTTACCATTTTCACACCTCTAGTGGAAAGATGGTTGAGTTGCCTAATATTGATGGGCATGCCTCATTTCACTGCTAGGTTTCCTAAATTCTATTTGTAGAGAAGTTTTGAAAGTTGAAGTGCGAAAGAGGCTCCATGAAGGAATTCATTCTCAGGAGTGCCACCTGGAAGACATCTCTTTCATCATGCATGATACAAAGACTTTTATTAATGATGGAAATCAGATCATTCTCTCTGCCCTAAAAATAGCTGACTTGATCCCATTTTGTCTTGTGTAATCCTACAAAAATTGTTTTTCCTCAAGCTTTGATTTATCTTTAAGTTTAATCAAAAAAGAAAACAATCAAGCAACTCTTCTCCAATAGCTAAAATTTCCCATTTAACATTTTCAGGTATTCAAGCCAGAAGAATAAAATTACAACATACTTTCTTTCCTTTGAAGATGAAGTGGGTGAAGGAGGCTGCTGTTGAATTTAACAAAGCAATGCATGATTTGGCAGCCAAAAGGCTGATGCCATCAGGAGCTTTTCAAACTTGTTTGCTGAGAAATCAAGATGATACCCCTCTGGCAGGCTGCTTTCCTGACAGAGTGAATGTACAACTTGATTTCAGGGCTTGGTCAGATTTGCTGCACTAGTACTTTCATTCTATATTTTCTAATGTTCTGCTGACATGAGAAAAATTGTTTTATAAATTCCTAGTTTTGTTAAAACATATTCAACTCTGTTAAATCTGTTGATTGTTAATATTCTAATATAATTATTCTACTGGTTTTCCTTAAATTTGGCCTTTTAATTAGTGCTCCTGTGACCAAGGATATTTGATACTGTCAGTTAAAACATTAACAACAACAATGGTGAGCACTGAATTTTACTAATTCAGTTTCCTTTTAATATTTTCTGTGTGTAATTTCACACACTCTTTAAAAAAAAAAAAAAAAAAGCCAAACCACTAAAAAGATTGATTACACAGCCCTATGCTGCCAACTCTGTGCTTCATAAATAAGGCTGGAAAACTCAGATCCACGGGGCCAGTTATAGACTTAGTTTGAATGAATAGGTCTGTCCACACGAGACCATGTTGCAGGACTGGGGAATATTAATTTCACTGATTGATACTGATGGAAAGAGGAGAGATTAAAATTACTCCAATCTCCTCTCACCAAAACTGTATCCAATTCACACTATAGGCAGACTTAAATTTCTCAAATTAAGGGAATAACTAAAAACATTTAAATGGCCCAACCACTATAGGTGGATGAAAGCACATACTTTCTCAATGGGTTCCAGAGATCTTTCTTGAATACAGCATAATGTGGAACTAGAAATATTGGTTTTCTTTACATCCTGTAAGTTTGAATCACTGTTTCTGAGTCTTGTTTAGCCTTACAGTTAATTTTTCCCTTTCCCCCTTGGTTGCTGATTATAGTCTGCCTCCCCCCACTCAAAATCCAGACATTCTTATTTCACTTACACTTATGTCTCAAATCTTCATCCTAGTACTACATAACTAAAATAGAAAGATAAATGTGAATATATTATGCCCTGATACATGAATGTTAAATGCACTTATTAAAGACAGGAAGTCTTGGTATCTCAGCCAGAAACTGAAGATTTAAAATCGGGTATTTTGAGACTGTACATCAATATTAATGGTATTTATCATGGGTAATTCTTAATTGTTCCCATATGACACTCTAAGGAAAGTTGAAAGCACTGTCTGTTTGAGTTTGGCAGTGAGAAGGGAGAGGAATCAATGCTTGAATAGTGTCCCTACACCTTTTAACACTAAATTGAAAAGTGACACATCATATAATCAATATGTTGTCTTATAAATTCTTTCTACACTTTATATTAAATTATAAGATGTTAAAATTGTGTTCATAAAGTTGATAATGTATGATTTAGATTTGAATAGTTTATTCTAGACCTGAGTCATATTCCTCCCTTGTTCATATTCTCATTTGCAAATCCCAATCCTTCAGCTGTCTCAGAGAAAATGAATCTACTAACAGATGATGATAGATAGATAGATGATAGATAGATTAGATAGATAGATAGATAGATAGATAGATAGATAGATAGATAGATAGATAGATAGGAGAGAGAGAGAGAGAGAGAGAGATATCGACCAATCTGACTTATGTGGATATGCCTTTAGACGAACATACATTTAATTCATATGACCTCACTACAATCAAGTAAAGACTCTGTAGCCCTCCCCCTCCCCCATTTTCAATAAGGAAAAGTATTATAAAATTCTAGATTATTCTATCCTACATTTCCTCCTCACCAGGATCTGGTGCAGTGCCTACACATGCATGCAATAGAACTTAGAGACTATGTAAGCAAAGAGTAATTTTTCTTTATGATCTATATAAGGGCATTCAGTATTTCGTGGGTCGAATATAATAAAATGCTTGACTTGCAAATAGGAAGATAGAATGTTCACCAGAATTGTGTAATTGATAAACATGCAAGTCTTCAGGTGCAATCAGCAATCTTGTACTGACTCCAGGATATATAAGTTTAAAAAAAATCAGGCAATCTATTTTCAAGCATTTTCTGCTTCACCACTGTTCTGTACATGGGAGTGAAAAGTGTCACTCATTGCACATACCGTTTACATCCAGTGTGCTCATCAGGTCTTTCTTCTCAGGGAACAATGGGAAAAATACCACAATAGGAAACCCTCTAAAGTAAAACTACGCTCAATAACATCAAGCTGAGATACAGCACTTTCACTGCTTTTATTTTCCTCCATGCTTAGTAATGTAATAACACTAGGCATTACAGAACTCACACATTATAGAGCATGATTGAAAAGCTCTGGGTGTATGAGAATTAATCTTCTTTTATCATGACAGACTAACATATTAAAAATGGTCCCACTTGTATAACTACTGAAAATTGCTTTTGGAATTCAGTCAAGTAAAAAAGGTTCAGAAATTATTTTTGAAAACTATGAGAACAGAAAATATGAAATGTATGCAAAGTACCACAAGAAAGTACCACAAGAAAGTTATTTCAAATGTATTTTGAGTATTAGGAATAAATTCTGTGGCAAAGAAGATGTGGCAAAGAAGATGTGGCACTGCATTGCATCTAAATGGGTGGTTACCAACTTATCTAGTAAAATAAATATATGTGGCAAATGACACATACCTATTTAATGACACTTTGAGTTCATGTGAAGTTTGGCAGTGTAATAAAAGCCTTATCTCTTGCCTCCACTGTTATTGCACAGATTTAAACTGCTGTCTCAGAGGCAGTTTTACTATCTTTTTCAATCTCTCCCATAAAAGTGAGACTTGATTTGCTCAGCATGAGAACAGATCAATAAAAGCTGAGTTATACCACAGATTAGATCACTAACTCAGAGATCAAAGATGTTAAATACAAGTTGTATAGGAACAATTAGATCAAAAGTTCAATTCAAATGTACTGTACTTGTTTGCAAGTCCCAAAATAAATATCATCCTGATACGAAAAAATAATCAGAAAATTGACAGTTTTATTTGTTTTATCAAGGAAAAAGAATATTGTTTCTGAAAAGTCAAAGACAAAATTCCTAACAATAGAATAAGATTAATTTAGGGTTCAATTGTTCTAGGTAATTTTTCTAATTATTATATCAGAAATCTATTTGCATCTAATCTAGATTCTAAAATGGCATTTGAATTCAAATATAACTGCTCAATGAACAAGAAACATCAATGGTTTCTGAAATATCTTTGAGGTACTGACAATGTTCTGAACAAGGATTTCTAGACTTCTATATGGTTTACATACACCTTTTATTAAACAGGAGTCTATTTCAAAAAGTTGTTTCTTATTCAGCAAGGAGGTGTTAGTTTACTTATATGGGTAAGGTTCACAAGCAGTTAGTTATTAGAGAAATTACTATTAGGAACTAGAAAACAAACTGATCCATAGCTTATACACAGATACATGGAATGGGTGGTATGTTACCCATGACATAAATTCATGTCAGCAGATGTTTTAGATTGAACAGCTCTATTTATCTATATCATAGAGGTATCAATTTCGTGAAATGACTCACATTGCAATTGTCATTTTAGTTTAAAGATTTGTCACAGTATTATAGCATAGAAGCTAATTATTTTCTTAATAAATTTATGTAATTTCAACTCATGCTAATGTAAGGTTTCTTTAGGGCAGAACGGCCCTTTTACTTCCAGTACAGTGTAATAACATTCCTACATGAAAAATGAAAAAAACATCCTTCCTTCTTTGCTTGGAGTTCTCTGCTGAATTTTTAAAAACTAAGTGGCTGTGTCAGGTAATTCTCTAAAACTAAAGCTTCAGGGTGTGTGATTCAAATACTGATTCTGACTACTACTGTCATAAAGCGCAGGAAAACAATAATTTTTAAAAACCCACCATGTGATCTAACTAACTATACTGGTCACTAGAAGGCAGGGTCCTGGGGCCAATCTGCAGTTCCTGTTGTCACACAATTATATTGCAGATGTTTGAAAAGCAGAACTGGAGCATCATGATTTTTGAGTCTTTAAAATTATTAGACATGGCATAATCAAATAATATTTTAATAGAAACAATAATTTATAGTAATCACTTTAAGATAAGGAATTTAGATATTTATTGTTTTCTATAATTATTATTAATCAGCTGATTAACTAATACAAACATATTTCAGTTCAGTATAAAAATCAGAAAAATAGTATTTTCTTAGGAGGAACAAGTTTCATGATTTGAGTTAGCTAATTAATATCACACTAAATATAACACATACTATTCAGCTTATGAGTAAACACATAGAAAAGAGATTCCTTGAATGGCTTTTTTTTACTCCTGTGAATTATTGTTTCCCTTCCCGTATTTTTTTAGGTTTTACCTATTGTTGTTCACTTTCAGAAGTATATAGGAATGAAGACATTCAATGGACCAACTTCTAGAAAGATTCTTCAGATCTAAAGCAAAAAATTTTATTACACTCTTTCTGATGTATATATGGCAGATGATGAATGTCAAGGTACAACTGAAAACAAAATAATTTCTGAATGCCGTACATTCATCTGTATTTTTGAAACAACATTTGTTTTCTTTAATTCCTGTCTGTTCTCAGTTTGGCATGAAATAATCACATCCACCAACCTTCCTCTCCTCATCTCATGGTTTAACCTCAGCTGGCAACTAAGCATCATGCAGCAGCTTTCTCACTCCTCCCTCCCCCATCCTGGTGGGTTGGGAAGGAGAATTGTAAAGAAAAATAAAATTTAAAACTCATGGGTTGAAAAAAGAACAGTTTAATAATTGAAAATAAAATAAAAGATAATAATTAATAATAATAATGAAAATGAAGATAACAAAAGGAGAGAGAAAGAAGAGCCAAGACAAGTGATGCACAATTCAGTTGCTCAGCACCCACTGACCAATGCCCAGCCAGACCCTGAGCAGTGATCTGCCCCTCCCGGCCAACTCTCCCCAGTTTCTATACTGAGCATGACATCCTGTGATATGGAATATCCCTTTGCCTAGTTTGGTTCAGCTGTCCTGGCCATGCGCACTCCCATCTTCTTGTGTACCTGCTTGCTGGAAAAACATGGGAAACTTAAAAATCCATGGCTTAGGATAATTACTACTTAATAGCAACTAAACATCAGTGTGTCATCAACATTATTCTCAGACTAAATCCAAAATACAGTACTGTACCAGCTATTGGGAAGAAAATTAACTCTGCCCCAGCCAAAACCAGGACACAGCAAAATGATCAATGGTGGAGGTACATCTTGGATTCACTTACACAATGTATGTCCATTCTACTGTAGCCATCATAGCAAGTCAAGGTGACTAAGAAAATATTGAGTGCCTCACATGGGAAGACTGCAACTTCTCCCTTACAAGTGCTGATCTGCCTATTATTTTAGGTAAACAAACAAATCATCAGAGAATGTTGACAATCTTTAAGATATTGGCCAACTTTCACTATCTCTGCATTTTCAGGTAAAGCTTCTCGTGATAAAAATATCTTGCTTTCTGGGTGCTAGCTGTCATCTCCCTGTTTATATCTTCAATCTGTTTAGACCAGGATACAACAGAGACAGACATCAAGCTGATAATTTTGGTTGATTTCTTCCTGTTGGTAGATGAAGATTCAATATTCATTTTGTAATCCTTAGACATTAATTGTCTTCAATACTGTAAATCACATCTTGCTGATGATTAGATACACTAAAAGGATGGGACAGTGTTGTTTCATAATATCTGAGCAAAACCTGGTAAGACTGAGGTTACAGTAGATTTTAGGGAAGTGCCTTGTGGCATAGTGAAAGTATTCAAATCCTGTTGTCCTGTTTTCAGCTGGGATAGAGCTATTTTTTTCTTCCTAGCTAGAATAGTGCTGTATTTTGTATTCAGTATGGAATTTGGTATAAGAATGTTGAAAATATAGTGATGTTTGTAGTTGTTGCTAAGAAATCAAGGACTTTCCAACTTCCCATGTCCTGCTAGTGCACAAATGCACAAGAAGCTGGGAGGGACCAGAGCCAGAGCAGCAGACCCAACTACTCAATGAAATAATCCATTTCACATAACACCATACTCAGTATATAGATGAGGGTTATCTGGGAAGTTCTGGCTCTCTCTCTTCCGGGATTGAGGTTTTTGTATTTTCTCTCCTCTGGGATTGCTAGCAGGGGATGGGCTGGGCATCTGTCTGTGAGTGGTAAGCAATCACACTGTGCATCTCTCGTATGTATAGTTGGGTTTTGGGTATTTTTAATTATCAAACTGTTTTTATCTCAACCTATGAGTCTTTGTACCCTTACCCCTTCAATTTTCTCCCTAATCCCTGGGTGGGGGAGGGTGAATAACATGCCAGGTCAGGTTTAAACAATAATACCTGTAGAATAAGACAATATAACACCTAGGAAATTATTGAGAGGTAGTTTGCTGAGAGTATACAAAAATCAGTGTTTCATAACCTACATGAGTAGCCCATACTAATGGGCTTCAGTGAAACACATTTTCATCCTCAACCAGTGTAGGAGGTAAAACTTTTGTATACTTGTATCACCAGCAAGACTTTTGAGGACTACTGAACACTCAGGTTTTACAGTGCAGTGCTCAGCTTAAGCTGCCAATTCTACCATAGACCTCCTTTCTCCAGCCGAGAAATATCAGTTCTCAGTATCATCAGTCTACTGACCAGATGGTATCCCAGTTGTGCAAACAAACCCACCTCACAGGATTCACAAAATGATTTTGGTTCCTGGTTAGTCATCCCTGGTTTCAACAACTGGGGAATATTATGCTCGTTATAAACTTGGTTTGGGTTTGACTGACAAGGTTACAAAAAGAGTCTCTTTCCCAGTGGCAGAGGAAGTAGGTGACTGGCCTACCATTTGAACCCCTGTGACAATGATTATAATTCTTCTGACAATTAACCAAACTGGACTTACTTAATGATCAATTATGATAATTACATTAAATCTACATTTTAAATTAAAATATTTATATCTTGATTGAAATAAGCAGAATTTTGTAAAAAATAGTTAGGATGCAAGAATTATTATAGTAAAGAGAAGATTAATGCATATAGAGGCACCTACACAATACAAGCAGAATGCAGTGACAGAGATCATCCTATTGTTCCTCCCTGCAGAAGAAATTTTCTAGTGAGGTGTTTCCAGTTTTTTTACCTAGGTAGAGGATAATGGCATTTCACAGTTTCACTGACTAGATAAAAGTGAGAGATTGTAGTGGTTGAGAGAATATTCATTTAAGTAACGACAAATTGCAAGGGGGTTATTGTCCCAAAGGAAACAGCTGGAAGCAGTGCTGTGGGTATCCCACCTTCCTCTGCCAGAATGTTGAATGCTCTTAATTGAATCCAGTGTGAAGCTGCTGAAGAGAAGCAATTCTCATACTAGAAAAGATGCCATGATGTCAGTTTTCTAGTAGTTGTGCAAAAGAAATGGAAATGCAAACTCTCAGCTACTTTGATAATTAATTATAAAATTATCTATAATTATATATACATTCCTTACATTTGAATTGCTGAAAATACATCTTGAATTGACGAAAGAAACTGAAACTGATAAAGTTTATATGGAGAAATAAGAATCAAAATCACTGTTCAAAAAATATAAATTAAGTCACAAGTGTACACAAATAAGGTCATTGAATATTGAGCTAATTGCCATGAAAGAAAAGTTCATACTGAATGTGGTATTTGCAAAATGTGGAGAATTTAGTTATGTAATTAGAACTGACAGAAAATGACTGAACCAATTAAACTAGAGCTCTGTAAGTAATTTACTTCATTATACATTTTACAGTTCTACATCACCATCAAAGTTAGTTTGTGTTTAGTTTAAATAATAATAAAGGGGAGAAAATCAAGGTTAATTGGCATTTTAATAATGAGTATCTCATTTAAAATTATCTTACTACATAAAAGATCTCTCCTGTAAATAATTACAACATGTTCTCTATTTATTCTGCAGTTTAAAGAACAGAATGAAAGTAAATTTGATAGATTACTTCAATGTGAGCTCCATCATGTGTATTGATGGAAGTATGCAGTCCGCATTTGTTATTAACCTCTTATCACCCCAATAATTGTTATTAGGGAAGTCTGTTTTCATGCAATTATTTATAAAGACAGCTGTATGATTCCAGGTGGATATTCTACCAGATAGGAGAAAAATCCACTATCCTTGCATGAAAACTAGGTGAAAACAGTAAAAGGTCAGGCTACAGAAGTGCGGAACAAATTTCCCAACCTGCTTAAATGGAGGAGTTCACTGTCTTGATCGTGTGACTTGCAATGACAATTATCAAAAATCTTTTGGTTCAAATGCAGAATGCACATTTTGATAACTTTACATTGTGTGTGAAAGATAATGATTTCTTTCCAGTAACTTCTGCTTGGCCATGGATTATAGATAATAATGCACACATAAGCCAGATGCACTGCGTTACCTCTCAGATGCAGAGGAAGCTACTTCAGCAATTTGCCAAGTGTACTTCCATTGTTTCATATAGTTAACAGCAACTGGAAAAAAATTTCATAATTTAGATATACAAAATGGACTTATTTGTAGTTGTATCTGCTAGGTGGCTGATAATTCTATTTCTGTGGGTTTTGCCCTCAAATGTTGTATCTTACAAATGTACCTCATCAACCCTTTTTCTAAATATAACGATAGGAATGGGGATGGGGGAGGGAACCCTCCTGAATTTCCCTTTTTCACTCAAGAACTTCTCACTCTAAAAACTGCAGTAAATTGTTCATTACACAAAAACTAGTGAAAAATGTAGTCTTTCATCATCTGTACTTCCAGTTTGCTGAATTCCCCTCATACTTTATTTTTTGTTAAATCACCTTGCTTCTTGAAGCCAAAACTACATCTTGATCTATATATACAGAGCACCAATACAAAACTACTGTAAAAAAAGGTAAACATTGGTGAGCAGCCACATATGTATAAATGCATTGGCTAAATGTCCAATTTAATGGGGATCTTCATTTATAGCTATTGTTCAGGCACATTCCTCTCTAGATCAGAAGAAAAAGGATATGGGAAATCAAGACTTAGGAATTTGAATTTTTCCCTTCACTCATCATTCTTTTTCTAACAAATGACAGTTTTCTGGAATATTTTTATTCTTTCTTTAAACAGAAAGCACAAACACAAAATGTAGCACTGATTTTATTCACATTTAATGTAAGGTATGTGTCATGGTCACTCTTAATGGAAGAACATCCTACGTGTGAAAGAAAAACCATAGGTAGGCATTTGTAAAAAATAATATCATGAAATGTCACCTGCAGTCACCCATAAACCAGGCAGTCTGGGCTTGCTTCTTAAGGATACTGCTAATTGGAATGGAAAAAAAAAGTTTTGACATGCTCAAGAATCTTTGAACTCTGTTTGTTATTTGAAAAGACTTGCTTCAAGGTAACATACAACTGAAGTATCCAGAGGAACTTCTTGCATTGTAGAAAAATCGATAGCTTTCAAAGACACCTTTTATTATGTTTAGATTTGAAACAGGTAATCATTGTTTTTATAAAACAAAAAACATTCCATTAAAAATAATAAACATCTGAGCATTCAACAATCCTTTTTAATATTATAGCATCATAATCTACTTCTGCAGAAGAGAGTTAGAAACAGCATAAATGCAACTATTTTCAACAACATATTCTTGTTGAAGACTGTTCTTACTGAAGACTTGCTGAAGATATGAAGACTAGATCTTTCAGAAATATTTAAAACTTCTGAGTGGCACTCCTACCTTTAAGTGTATTAACTGCATCCACAAGATCAGGATTATTCACAGATTTGCTGAGGGTGCAGTTTCTCTCCTCCTCCAGGTCATTGATAATGGTGTTAAGGTGAATAGATAGTGGAATAGGGTCTCCTATTCACTACAATGAGGCAATCCAGTGTGGCTAGCTTCCAGAGAGAGTAGAAACTTCTAACCGATGCCTGATTAACCAAACAGCTATTCACATGTCAAGTAGTCTACCCGTCTGAACTCAAGTTTTATTAGAAATCACACTAAAACAAGGCAAATTCTGAAGCAACCAAAAATACATGTATATTAAGTGGGCAGGTTAATATAAGGAGCTAGGACTGAACTGCAAACAATTCATAACTCCTATCTCCATTAAGAGGTCCTTGCCTTCATTATTCTCACAGTTCAGAAACATTGAGAAATATCCTGGATTGTAAAGGAATATGTATACATGTGTACATATATTATATATAATACATAATGCAATAATTTTATATATATATATATATATATATATAAAATATATATAATCGTCTATCTTTCATTCACTTCCAAAGCTTGGCTTTGACTTTTGCTTCTATGAGAAACCCCCTTCCCCACACATCTTTCACTACGATCCCAAACTCTGTTCTGGAAGTCCTCTCCTTTTCTTTCCTTTAGGTGTACCCAGGCAGGTGTGATTGATCACTTAATTTTATTAAATAGATACTCAAAAGTTTTTCATAATTTCTTGATGTAAATAACGGAAAAATTACTGGTTTAAGTACTATGGTGAATTCCAGGGGACATTTCTAGTCTTGGATCTGTGTTTCAAAGGTGAAGGTACTGTTAATGAAGTCAAATTAAATGTCCTGTTTGCTGACTGAGCTTAAATTTTGAATTTATAAAGAGTGCTGCTAGGCCTAACTTGGCGGTTTAGTATTTAGCTTCTGGTATGAGTCAGAAAACAAAGGCTGAACAGGTAATCCTTCCTGTTCATTATGAATTTGGTTTGGTAAAAGAAAAATATGTTAAGTAGTGAAAACTCCATGGCAAGGTACTCTTTCACTAGGCTGCAAGACTGACTCCAGGACTGTCTGAAAGCAAATGCAGTGGCTGGACAGTTACCTACTTTCCTGAGGATGAAATCCTGTAGAGAGCTTGTAATTGTCTTTCTCTCTCACTGTTCCCTGCCCCCCTCCACCCTCCCAAAGTGATTTGGGAGCATTAGGAGGAGTATGATCTTTTTCTAGGCAGGCTGGTGGCAGGTTGGTGGCAAGAGAAAATCTCTATTGCTTAATTCCTCTACTGCTTAATAAATACTTGTAAAGAAGGGTAGTTGCCAATAGTAAAGCGTTCTGGTCAGTTGCCTGGCAAGCAGCTAACATCATGTACTCTACTCGGGAAGGAAGCTTAGCAGCAGCAAAGTTTCTCCTCTCCAGTATTTGTCCCTGTAAAGGGAAACTATTCTTGAAGCCATGTTCCCAGGTTTAATTGGGGAGATGCTATTGATAGAACCCAAATTTATCATTAGAGAAACTTTCCACACTCTGAAGCTGCTGTGTATGAGCAATCTCTGGTGGAAAACTAATCACAGCTACAGCAGAAATTTTATATAAAACACATTTTACAAAAAGAATATAAAGCTTAGCTAATCTAATTTTGGACTGAAATATGTGTCTATGTACAGTGAAATTTAAGTTATATAAATGCTCTTTTACACATATATACATACAAACAATAATATTTTAATCTGTTAGCTTTACCATCAATAGAGGAGTGAATTTGATAATGCGACTTTAAAAATCAGTGTAATGTCAAATGAAACCAGACATAGCTGAAATTCCCTCTCCATTTCTTCAGTTTTGTAGCTCTGTGAGATGTTCATCTTCTAGGTTATTCATAATACCCAAAATGTACTTGAGAGAAATTATGAATATACAACAAAATAAAAGATATCAGCTGTGCCTGTCTGCTTCATGGCCATCTGTTCATGAGTGTGCACATACAGAACAAATTGCTGGCATGTTAGGACTTGGTGTTACTTAAAATCAAGGGCATTTTCAGTTGGCTTGAAAGGAAACAGGTTCTGTTCCTCAGCAGAGCGTAACCTGTGCAAATAGAAAGAATATAACATTTTCAAGGATTTTAAGTCTTGTTTCCCTTTGACTGGAGACGAAAACTCCAGTCCAACTGGACAGGAGTTCTGCTTCTAAGAGATTTCTTTTTAAGCTCTGTGTGAAAATACGTGCTTTTTGAAGTTTAAAATGTTGGCATCTGTTCATATCAAAGGAAATTTTCTGAAGACATACTTCAGAAAATTAATTCCAACAGTTTGTTTTACAGAGATTTAAAAATAAATAAATAGATGCTAAAGAAATTGCCAATGCCTATAACTAATTGTCTCTTCTGTTTAAGAATAGGCAGTTTCTTTTGATAGAATTCTCCAATATTGTAAGGATAGGTGGTAGTATACAACAAGGATAACATTCTAGCAGAACCTTCAGTAGAACTGGTGGCATTTGTTCAATTAGACCTTAAGACCATATCTGTACTGTCTAAGGACATCCCAGGAGCTGGAATACAAACACCTATGTTTCCAGACTCTTAAAGAGTTTCCCAATTCATATCTGGCACTCTCCAAAACAAGATACAGGTTGAGCTACTCCAGTAACCATTCTAAATATCTAAATATTGCCTTGTATGTGGCAAAGTCTAATAGTTTATACATTTCAGAATGAAGGGGGAAAACCTGATTCCAGACAGGTTCACAGTTCTATTTATGCATTTTAAATGAAATGGCTCAAAAGACATGATCATCTTCGAAGTGTAATGGCAATAATGTTAGGATATATTTGCTGTGATTATGAGGATAATCTACCTCTATATCTCAATGCTGTGCACGAACTATGTTACTTGTCCAGTATGAAAAAGCTTGCACTGCTGACTTCCACCTTGCCTTGCTTTAGTTTCCTGAGCTATGACTTGCTACTACCAGAATAAATATATTAATATATATATATATAAGAAAAAATAAATATTAACATGTACCTATACACAAATATTTTATATTCACTTGGGCTTCACCTTTTGATTCATATCACTAACCAAAATTCTGGTTTCTGTGAGTTTTCCTCATTAGGAGATAAAATTGCAGTAGCTGAGTTTTGCTTTGCTTATGTAGACGCTCACTGCATGCTAGAGAAACTAAGCACAAAACTAATTAATACCCCCCTTTTGAAGCAGCACTCTGCTCAAAAAACTCTTTTCACAAGGTTTCTTCAACGGCATGTCATACCTAGGGATGTGCCTAATGCTTTTGACTGCCTTTGTTATTTTCTCCACAATATAATTTTTTCATGCAAACCATCACTGAAGCAGAAACAATAGGGAATGGTGAACTTCCATGAGCTTTCATTTTGGGCAACAAACAGCACATGCCTTTGTTTCCTACAAGGGTGTAATTTGTTAATTGACCAGATGAAAGGCTGTGCTGATGTATCCCTTTCTTTCCAAAGATGCTTTGTGCAGTCTGTAGTAGTATCAGCCTGAGAGCAGGAAAAAAATGTAACCAGGAAACAAATGAAACTTGACGTTGCATGATTTCTGTCTGTTAAGGGTGCCATTTCTCCAGTGGGAGTGTGCCTCTGATGAACATTGTAAAACTCTAATACCTTGATCTATTTGTATCTAATACTATTGTAGGTAGCCAACCATAATCTCAAGTAAACACCTTGATTTGTGAGAAAAGAATACTTGAAAAAATCAGATAAAAAATGCATTGTCAAGTGATAAATGTTCAAATATTCTCCTTTTAGCATCATCTTTAAGAATATTTGGACAGATTATCTTCCAACACATATATTGATAAAAATTCACCAGTATAAAAAAAGTACATAATCTTCCAGAAATAGCAATTATCTACAAGAAGAGTCAGACTTGCTCCGGTTCACTAGAGGGAGGAAAAAAAGGCTGAGGAACATGAAGCTTGTTAAGGCTTTTTTGCAAGAAAGACTAAAAATGCTTTTGCTTTTGCTCTTGTCCCCTCTGTGGAATAGTGCACTCTGTTCATGTACACCACTGAGGAAAAATACTTTAACATAAAGAAGGCTGGTGAATCACAAAGGGGATTTCTCTATGTAGCTTGTTTCCATATGAAAGTAGCAACATTTGTGCATAAATGGCTTGTGGCATTTTTTATGAATTGGGCCCTAAGTGCTCATGATTGTCTTTGGTATTCAGTTTTCAGTCATTAGGTAGCGTTGAAACAACAGGAGGAAAAAAAGGAAACATTTTGTACCTGTGGTACTCACTTGGACAACACAGTTTTAGTAAAATAGCTACACTCTTTTTCCTTTTTGTTATAAATTATGCAGGGACATAATGATGTGTGAATCAATGAAAAGGCAAATAATATATTTCTGAAACATTAATAGTCAGTGCCATTGTTACGCTGATTTTTCTATCTGATTTAAATTCACTTTCCCATCTTCACTAATCTGGCTGCTGCCTTGACAGAATCAGATTGTGTATGGAAAAAGATATGATTCTTCTCTCATCACCAGGTTAATAGTGCTTCTTTCTTTCTTTCTTTCTTTCTTTCTTTATTTATTTATTTATTTATTTTTCTTTCTTTCTTTCTTTCTTTCTTTCTTTCTTTCTTTCTTTCTTTCTTTCTTTCTTTCTTTCTTTCTTTCTTTCTTTCTTTCTTTCTTTCTTTCTTTCTTTCTTTCTTCACAGCTTATGTTTTCTTATGGAGTGGGACTTCTCTATTGTTTGGTGGAGTTTTTTTAACATGTTATCCAGTCACCAGCTTTTTGAGTAGCGTTTATTATTAATCTTTTCCATCCAGGAAGGAGAGTATTAGGTGAAAACAAAAGCCTTTTTAAGATGTATTACAAGAGCTGGAGGCAGAGAGAGGAATGACAAACTCATGGTTTTGCTTCTCTCAAACTCTTTCAAGTCCCTGAACCTCAAACATATATGCTTGAATGAAGTAGAAGTCTTCCATTTAATACGATCCAAATAAGCAACAATGGTCATTCATATATTCAATAACCAGTATCTACGCCTAAATGAGATTAGAAAATTTGGGTTTTCTGAATGTTAATTTCTATTAATTTCAACTTTTCCTATGTTACTTCTGATTGTATAGTGCAAAGTCATAGATTTTTAGTTTAAACAAAGTTTTTGATTATCCTTCTCTCTGTACCTTTCATTGTTTTTGCTTTTCCTTTCCCTTTTTCATTTTTTAAATTTTTCTTTCTGCTTTACTAAAAGGAACATGGAAATAGAAATACTGTAGTATTTTAAAACTACAAGGGTTTGGTGTCTGCTGCAAGCCTGTGGGACAACAGCAGTTAATGATCAAGTTAAACATTATCTTAACATATTAAACATTAACATCTTCAGGAAGAAATAGGTAGATCCATCTGGTTGGTATACCAAGACAAATTTATCTCTAATGGAGACAGTGGTTCCTAGTGAATTGTTAATATTGCAGTAAGTGGAGATTCTTTGGGGCACATGCATCCAAGTACTGATAATAATGATAATATGATCTCAGATCACATGATGAGATCAGAGATGCCTTCACTTGTGCATTTGTGTAGCAGCCAACTCTGCTTGAGGTTTCTTCATTCAATAAATAAACTGGTGTTCATAGCCTCCCACAGGAAGAGTTTTTTTTAATACTATGTTTACAAAAAAGAGGTGCCTATATTTCATGGGTTTTACGCTGAAGGGAAAAAAAAATATCGTGATATCTATCACTAGCAGGTGATAGCTATCACAAGTGGGTGTAAATGCTAAAATAATCTTAAAATTTTAAGTAGTTTTCTTCAGATTAATATTTTATTCTAGACTGAGATTAATCCAGTGTTTAAAGATTAGCTGTGTAATGATCCTTGCCTATAAACTTTCAAATTAATATCAGAAGGAATTAATTTATGACTTGTTTCTAGTGGCAGAAATCATTTGTCATATGTGTCCTTCAGCCCATTGCCAGCCTGTCTAGTAATGAGGAGAGTGAATCTGACTGGTACGTAATGTAGCTGGCTTTGTAATTGGACTGAACAAAAGAAATCCTATCCCTGATATGCATCCTCATGAGTTCATAAGCAGAAGGAGGATATTTCAAGGCTTTTTTTTTTTCTTTTGCCTTCTTTTCTCTACCAGCTCAGACAACTTACTAACAGTCTATCAATAGGAGATTCTCCAGCAGGTTTGGGAGACAATTGTGTGCAAAATGAAACAATCAAGCTGATCCTCTGTGCTTCCAGGCTGGGTATGATAGTAGGGCACAGAGTGGGTAAGTGTTTCCTTGCTTATCTTGGGGATCTGTGCAGCATTGTACCCTCCACCCTTCCACGTGGCATTACCAGTGGCCCCTGTTTGGAGCTGGGCTGAATAAACTGGTGTTATTTAGCCCAATGTCACTAACAAATCTGATCATTAGAGTGTTCTGAAACTCAGTGCCACAGGCTTCTGCTCCAAAACAGCTGTGTGGTGGAAGGGGAGGAGGATGTGGTGGCAAGCAAATGACAGACACAACTGTAGATCAATGTGGTGATTGTATCAATTTCAGATTCTCTACTAACAATAGGTGTCTGATTGGACACCACTGACTTTATTGGGAAGTAGATGGGATATAATACACCTTCCAGTGCATTAGTTGTTTCTGCTGATTGGATGAAGGATAAATTTCACATGGAGGACAGTTTGAGTCCCATCATTCTCACAATTACGTTGAACACCAGCTAAAAGTGTCCTGTTGCTGCTGCACTTTACAGCAGCAAATTAGAAGGATTTTCCTAATGCACTTCCTCTCCATAGTCTGTGCAGCATCATTCTTCTATAAACTGAGATCTGGGTCACAATGTCTCACTGTTCTTAATTTCAATAATTCCATTTAAAGGGTAATCACTTTCTTTAGAAAAGGAAAAGGACAATAGAAAGAATAAACAGAACAGTGGGACACATGGAAAAGGAACAAATAAATTGAATGTTAAGATGTTTTTATTACAGTAAATCCTGGTTTATTCCAGAAGACAGCAATGTAACATATGTAGTGAAAATAGCCATAAAACAAATCATCACCCTCTTAATCCCACAACCCTACACCCCACCCCACCCCCATATGATTTTTAACGGTACTAGACTATCTGGACCACCTCCCTTTGTTTGAACCACTGACTTTATGCAGAAACTAATGTGTGAGATTTTTCATTACTGTTTTGAAGGTTCAGCTCTGTAAAATGTTGAAGTCTTTTCTAATGGTCCAGGAAAGGGAAAGAAGCAGAGAGGAGGAGGGGAAAAATCCCACAGTTTGCTGAAGAGCACAATATTTGTCTTCCACAGACTTAAAGCTTTACAAGTTAGCTCTGCTGGCTCAGGGCCAGACTGCATAGTACCTTTTAGAGTCACACCCTAGGATCCCCGTTCATGAAGGTACTTAAGCATTTGTCTGATGTTCAGTATTTGAGGAATACAAGTTTAATTATGTGATTAACTCCATTTATTTTACATTCTATGCAGAACATATAAACAGAGCATGTAAATAAAGGGTGGAAGAATTACTTTCAAGAGTAATTCAATAGCTGTTAAATATTTCCTATATTGTTCATGAATTGTGTGGCCTCATGTATTTACCTTTTAATTGTTCAAGACTATTGGGATTCTAAAAACAAACAGCTAAGAACTAATCTGATCTAAAGAGCTTTCCAAGGAACATTTTTATCATTTATCAAGCCCTCTTTGCTCTGTTAGACTTCACCAAATGACAAGGCTATTTTCAAGCCGTAAACCCCCATGCCCCATGCAGTTATGGCATGCAACCAAAGAAGTCTGGAGGAGAAAATGAAGTCATAATTAACAACAGCTGCTCACGCCTAGCATTTCCAAATAACGTCCAAAGATTTTAATTTTTTTTTTTTTCAAAATCCAGAATCAATGGAGATCCTAATGATTTATCTTCAGAGTAAAAAGAGGAAGCCTTACAGAAATCTCTGGGGGTCTCTTTGTTGTCCAGGCTGTGCAAGAACCTCTCATTACGGACCACTTGATAGATATTTCACTGTTGTTTGCTTCTTACATTCAGTGATCAAAATCAAAGCAAAATGACAGTAATTTCCTTTACTCACATATTGTTATTAGTTTGGTGCAAGGTTTTGTCATCAAAGCACACGGGAGTGTTCTGTCCTTTAGAGGCTAATATTAAAATATAGAAAGGAATGATCATGTTTTATTGGCTTAGCCTTTCCCTGCACTGCTTATAAAAACAGACAGTGCTTTAAAATGTCTCACTAATGCTCATTTTCCTGAGGGTGGAGTTGACCTCAAGTAGTTTACAACTTGGTTGTTAGTTAAGACTAATTAACTTTGACTTTGTTGTTAGAATAGCCTAATCTGCCATTTCATGTTAAAGAAGTCAAAGAAATAATACATTCAAACGAAGCAATGAAAATAGAGATTGTATATATGTTGGCTTCTACAGTCGTCATCTCTTCGTATAAATGTTTGTGGTTTCACAGACTTTTCCAATTCTTTTTAACCTAGTCCAGAACGCTTCAACAGTGAAAAACACACTTTGTACCTTGCATGCCCTATCTCCTTGTTTCCATTCCTGTGAGTAAGCAATATAATTTCATTTTTAAGCAGCCTGACTCATATGAAATAGTAATTTTTCTTAAAATGGTACAGCTTAATGCTTCTAAACAAAAAACATTGTGCTAAGGACTAAATTTGCAGTACTTTTAATTGCATCATTAATCCTTGACATACTCTCTCTGTGCGGCCTTCCTTATAACATTATCACTTTGTAAGAGTAAGACATACTTTATTTGTGGAAAACATTATTTTAATTTAAAACAGAGGAATGGAGAGTCTCATGTTTTAATTATGCTAAAATTACCAAAGTGACCTTATCATACCACTTTTACAAAGGAATTATTTGCATTAGACAATAACTTCTGGGTAAATAATTGTCCTCAATAGCAGAAATAACAGAGGCTGAGTTTGTATAATAGCCATAAAAGTGGTCTTAATGTAATGTTCAGCTTTAATACATCAATTAGATCAATACATTAAGCATTACTTTAAGTTAAGTAAAAGCTAAATAATGCGATTTTAGAGAAATAATGCAATAAAGTCTAAATTACTCTCTTTAAAAGTTTGTTTTATTTGAATTTGCAACTTTATAATTAATATACAGTAAAAAAACAATTTAGGAATTTATTGCCATAGCATTAGTATTCCAAACTAATTTTTGTTTGTTTGTTTCAGTGGAAACAAAACAAAACAAAACAAAACAAAACAAAACAAACAAACAAACAAACCAAAAAACCCCACAAACTTCTAAATTTCTGTGCTTACATCCAGATCCCACAAAGACTTTGGGACAAACTGACAACCATTATAAAGCAGAAATAACATATTCACAGATCTTGAAACTGTCATTCATATTTTTATTAAGATAGCACTAAAAAGCACTGAAATAGTATTAAAATAATTTTTTAAGCTATTTTAAGAGATATTGGGCTGGAATAAAAGGCCAAACTGCACAGACCATGAATAAGGCTGTACCAGCTTGGCCTAGCAAACCTCCCTCACTGAATCAATCATGTTTGCAAGCTTTACTGTCTGATGAACACCACCACAGTACCCACAAAGCAACACAGGAGAAGTCAGCTATAATTTCAGTCTCAGAGTGGCCTGATCACTGTCCTCAAACTTGTTGATTTGTGCATAAGCCTTACAATAGGTGTTTTGTATTTGAGGATTCTGGAGCAAAAGAATCAATGCTCTTCCACTGCAAGCAAGCATTTTGGTAACTAATTCGGGCAGATCAGAGACCTAGGAGTTCGATGCTGATTGGTACTTCACCACTGTTACACGGAGTGAAGACTCAGAAGCTAGAACTCCTGGAGAAATGTGGCAGTTTCATCCAACAAAGTCTTTCCCTGCACAAGCAGTGGTGCTCAAATATCTTTCCCTTTTTTGCACAGCTGCTGTAGTTAGTCTCCCTGGGATCTCTATCTCTACTCAGCTGAGGTTAAGTGCATACTTTAATGTCTTTGTGCTGTTTGTGAAGTAGGAGCACATACCTTCTGACCTTAAAGAAAGAGGAGCAAGGCTAATGACAGTAGAGGGGTGAGAGGTATATATAATTCCACAAATATGCTCAAGTCACATTGGCTGATACTCTGCCATTAACAGGGAGCTTAAAGAGGAGCCCTGGGAAGGAGGGGCTCACCATGGCTCTTACCATTCCTCCAAGGTTGCCTTGGTGCCTCAGTGACATTACTGAGACGAAGTTCACAGGGGCACTGACTCTTTGGGATGCTCTGAACTACAGTAACCCTCAGCTTGACCACGAGAGGTGGTCTCTTTGAGGCAGGCAGAGTTAAGTGGGCTTCAGTTTGTTGCGCAGACAAGAAAATGCTCTGGTTTAGCCTCTCCTCTCAGGAGAAAATCCATGATGATTCACCTGATGAGTAACGAATAAATCCTAGAAGTTTGACCTATGGCTTAAATGGTATTTTAGCGTACAGGACAAGATGCTTGCTAATGCTTTTGCATAAATCTGCATTGCATTATTTGCCGTAAGACATTCCATGCAACATTTTTGATAAATGTATGTTATTCCTTAATATATTTGCCTGCTTGGAGGCTGACATATATATATGTTTAAGTTTATCTAATTTAATGCTCTTGTGGTATAATCTTTCACTTTGTCTTATTGGCTGCCCTTGTTTTTTCTTGATAATGTGCCTCCAGGAAATATTTTCCTGTTGCATGCATTTCAACATCCCTGGAAAACTGGGATACTAAATGTCAGCAGCTGGAACTACTCCTGAATTATTTTTTTTCCCTCATCCCTGTTCTTCAGGTAGTCTGTTCTGCTTGTGACAGATTTCTCAGCAAGTATGATCAGGCTTTCAGTAAAAGGAAGTGCAATGCCTACTCTCCAAAGACAAATTCTTCTAATTTAAACCACTGAAACTCTGTAGATCTGTTGAATTTTATAGAGTTATTTAATTTATTTTTTTAAGTGGAATGAAGCAGAACTTACACAGTTGTAAATGCAGTAGGAAGGGATATTGCATGGGAAAGTCTCTCCTTCTGTGCTCTTTCAGGCTCATATTTAAACACTTGTAACAGTGTTTTACAGGAAGGGGCTAACCTCCTTCTTGGTGAGGACACATGGGCTTGACAAAGAGGACATATTGTGGTTGTTCCAGTTGCTCAAGAAAGTTTAGTGGCAACATATTTCCCATCTAAATGAACAGAGATAAGTGCTCCGTACCAAAATTCAGGGAGACTAAGTGCCATCATGAGCCTCTCCGATCCAGGTTTTGCAAGATTTAAAAAAAAAAAACCAACATCACAATGTGATTCAAGGAAAGAGACTCATGGAATGTACCTCTGAGAGCCAAATGTGACTTGCATTTGACTTTTCCTTTCTTCTCTTTTAAAGAAAAAAAATACTGTTGTTTTGTAACTTATACTCCTGATGGATTTTTAGGTGATTTGTTCTAGATTTCCACTAGAAAATGAGACATACAATTTTTTTTTTCTTATACCTGGGCATTTCAGTCTGCCTACGAACCAAAGTAATTAGTCTAAATATAACCCCAGTTTTAACCATTGAAACTGCTTCACCTTTCTGAAGACTATATGTCAAGAAAAAAAAAAAAATTGCTTTTCTGAGGTAGATTAGTTATAATGGCTGGACCTCCATTGCAGAGCAGAAACTAAAACTGTTTGCATGTGGTTAATGTCGAAGTGGTATAAAAGAATTACAGAATCCTATTTGCTAAATATAACTCAAGTTTGCTGAATAGACTAAAGCTGTTTCTGCAACCATGTTAATTTTCTGCTGAATAGGTGAAAAGGGTACCTTCTCCTTAGTCCTGAATCAAAGTCAGAGAAATTAGACTTACTGTCTGCCTACAGCATAGAATAAAGCTTTTCAGTTTACTACTTTAATGTGGCTAACTGCCAATCAACCATCACATTTTGCTTGCTATTCTAACATTAATGTTACTTTAACAAAGCACTTGTAACAGAAATAATGATGTGGCAGTGAAGAAATCATTTAGTGACTCTGAAAAAATAGTCTTATACAGCAGGAGATAAATCTCTTCCAAAATTTTAGTATTTACTGAGGTCTTAATGCTTCATAGTGAAACTCCTAGTGAGTCTTACCCTGACAGCTTCATAGAATACTGTGACTGGAAAAAAAACTTAGTTATGATGATCTGCAACACTTGGGGAGGGGTGGAATTTATTTCAAAGTCTTTCTAGTTTTTGTTGTTTTGAAAGGCACTGTTTGCTGATTGTGGAGCAAGCATTGTACTTGCATTATTTTTTTCATAGGAGCTCTGGAAGATTACTATAAATTAAAATCTACAAATATAAAGCAGTTCCTCGTTTGTACTTCATAAATTATCATTTACCACTGTAATAATAAGAAAAATTAAACTGTAATCTCCTCCTGAATTTTTAAGTAAAATGCCAATTAAACTTATCTTAAAAAAACACCCTAAAATTAAATACCCCTCAAATTACTGTCACAGTCCATGGAAAAAAATCTATTATTGTGACTAGAATAATGTTTTCTCTTTATGTCAACAAGTCAAGGATATCAGCAAATCAAATGTATTTAACAATAACCATACTTTAAAAATAAATTTGTTGAAAGAATATTGCATGCATTTTATAAAAGCCCAAAATGTTCACATAAAATTCCTATCTGACATGAAGACCCAATACTCTAACTGTTCCCTTCTTTTACATTTTACATTTTTTTTATTTCATCCAGGGATATAAATTACAATTAGACGCAATGTAGGGATTGTACAAAAAGCATCCATTGCTGTGAGAACAGTGGTTTTCTTTATCCATGAAAGAGAATCACAGCTCACAACTGTGAGTGCAGATCATGGTCTAGACCACACTAGAGGCAGAAATACCAATATACTCCTGAATATCACCCATTTAAAATGTTTAATAACTTTTTACTTTTTGACATAAACTTAACTGGAAGTTGAAAATGGTCCTCAGTCACAGTGTGAGTGTCCTGCATTACATTATTTGTGTTACAGTCAAGTGTGCTAGGGTACAGTTGTACGGGCTACTGTTTTCTGAGGCCTTCTTGGAAACAAGATGTATATCTCTTGAGCCTACCCTGCTGAGCAAATTTTTAAAGAAATAAATACTGTATCAGCCAACAGCGGATGGCGTAAGCAAGTTTATCGATCCATTGGTAGGGAAAACCCACCCTGAGGGTAGATGAGAAGAATAGCCATGTGACACCACTGTAGCAGGCCCAGGAACAGAAAAGAGTCCCAAGCTTGTATTTGATGGTGTACTTTGTATAGTTTTGAGAGATCAGATAAAATGCTCAGTGATCACAGATTTAGACTTTAGCCTAGAAATATTTGTGAAGGAAAGTAGCCTATCCCAGGGCTGCACGGTTGTCATGTTTACAGATGGCCTCCCTCTTTTTTTGAAAAAATGGTAATATTAAGCACGTGGAAATAGAACGCAAAATGATGTCACTTAGGTGAAAAAGGAGAACATCTAACATTAAATACTAAGCACAGTGGACTTGGAGAGGCTTTAAAACTGTTTTCAGTATTTCACATTTCTTGGTGTCCACAGATCAGGCTCAAGATTACAGGGTGTAAGGGCTTTGAGTCAAGTGACTTTGTGTTGCTTTGTGGTGACACAGTATGACAGAGCAGCAGTGAAACTACTAAACATCAAAGGTATTAAAAAACAACTATAGTATATCTTTCCATAAACTGGTTTTACTGTTTGAGTTCTTAAGCAAGCTACTGTACATACTAATTAAATTCACTGAAAGATATATAACAAGTTCTCTACATGAAGATAGTAGATCTTGTTGGTACTGACTTCTTCAAAAACCTGCGGGCACATCATTTTCAATGCATCTAAATCTAGAAAGAACTTCATATTTAAAAAGGTTTTAATATCTTAATAGAAAATATGTATATTTATTTATTGTCAAGATACACATAATCTTGTAATCAAGTTTTTTATGCAGACAGGTATGTAGTTGTGGACAGGCAAATTATCATCAGTGATGTAAAAGTTGTTTTGTGCTTCAAATAAACTGAAAGCTAATATTTGACCTTCCTTTTAGGTAATTCTTGAAAATTAAAATAATGATGGCTGCCACATCTGTAGCCTTACATTGCTGTCTCTTATCTCTAGATGAACATTCTTGCTCTCATCTCAGGCTTTCACCTGTCAAAGGTAGAATTTCAGTTCTTTCAACTTTTAGAGAAGGATCTATGTACAGCAGCCCACTTACACTGAGCGTTTCTTTCTGTACTTACTGAAGAAGTGTGGGTTTTTTTCTACTTAGAGAGCAGTGTCAGTGCTATAAACTGGCCAACAAACTCTTCTGAAACAAATTAAAAAAATAATTTGGAAAATTAAATTTAACATTTTGGTCCACAGAATAACGAGACAAATGGAAAGTCTGGATAGGGATTACCAATACTCTTCAGTGTAAAATGGAAAGGGCATCCAATTAGTTTAACAGAAGGTAGGCTCAGAACAAATTATCAGGTTTTTTCATGCACTGAAATCCCCATTTCATTGGGACTCCTTTTTACTGCTGTTATGGATGCTAGAGGTCTGTGTAGTTTCAGAAAAATGCAGAAGAGGTGATACACAAGCAGTGGAAGACAAAGCTGTGAAATAGTTGTAACACCTGACCCTATCCACAGCCACTTGTGTCTGAAAGATGATTAGGCAAAATATCATGTATATTTGCACTCTTACATTCTCTCCTAGGTACCCCTAGGCAAAGGCTACTGGCTTAGATGATTCCTTGGGCTGAAAATACACAGTATTGTCATGGTTTATAACTTCTTCAGTATGATTAGGAAAATGCATGTTAAGATTTAGATTATCATGTATGTAGAGCATAAGCAGCTAGGCCTTTTTAAAAACAAACAAGCAAAAACCCTGTATCCAGGATACTGCCAAAGGTTCCTTTATCATGACCATCTTTGGTAGACATTAAATCATGCTTTTTTAATATATACTTCATTTTTATGACATATTTCTAGAAGGAAAAATAATATTGGCTGGTTTTTATACAATATTCTTTTTTCTTTGTGGGAAACAATGGCTAGGGCTTGGAGTCTTCTTTAAAAGGATGCAATGCCACCTCCCTTGTACCTGGTACTTTGTAAACTGGGTAATTTTCGTTAAATGCATATGGAGCTGAAATTCTTTCAGGGAGTGGTCTAATCCACATTAGATATTCATTTAGTTCAGCATAAAGAGTCAGTAGGTACTATTAGATGCTAACTATATGCTCAGAGGCAAGCACAAGAAGCTTTCTTTGGGTGCACCTGGTGATGCAAATAACATGGCTGAGTCCAGAGCGCCCAGCGGGAAAGTTGGGAGGTGGGCACAAGAGGTACTGTCTTGGTGTACAGGGTCCTTCAACAGGTCAGGAGGCAATTAAAAGGGAACAATCTCCCTCCCTTTTCCCCTGTCTCTGCAGTTTAAAGTACTGCAGTTAGATATGCAAGTGATGTGAAGCTAGAAGAAAAGCAGGCAAGAGCATTTGCACTCTGGTGAGGGTTCTCGGTTGGCCAGGTGGAGAGGTGGACACTACAGCATTTGGTATGTTTAGATGTCTGCTTAGCCATATGCTTTCTGTGCTCTGTTGCTGCAAGGTTGGGGATCAGAATCTTCTGTATATATTTAGGGACTTCTTTTTCTTATGTGGGACTCCTTCCATAAGATAGTTAAACTAATTTGATTGGAACAATTTTCAGTTTAGGTTAATGCTATAACTTCCTAAAACTGAAGATACCCTGGAAAGCATTTAGTGTATTCATACTTGTCTAAAGTCATAGAATTATTCCTAATATGGAAACATAATATAACTATAAACCAAGTCTTACACTTAATGCATGAATGTTTTTAATGGTTTTGTCTCCTGATAATGTTAAATTTACATGATTAACCAGCAAAGAACAGTACTGTTGCTTTAAGAAGAAGTACCAAATATCTCTGCTATGACATCTTACTTCTGAAGCAAAAGGAGCCTCAACATTAGCCTGATTCATCTGACACATTTCAGAGAGGAAATGTGAGTTACATACCATTGAAGAATATCAGCTCTTCACTTTCCTCTCTCCCAAAAACCTTGTCCCCCTCACACCCTATTTGTGAAAACTGTTGTGGATCAGGTTTCCACATTGTCCTGCTGGCCAGGCTGGGCCTTGCAAAACACTGGAGAGTCCTCCTTCACATGATTTACAGTTGGAGGCCGTTGTCCTTGAAAGTCATTTCTCTGGATAGCCCTTTCTTTATGTAAAATGCTCTAATGGAATAACATCTCTTTGGCACAGAAATATTTCTGTTTCTATGTCTGGATATCCAGTATACAAGATATGAGAAATCTGCAGCAGAAAATCATCAATATCTTGGATAACACCAAATACAAACGGAACAGCTTTAAAAATTTCTGATTCCAAAGGAACTTGGCCTTCATGACACAACATTCCACAGATGTTTCCAGATACTGCTTCTAACTGTATAGTTTAATGTTTTATCAAAATATCTAATAGCCAGTACAGTACAATTGCAGTTCAGTTTAATGAAGTTCTTAAAGGACACATCAAAACTCTAATAAATGTGAAAACATGAGCTCTTCTTCAAATATGTCTGTCAGTGTATAAACCAGCATACCATAACAAACCAAAAGCTTTCTCTGTGTTATTTCTAGAAGATGCATCACAGGTCACGCATTGTCTTTAAGTGTCTGATGTACAAGATTATGTGCCTTTTATGACTTAAGATATATTTTTCTTGAGAAATGCTGTCATTGGTTGACTGCCACGTTCAAGGGCTCTTCAGTTTTTATTTCTGAGACTGGAAAAGTCTTTTGTTTCTTTAAAGACTGACTCTAGTGGTCCCATCCACTCTTCTGCATGTATGAAGAAGTTATCATCTTGTCCATCCAACTGATCTTTCTCTAGCTGCAAGTGTTTAACCCCCAAACTAGGTCAAGGATATTTTTATTATGGTCACATTTGACAAGAAACGAAGATAGAAAGTTAGTGAAGTGCTACGGCATAGGTCTTCACAGCTTGCAGAACAACAAAGTCTCTGCTAAAGGGGTGGCAGGTGTTTGAAGATCAAACTGGAGACATTACAAACATGCAAGCTCAACAGCAGCAATTGTCCACACTGTTAAAAGATCAAGAGGAGGCAAGCTAAGTCTGCTCTCCAACTGTAAATAGACATTCATCAAACACCTTGGTCACCTCAATGAACTCTGTGACTGAGAAGGTGTTAAACATAAGCATTTATAAGATATAAACATACAGACATCTTCTATGAGGATTGGGAGATTTGATCTTTTAGCATGATTTGTTTCTGATACTCTGCTTCCACAACTCAAATTGCAGAAGCAGAAAGACTGCTCTGATGCAATGGCAGGTCAACATATTAGCACCTTTCTTGTTTCCTTATTCCTCAGCAGAGGTTATTCATGACCTTATCTCCTTCATATTCTTTAAAGAGTACCTTGCCTAGATTTCAGGACTTTTCTCAAGATTTAGGTCTTTCTTATGCTTCTTGTAAGTGTATTTGTGAATTTTCTTGTAGCAGGTGATATCGCAGTTTAAATGTAAGTTTGGTAAACTATGTTTTTTTGAACTTGTATTTCTCTATGTTAGTGATCAGGTGAAGGCATAGTGTATGTTTGAAGTAACATTTATTGTCACTGCTGGCAGTAATATGGAGGAAGAGAGTCTACAGCTTTCCTCATACTCATAATTAATCTACATTTGATTAAGGTTATGTTTATACAACTTCTTAAAATCTATTTACCTGTATCAAGCCACACTTCCCTTTTGATTAAACTTTTTAATATAATATCTTTCCTCTGAGCTCTGTGCTGTGTTTTCATTATGAAATTGTCAAGATTTATTTTAAAACCAATTTCTGATCACAGATAATGCTGGAGAGGAATCAGAGGTTCATGTTAATATCCTATTCTTATGTCAATACTGTTTAAGGGGATTGGTTAAACTGCATTCTATATTTCATCCTCTCCACAGTGGTTCATTACATGGCTGCAGCAGTGCACTCACTATACAGCTTGCAGATACAGCCATTTCTCATTACAGTGCCACAGATTTGTGCAGGAATGTCAAGAGAGTGTCTCTAAATTGTGGCACAGATCTCTACTGCTAACAAAAAATTTTTACTGGGGGTGGGAGAAGGAGAGTCACAAGGAAGCTAAAGTATTAATATACTTCATTATGCCAGCCAGTAGAAACATACTGATTTGAAGATTAATAGAAACATAACACAACGACTAAACCACTTAACATAGAAAACACACTTGAGCACCTACATGCATTAGTACAGTATAGGAAACTTCTGTTTATAGCTCTATGCTTAGATAGTTTATATGTGCTCCAGTAGGTAGGACATTAATATATCTCAGTGCAGTCTCCACAGCTGTGTGCTTTAAAAAACAAGCTTGGAGGGGGGAATATTCCCAAAGGCTTTCTTCTCCAACAATGGTGAAAGACCAGTTTATTGAGGGCCCTTTTTCAGAAACAGAAGCCTAGGGCTGTAGTCATGTGCTTTAATTTATTTTCATGATAATATTTGGACTCCTGAATGTGCTTATTTTGGGGATTTGTGACTGAGATGTGTTGAGAGTAGTTATCAGTATCAAAGCAGTACTTGTGTTGTTTCTGAAATGTTTTCATTTTTTGCAGTAAGCCTATTTGGACAAGGTTTTGGGGTTTGATTTCTCTAAATTTAACTTCTAGATATGTAGTCATTTAAGAGGGATGCAAATTTTACCTAATTCTTGGGGTTTTTTCCAGAACAAAGAATTTTCAGGGATTTCTCAAATTGCTAAACCTGCATCTTGTGGAAGATAAAATCCAGAATATTTAAGTTTAGCCAACAAGAAATCAGAAAACTAGGTTAGAACAAATTTTATGGGTGAACTGTTAGGTGAGTTGGATTGAAAATTGGATTAAAAGCAGAAGACAGTGGCTAATGGCCATACTTTATCTGAAAACTGTTAACAAGTGTAGAACCATGGGTTTATCCTGGGACCTATCCCACTTAACAACTTTTCCATGACCAGGAGGAAATGAGGAAACACTTGCTCCTCAGGCTGGAAAGGTGACACCAAATTGATAGGACCAGCTGACATGCTGGAGAGCAGGGCTGCCATCCAGAGGAACCTGGGCAGGCTGGAGAAATAGGCCTTGTGCAGTTCGGCCCAGAGAAATGCCAAGCCCTGCCCCTGGGAAGGCAGAGCCCCAGGTAGCAGTTGCCAGGCTAGGCACTGCCTGCTTGGGCAGCAGCTCTGCAGAAAATTACCCAGGACTCCGAGGAGCTTGCTCTCCAAGCAAGCTCTACAGGAGACAACTTAGGCTGGCAGCAGCAAAGACCATCAGCATCTGATGCTGTAGAAGTAGAAGCACAGCCAGAAGATTAAGGGATGTGCATCTGCACATCTTAGACCACACTTAGATGCTACATCCTGTGGTTTAGGCTCACCAGTCCAGGAGAGACATTGCCAAACTGGTGCAAGCCCAGCAGAGAACCACCAGGATGCTCAAGGGATGGAGCACCTGCCCTGTGAGGGGACCCTGAGTGATGGGGCTGCTTCACATGGAGAAAGGAAGCTTTGGGGGGCACCTCAGAGTAGCCTTCTCCTACTTAGGATCTGCATGTTGGGAGAACAGAACCAGGCTCTCAGCAGCCTGAAGGGAGCACAAGAATCAGGAGGCATACATTAAAGCGTGTTCAGACTGGAGATAAAGGGAAACCTTTCTGTTCATAGAGACAGTCCAGGGTGTAGCAGATGCCCAGAGAGTCTGTGTGGTTTCCATTCTCAGAGGTTTTGAAGACCAGGCTTGAGAAAACCCTGAGCTGCATGGTTCGGCTTCCTCAGTGATGGTGTTCCCAGCAGAAGGTTGGACTTGGAGACCTCTTGACATCCTTTCCAACTTGAATTATTTCATGTTAGAAGGACAATAGTAAGAGACCTTCCTTCTCCCACAAGTGATGTGAGGATTGAAGTAAAAGGAACTTTTTCAAATGGCAGCTTCCACACTTCATTAACAGCCAAGCCAGAGCTTTCATATCAGTCCTGTGAACATCCAGATGAGACAGAAGGCTCTACAGTTGTACTTGCTGGTTCAGCCTAGTTCCCTGGACAGTTTGAAAACTGAGTGCATTTTCAAAAGGAAAACTTTGCAGATAAGACTATACTTTGATGCTTTGGGCTACAGCGGCATTTCTAAGTATCATATTTGTGTAACAATTTAATTGGATGATGGACTGAGGTTTGCTGAATGACTGATATTTGCATTGAGTATATATAAACAATGTAATACAGAATATCAAAAACTTAGTGCCATGAGAATTTATATGCATATCAGGCTGGTATGAAAGAATAATACCTGGGGGAAAACAAACACATAACATAGGAATTAAGTATCACTTTACTTTTAAAATCTAATTGAGTTACCTGAAAATACATTTTTATTTTCAATATAAAATTATGACACATATGAACTATGCGTTTATATATATAAAACTACATCATACCTGCTAATTAAGGTACTCTGTATTCACCTATGAAGACAATGTGACAAACATTGATGTAACAGAATGAAGTATTTTGTGATACATTTTCTTGTTTTCTTTCTCCCAGAAATTCACTGTAGATTATTCACAAATAGTGCTCTGTGGCGTTTCTTTCAGTATCCTGAGTACCCAGTGTCCTACAGTTTGTGAAAAGGTGTATATATATTGTAAAAGCAATTAATACTTCTCTTGAGGTGCTGTGTACCCACAGCTCCTGCTGGAGTCATAGCTTTGTTTCTTCAGGTCTTCCTGTGGGGCATACATCTCCAAAACATTAATTCTTAAACCTCTTTTTCTGTGATTGTTTTGAAGTATTTGAATACAGTGTTACTTCTTACACAATCATGATATTAAAAATAAATAAATAAATAAATAAATAAATAAATGAATAAAGAAACAAACAAAGAAACTGAAATATTAGATCACTAGGAAAAATATTTTTGTGTTTCCATACTACTCCTCCAGAGAATTACAGTATATTGCATAGATATGTTTGTGTCTGAGGTAGAGGTAGGGACAGAAAATCACAAAGTAGCTGATACAGTGTTTATCATCTTAACACTTTTCTAGTTGAAATAACAAAAGCCTTTTTTTTTTTTTCTTAAAAAGACCAATATTTAAGGGGTGTTGATTTATGTAAATCAATAATTTATCTGCTTGTTCTCTTTCTACTCTGCCAACCAGATGCTTCTAGCTTTGCTCTGCCAGACGATGTCAGCTGCAAAGCATAATGGTCTTGTGCTTCACGTAGAAATAAGAACATAAATATTTTAAAAATCCTGCTACAGGAAGTGAGGGGAGTTAGGGTGGGGGTGAGGGATTTTGCTGGTTTACTGTGAGAGCAGCACAGGTCTACATATTTTATGGGCTGGTTTTATCAGAAGTGGAGGCAGGGACATTTCAGTCTGATTTTTATCTCCTAACAAGACTGACAGACCCAAGTCTTTTCATGGCAATTTGTTGAAGACATCTGGTGAAGCTTTCTAGGGGATGAACACACAGCAGAGTGTTCCTCTGGTATCAGTTGGCATGGCAACTAGTAAAAGACTATTCAACATCCATAGGTTTCAAAAAGGTTGAAGCCTAGTTGAAAATCCATTTGGGCTCCTATCTGCAAAATTCTCCTTTTGAAATTGCACTAAACCTTTTTTCAGGGAACCAGGCTGAACCAGCAAGAACAATTGTGGAGCCTTCTGTCTCAAATAATTTCCAAAGCACAGTATTAATGATTCCAGGAAGCAGAGGCCTGAGATGATAGACAGTATTACTGGCACTGTACAAAACAGAATATTACCAGAAAACTGGTAAAGACTGCAGAAGCCTGGGGGTAGTGCAGGGAAAGATGAGATGAGACAGAGGGGAGAGAAAAATGCTGTTATCAAAGTTTAATACTGTAATTATCATGAGTCACCACAGGCAAATGACTGATTATACTTCATCACAATAAGTAATATAAAGTTAAGTAATCTGAAGTTTATTCTATACAAGGCATTCCACTCCCTACTTGGCAAGGTCATATCATTCAAACACACCAAACAGCTACACAATATAGGTTGTTTTTTTAAAAAGACTGACATATAAAAAAATACCCTGATAGATGGTGTTCACATTTCCTGCACAAAAAACAAGTAAATTGTCTTTGACGGATAACTTTGTGAATATTGAGAAAAGAAAGAATTTACCACTAATGACTGTGGGAGGTGGTGTCCTCCCACAGTCATTAGTATAATCTCTGCAATGCCTGTGTAGGATATGCATTTTGGAAACAGATTCATCTGGAGTTTGCTTTTCTTCCTACAACCTGTCCCTTCACAAACACAGTAGGCTAACAGCTGTACCAGCTCTGTAGAATTACTTTCTAGATTTAAAACGGTTTACATAATGGAGTTCAAGGACTGATTAACAGGGCACACACTATCACTGGAGCTGTAAACAGGGAACCATGTGGAAGACAAGTGTGGATCATCACAAGGTGTGAGTTTATTTAGGGAAACATGATATTTCTTCATTTCTTTCATGCTGGTGTATACAAAATAGGAACAGAAACCAGTTAAGAAAATCACTCTAGGGTAGAAACCCCCTATCTACACACTTTGCAACTAATACGACAGGACTACAGGGAGACATTTTAATAGGGCAGAGAATTGTGGAATAAATACTGTCTATAGCTTGTGCCTTCTTTTCAGGAAAACAAAGTATGGTGATGCACCTCTGAAATCCAGGATAATTACACTGTTGAGGGCTGCTGATGTCAGTGTGCTTGGTACCATACGCTAAATCAGTAAAACAGGAATTGCTGTAGGGAGTGTGTGTGTGTCTGTGTGTGTCTGTGCTTATATTTGCTTATTAGGTACGTATTTTTGTCTGTTACTTAATTATGTAAAATAATGGGGAATTTATTAGTGTGATACACTTTCTCCTTGAGTATAAACTTAAAAAAAAAAAAATACTGTTTAAAATGCTAAGCTTGACTATACTGTTTCCCCTTTACCTGGACCTCCTTAGGAAACCAGATGTAAACCTTAGCAAGGGTTATCTGGGATAAATACAATTGCAGTAAACTGTACAGCAATGGGTAACATGTCTCTAATTAAAGTCAAAACATTTTCCTCTTCCCCATCCCAAAAACTTTGCCTATGATCTTTTCAAACTTATAGCAGAGAGTAAAAGATAATTTCTGCTCAACCTGTTCCTCCTCACCCCCAAATTATGACTTTATATTCTTTTTGGTTGTGGTAAAGTGACAAATATGGATGCATTTATGTATGACTTTAAAACTTGCAGTTGCAGCCCAAAGTTCATCTCTTTTTCAACTAATGAAGTGACATTTGCTGTCCTAATGTTGCTGTTCCGTTAGTTAATATGGATTGTTTCAGTGAGATCCCTCTTCAATCAGACTCCAGTGTTTTGCTTCACATTTTTTGATCCAGTGCTTCACTTCACATTTTTGGATCTATACAGGTGGTTCAGAAGGGATGGATTCAGTCTATAACTATGTATTATTGAAGGATTTCTCTAGCAGCAAGTTCCCTTATTAACCATAAAGTTGGGAGAAATTGTTATTTTTTATGCTTTCTTACTTGGATCAGGCACATAAATACAAGATAATGTATGTACAGTGGAACAGTCAAGGACTGGTGCCACCCTGGTGTACTATTGACATATATTTTAGAAGTAAAGGAACAGCTATGGGTACTTCTTTGATCAGGCTCTAGGACACATAATTTCAGGAAGAATGAAGCTTGGCATAGACATTCACAGAATCACAGAATGGTTGAGGTTGGAAAGCGCCTCTAGAGATCATCTAATCCAACTTCCTTGCTCAGCACTGCCCCCTAGAGCCAGTTTCCCAGGACCACATCCAGACAGATTTTGAAGATCTCCATGGATGGAGATGCCACAACCTCCCTGGATAATCTGCTCAGTAACCCTCACAGCAAGAAAGTTTTTCCTGTGTTTCAGTCTGTGCCTGTTGCCTCTTGTCCTGTCACTAGGCACCACTGAAAAGAGCCTGGCTCAATCTTTGCACTCTCCCTTCAGGTTTTTGTATATGTTGATAAAATTCCCCCTTTCGTATTCACTGCTCTTAGAGCCTGTGATCCTCTTTGTTCTGGGGGCATGCATTTGCTTACTTTTTAATTCAGTGCATTTACAGTATGTAGTTATTTTTACTGAATTGATTATGGCTGTCATAGATCCAGGAGAAGCTAATGACAAGAACTTAAAAATGTTTAGTCACTATATTATAGGAATGACTACAGAGGATTTTTCTCTTTCATTTGGGGCAGTAAAATTCATTTCAGACAGCAACTGGTTTGAGTCTTGAACAGGTCCTGATGTGTCATAGCATTTCCAGTAAATGGATGGATGATAAAGTGAATCCAATTAGGTGTATTTTTATCCGTGTGTGTGTGTGTGTGTGTGTGTGTGTGTGTGTCCGTCCCTTTACCATGTATTAGTAGAAATTCCATATCAAGGAGAAAACACTTTATTTTCCTACTATATACCTGCTTTCTTCATCAGGTAAATCAATTTATACATCTTCATAAAATATTGTGTTTTGAAGAAACAAGCACTTTACTCCAAATTGAATCATCAAAACTGAAGGTGGCCCATGGATTTCAGCCTTCATGGATATGTAGCCAGTTGACTAACGTTAACTATAGTGTCTAGAGGTAGATCATCTGTTCAATTACAGTTCACTTCTAGATCACATCTTGTCCTCTGAAAATGTCAACACATTGCTATGAGTGCAGCTGTAAGGAGTCTGTTACAGCAATTTGCATACCTTGTTAGCCCCATGTCATGGTTTGAGCCCAGGGGACAACGGGGCACCACACAACTGCTCACTCATCCCTTGCCACTCAAGACTGGAAAAGAGAAAGTAAAGCAAAAGGTTCAGGAGACAAGATAAAGACAGGAAGTGATGACTCATCCATTACAGTCATGGGCAAAAGACAGACTCATTTGGGGGAGAAAAAAGAATTTAATAATTAATAAATTTAATTCAGACACTAACAACAACATTTAACAGAACGAGTAGAACAGTGAGAAGGATTACCACATCTTAAAAACACCTTCCCCCTGACCATCCCTTCTTTCCAGGCTCAGCTTTGCTCCTGATCTCTCTACCTCCTCCCCACAGTGGGGCAGGTTGCTGCGAACGGGGGTTACGGTCAGTCCACCACTCCTTCCTCTTCCTCAAGGGGTACTCCTTGCATTCTTCCTCTGCTCCAGTGTGATTCCCCTCTGTCCCAGTTCAGCTAGGATAGGGTTAAGATTTCCCAGCAGTGGGAAGGGAGCTCCAGCTGGGTTATTCGATACCATGCTGATGTCAGGTCTGGGCGCACAAGCGCAGGAACAGTTTCTGTGTTGCTTTGGTCCCTGACAATACCCGCAACAGGACTGCTGTATCTTTGTGGTATATCTCTGTATAACTTTTGTCCTGTCTACAGTTACTACTGCTTATTGTTATTGTTATTGCTATTGTTGTTGTTTGGCTTATTACTTGTTACACTGTTGTATTAAATTTTTCCTTATCTCAGACCCAGGGTTTGTATCTCACTCCCTGCCCCATCAGGTCTGAGGGTGGGGGAGGGACAATGGCGGCGTGGTCTTGGATCCTGGCAGGGCCTAAACCACCACAGCCTCTCATGGGAGACAGCCCTCCATGAACTTTCTCTGATGTGAGTCCTTTCCATGGGCTGCAACTGTCCCTGAGTTGTGCCAGAGTGGATCCTTTCCACATGTTGCAATCTAAAATAGTGGTGGGGGCTTCTTCCCACAGTCCCACACTTCTTCAGGTGCATTCAGGTGCTCTGGCATGGTATCCTCCACAGGCTGCAAGTGGGCACTCTCTCTACTGTGGACTTCATAGGTGGCAGGGGGGGCAGACTGTCCGTCTCACCATGAACTGCTGGGGAGTCTCTACTCCAGTGCACCTCCCCCCCTTCCTCCTCCTTTCTTCCACTGATGTTGGTGTTTGTAAGGTGTCTTCCTCACAATCCTTCCTCAAAACTCCAACTCTTCTTCCCAGGTTTTCCTTATTAAATATATTATCACAGAGGCACAGTCACTGCCATTAATTGTCTCAACCTTGGCCAGAGGCAGGTCTGACTTGGAGCCAGGGGAGTTTTGAGAAGCTTCTCACAGGGGCCGACACTGTAGCCCCCTCCCCCACCACACACAGAAACTCAGCACACTCCAAAAATACTAAAACTTTGGAAAGACCCTAATTAAAGGGGAAAAAGTGTCACAGGATCACAGAATCATCTAGGTTGGAAAAGACCTTAAAGATCATCCAGTCCAACCATTAACCTCACACTGACTGTCTCAACTACACCAGATCCCTCAGTGCTATGTCAACCTGACTCTTAAACACCTCCAGGGATGGGGACTGCAACACCTCCCTGGGCAGCCCATTCCAATGCCTAACAATATGATCTGTAGAGAAATACTTCCTAATATCCAATCTAAACATTCCCTGGTGCAATTTGAGGTCATTCCCTCTTGTCATCCCCAGCTCTCTGCACCCTCCTTTCAGGGAGCTGTAGAGGGCGATGAGGTCTCCCCTCACCCTCCTCTTCTCCAGACTAAAACACCCCCAGTTCCCTCAGCCGCTCCCCGTACGACCTGTGCTCCAGACCCTGCACCAGCTCCGTTGCCCTTCTCTGGACACGCTCGAGTCATTCAATGTCCTTTTTGTAGTGAGGGGCCCAAAACTGAACACAGGAATTGAGGGGCGGCCTCACCAGTGCCGAGTACAGGGGTCAGATCCCTTCCCTGTCCCTGCTGGCCACGCTATTGCTGACACAAGCCAGGATGCCATTGGCCTTCTTGGCCCCCTGGGCACACTGCTGGCTCCTGTTCAGCTGGCTCTCAATCAACACCCTGAAATGCTGGGGTTTCAACCCCAAGCCCCAGATTAAGGTTGACATCTTGGTGATTCCCACAGCCCTTCCCAAAGAGGGGGTGAGTTTGCCTTTAGGCTTCCCTCCAGGGTGCGGCAGCCTGGCAGACAGAGCCATTGGGTAAATGAGCCCCAGGTGTCTGCATTCGGTAAACAAGGGTCAGGTGTCCCACTTAGGGATAAAAGCTGGGACCACTTGCAGGAAGGGGCAGTGTCTGTCTGTGGGGTGGAGGCACTTTGCAGAGTTCTCTGTTGGGGAAGGAGCTCCTGCCTCCAGTCAGGTCTGGCCTTTGTAAACGTGGGCTGTGTAGGGATTCAGTATGTGGCTTCCTTGGTCTTGTATTTGGCTTGTTGACTTAATTGTCTCCTGTCCCTTCTATGGGAGACTGCATTTCACCACTTATTCCACCCATTGTCAGTCATGCGGTGTTGTTGTTGAGGTCAGGGGGGTTGATGTCTATTATGTATAATCTGACTGACTTGTTTGTACCCCCAGCGCTCACCCATGTACTGACCCTTTTGTATCAAATACAATTTGGTTATTGGTTCATCTTTATGCTGGCTGGTTCCTTTATGCTAGGCTTAATAATTGGCAAAACACACCCCCAGGTCCCTCTCTGACTGGCAGCTCTCCAGCCACTCCTCCCCAAGCCTGTAGCGCTGCTGGGGGTTGTTGTGGCCCAAGGGCAGCCCCCGGCATTTGCCCTTAGTGAAACTTCCCCCAGTTGGCCTCAGCCCATGGCTCCAGCCTGTCCAGGTCTCTCTGCAGAGCCTCCCTACCCTCGAGCAGATCAACATTCCCACCCAACCTGGTGTCATCTGCAAACGGACTGAGGGTGCACTCGATCCCCTTGTCTAGATCATCAATAAAGATGTTAAACAGGAGTGGCCCCAAAACTGAGCCCTTAGGGACACTACTTGTGTTCAGCTGCCAGCTGGATTTAACTACATTCACTGCAACTCTTTGGGCCCAGCCATCCAGCCAGTTTTTTACCGAGCAAAGTGTGTGATCATCCAAGCCATGAGCAGCCAGTTTTGCCAGGAGAATGCTGTGGGAAATGGTGTTGAAGGCCTTACTAAAATCAAGATAGACAATGCCCACAGCCTTTCCATCATCAATAAGCAGGTTGCCCTGTTGTAGAAGATCAGGTTTGTCATGCAGGACCTGACTTTCATAACCCTATGCTGACTAGACCTGATCCCCCGACTGTCTATTATATACTTTTAATGGCACCCGAGGTAACCTGCTCCATGACCTTTCCTGATACCAGCGTCAGACTGACAGGTCTATAGTTTCCTGGTTCCTCCTTTCTGACTCTCCTGTAGATGGGTGTCACATTTGCCACCCTCCAGTCCCATGGGACCTCCCCAGTTAACCATGATTTCAGGTAAACCATGGACAGTGGCTTGGCAAGCACATCTGCCAACTCCCTCAGCACCCTTGGGTGTAACCCATCTGGTCCCACAGACCCAAGTGGTGTAGCAGGTCTCTGACCAACTCCTCTTCATCTGTTCTGACCTCAATCTGCTTCCCCTCCCCATCTCCCAGCTCAGAGGCTGGGTGTCCAGGGAACAGCCAGTTCCACTGCTAGAGACTGAGGCAAAGTAGGCATTGAGCACCTCAGCCTTTTCCTCATCCTTCGTTACCATGTTTCCCTCTTCATCCAGTAAAGGAGGGAGATTTTCCCTAATCTTCCTTTTGTTGTTAACAAATTTATAGAAACATTTTTTGTTATCCTTAACAGCTGTAGCCAAGTTGATCTCTAGCTGCGCTTTGGCTCTCCTAATGTTCTCCCTGCAGAACTTCACTACATCTTTATAGTCTTCATGAAAGACCTGCCCCCTCTTCCAAAGGCAACAGATTCTCCTGTTCTTGAGATCCAGCCAAAGGTCCCTGTTTAGCCAGGCTAATGTCCTTCCCTGCCTGCTTGTTTTCCTGCACACGGGAACAGCTGCCTCCTGTGCCTTTCAGACTTCTCTCTTGAAGTGTGTCCAGCCTTCCTGGTCTCCCATATCCTACAGGGCAGCCTCCCAAGGGATTTTGTTAATCAGCCTTTTGAAAAAGTCAGAGTTTGCCCCCCGGAAGACCAAGGTGGCAGTTTTACTAACCCCTCTCTTTGTTTCTCCAAGGATTGAAAACTTAATCATCTTATGATCACTGCACCCTAGATGGCCTCCAACCTTTACCTCCCCACAAGCTCTTAATCTTCTAGTTCCATGCTTGATTTGGTGATTAAACTTCATTCTCCCTTTTTGTTGTTCTGCAGTAGCAGGTGGTTGACTGCACTTCAGAAAAGGGATCCTAGTTTTATTCTTTCTACCTACAGTTGAAGGTAGGTAGAAAGTATTACAGAAAGGTAGAAAGGTAGGTAGAAAGTATATACAGTTGAAAGTAGGTAGAAGTATTAGGTTAAATTTTGATGCAAGCTTTCTTTCAAGTATGCCTACTGCAATCCATAAAATGGATTCACTAAGTGAGAAATTATACTTCATATTAAATATCTATACTTTTAGGATATTTCTTATTATTTTCATATGCCTGGTTCTAAAAGTCCATCTATCTTTTTCTTTTGATACATAAATGAATGGGGCCTTTAAATTACTCCACATGTGTGTTGCTAGGAGTCTTCACTACAAATATATGCAGATTCATCTCTTTTTCTAGGAGCACTAAATGACACAGATACAAACAATTTGAATGACCTGTTATCTTATTAATGCATAGCCTTAATAAATCACCTGTAGGGTGTTTCTTATTTCATTCAACATTCATTTCCCTAACTGTAAGCAATGCTGCTTATCACTAAAGAAATAGCAGAATGGTTACTATTTAATTATTTAAACACTTCTGACTTGATAAATATTTTACAGAAACATTAAAATTATATATCTTCTTCGGACATCTTCATTTTGATTGGCTACTGATTAAATAGATAACTGACCTTCATCATAAAGGGTACAGATTACTTAAATAAATTCTATTTGCAGAATATCCATTAGTTAATCACATGTGATTTAAGAAAATAATGTAGATGAGCAACCACATTTAAACAAAAATGACCCCCCTAAAAATATTCTTCCACTGCAGATGGTGATTTCCAACCAATCATGATTTTCCAACCAATCATGGCAGAGAGAAGCTACTATTTTATTCCTCAATAAAAGGAATACTTTGAAGGTTAAAGAAAAGTAATGGTATAATTCACTCCAGTGACTTCTTCCCAGCTTATTCCCCCATATGCAACTGCTCTCCATTTTAAATCCAGACTTCATTTTTAATTAATACATATCAAGCTGTCTTTAACCTGTTTTCAACACAGTACTCCCAGTCACACATTAAACTTCAGTTATCCTTTAATAAAAATAAGCTGTGTTAAGTTCTCAGTCAGCTCAAACAGTCACATACTTTCATTGTTTTCTGTTCCAAATCAGAAAAGTGTGCTATATAATAAATCTTTTTTCACTGTGACCCTTTGTAAAATGTTAACTGAAAAGCTTAGGACTGACTGACTCAAAGTGCTGTGTGATTACTTAGGCTCTATTGTGGCTCTAAGACTTATGACTAGACATCATCAGAAACAGGCTGGAGTAAAATTTTGCCTTGGAGCCTGACGGCTTTTGCATGGGCATATCATGCCAAAACCTGGCAGAGTCAAAGACCTCCATGGATTTGGCTTTAAAGCTAGGTCAACTGAAGGCTTGGACCTCTAAAGCAGAACTGAAATATCCAAATCAAAACTTGCAGACTAAAAAAAACCTCACTCTCTGTAATCATACAAATGGTTAAACTCATCAGGTTTATTTTTGATATTTTTGATTAGTGATTCTGGCTCATAACTACCACCAGAAACTCAATGCCTGTGTCCTGATTGGCATCCAGCATCTAGGTCTTCTTTAGGGTAATGTAAAAAGGTATATCTGCCCAACTGAAGCTCTTCAGCAATATCAGTTAGTCAGCTTATAATAATGCTAAACACTTATTCAGAAACACTCCAAGAATACCCTTATTTGCTACATTGGTTTGTGCCTCAGGGAGCTGAAAGTCAGACAAGTAGACATCTGAAACATTTAGAAACCTGGAGTAGGGGAAATGAAATTTTGCATCAATATCAAATTTCTGTTTCACCAAAGGCCTTCTCAGACACAAAAGTCCTTTACTGGATGTTTTAACAACTTCTTGTCTTGGAAAAGGGGACTGTCAAAATGAGGACATTATGAGGAAACATTTATTATTGTCATTGCTATTGCTACTACTAATAGATTTTGCTTAGTTACGAAAATATGCTATATTTTATACACAGTGCAATTTGATTTGAAGCAACTACTTTTCATTCCTGAAAATCCATGAGATAGAATTTATCAAAATAATATAGTATATTATAAAATTATGTTGAAATTACATATTCTTCCCCAGTTTTTATCATCAATATCTTTCTACTCTTTCTAACACTCCATGTTTCAATGTATCCTCAAAGTACTTGAGTCTGGGAAAGCCAGGGGAAAAAAATAGATAAATGCACACTGAGTCATCAGCAATTAAAAGCTAAAACCATGAAAATGCAAGCTAAAAATAAGATTACAATTTTAATAAATTTAGCCACTGGAACATCCTACAGAGAAGAGTGGTAAATTCATGATCACCTGAAGCCAATATGACAACATTGACTTTTGGGTTTTTATTTCTCTTCCACTGCTCCTCAAATGTGTGCTAATGCTCATCCCACTATTGGCTCAATAAAAAAAAAAAAAATCCATGTCCTACACAAGGTATGGAGAAAATTAGATATTACTACCAGTCAGACTATAAATATATGAGTTTATGATTAGAAAATAGAGTTTATTTAATATAATGCATTTAGTGTTATTTAAACAATTATCTCCTAATTTGGACCTGGATGTGTACTTTGGTAGTGAGGTTCCAGAGTGATGAGTAATTCAGTTACAGTTCCTAGGGCTGTCCGAGATTAAGATTAAAGATGTTGTAGATTATTCTTCAGGTTAAATAAATGTGTGAAAAAAATTTGAAGTGAAATTAATGGTAAAATCAAGGCAAGTCTAGGAAAAATAAATTATTTTATCTTAAAGCCCTTTGAATTTTACTTTCCCTTCAGTAGCAATAATCTTTGTGCCAGAATCCTGAAAGATCTGTCATGCATATTCAGCAAGTCAAAGTGTTCAATAAGTGCATTAACTTCAAGGTAATATTTTTTACTAGAGAGGAGTAAACACCATGTTTATGAAGAAAAAGTAATTCAAGTAACAAGCTTAATAGCCTGACCTCAATAATGTACAAAGCTTTCCAGAGTTTAAAAAAAAAAAAAATGTAGGGAGATAAATGGGAAATGGGATGAAATGCAAAACATCTTTGTCAAAGGTAGATCATGTCAGATTAACCCTGCTATTCTGGGTTTTAAATGGCAGTTGACAGAGGAAATGTGTTCTGTATAGTCAGTCTAGATTTCACTAAAGCATTTGATAGGGTGCCACATGGGAAATTACCAATTGAATTTGATAATATGGGACTAGTACAAGAACTTTTAAAGTGGATAAGAAGAGCTAAACGGGAGGTGATAATGGATTATGCTGCAAAGGGAATTACTTCCTTGGAGAAAAGTAATGCCACGAATAACCTAATGACCCATTCTGAGACCAGTCTTATTAAATACTTCCTTTAATGCCATGGGCAAAACCAGATTGCTAATGATAGTTTCTGACAGTCATTTTGCAGGGCATCATCAATACAGGACTCGATTGGACTATTATATGAGAAAAATAACATGATGAATAGTATGATGGAGATGGAATTAGTAGCATTGTCACAGGAAACCTGAGGACATACACGTTTTCAGAAAGGTGATTGCACTGAATAAGGTATAGAGAACAGCAGATAGGACTATGTGTATTTTATAAAGACAAGAAGTGCACTAAAGGTGGAAATGAAGACCAGCAAGGCTGATCATGAGGACCTGATGACCTCTGTTGATCTTCAGTGCAATTTAGTTTGGCCTATCTCATCTGGTCTCACAGACTGAATGTACATTAATGTTAGGGAATGTTAGATGTACTCAGGAGTGCATATTTGGGTTTGCTTTCAAAAAAAATATCCAGTCTGCTCACTCCACAAAAGCCCAACAATACAAAACAAGCACATTAAGTAGGGACAATCATTTTGCTTCAAATGTGCATTCCTGGTCTATAAGAATACTAAAAGAATTTGACTTATTTATTTATAGAGGATTCTGTCCATTTCCTTTAAATACAAAGTGAATGCAGCAACTTAGTTTGAAAAAGAATAATCACACAAGAAGAAGTAGGTATAAAGTGGGTAAAAAACCAATCTTAAAGTAGCTGGAATTTGTTAATTTTCTGTCTGAATGAAGTTAGGTTAAAATAAGTTCAGAAGACATAGAGGTGGTTCAAAGTCATTTCGGATCACATGAATCCTGCTGTAAAGTTCTGTGAAGTTCATCAGTCATAATCTCTGGAAAATGGAAACAGAAATTCCAATGCCTTCATTATGGCAGAAAAAGACCAAAGCAAGGGGGTTTTTGTTAGAGATAATGCAGAAGAATGTGAACATATATAACAAGTAAATAGTAATTAAACAGCTGTATATATTCATTCTTTCTCCACCCAAAAAGGTCAGGTTTGTGTTCAGCTCCAATGGGACACAGGTTCAACCTCAACTGAGGTGAGTTCATACTCACGTATATCGAAACATATGTTCTCAGTAGGAATTATTTTTTTAAGAAACGAACCAACGTGTGCTGTCATGAAACTGTTGAATATTTTGCTCTGTTGAACTCTTGTCTTTTAAATCATAAAAATATTCTAGTTGGCTCTTTACTTACATTATTTTTAAGAAGCTAAGTCTGGTATGTTTGAGGAGCAAGACCTTTAAGATAAAAAAATACAGCCCAGACTCATTGTACTGTTACTCAAGAGAAGAAGGTTTCTTTGACTGAGAAGAGTAACAGTATTTTGTTTGTAGAGCATATTTGTCTTGAAACATTTGGAGAAAAACTTATTAATAGGGCAGCATGCACAGACTTTACCTGTGCTATCTGAAATGTAGGAGAAGTGGCCACCAATAAATCTACTTTCCCAATAAATTACCAACATACAATAAATGCATGTATCTACATATTGCACATAAAAACTGTATACATCTACTATGCATATTATTGCTATGCACTCCTTTTACTGTGGTCAATTTATATGTCATATCTTTTACCTAGGGATTTTTCCTTGGGAGAAAAGGACTACTCAGTCCATTAGCTGATCTGAATTTATGATGATAAATCCCTTGATGTTCAGCCATGACAGGAATTACTCTGCTCTAATGAGTAATAAATGTGGATAAGTCATGTGTCCCTATGGATTTCTTGGCCAGAAATTACATTTAGAAGAAGGCTAATTGTCTAAAATTTATCCAAATTCAATACAAATTTTATTGCCACTAATTGCCTTTCCAAGTTTTGCAGCTTTAAAGATATTTAAATGTATTTGTCATAGCACTTGAATGCATGTGTAATGCTTAAGAGTAGTACTAACTGCCATCTTATTTAGGCATTTCAACTATTTCTGTAATTCAGCACTAAATCATTATGACTTGGAACACATTTTTCCATTTTTAATACCATAGCAGATCATGTTTTAAAAATTATGTTAATGCTTCTGTCATAAAATGTGTCTTTATTACACTTGTTTTGTAGTTCTGACATGCTTTAATTACCATGGCAGAGTTATAAGCAGGAGATACTGTAATCAAATGACACCTGCTAGTGCTACTAGAGTTAAGGTTGTTAGCATTGCCATGATAGACCACACTTTTCAGGTGTTTTCATGTCAAATGGTATAAATCACTCTAAGCTTGAACTGTAACACAGAAGGCCTCACAGTTTTAAGCTCTGCATAATAAGTATTATGCAAGGTGGAGAAGAGATTATTATTATACTGCTACCAATACATGCAGAATGACAGGAGATGCTGCTGTATCAGAGTCTCTGTTCCCAAGACACAGCTCCCAAGGCCTTTGAAAATACTGTATTTCACATAAGTGCTATTGTTTAGGACTACTGTTTATTGTAAAAATAAAAGCTACAATGTGCTTAAGAAAGATGGTTCTATTAGGACATAGGATCATCATCGTTTTGATAAGTATGTTGACTGCATACTAGAGATAATGTGGAAAACCTATTGTAGGAATTCTGTTACAATTAGGGTCACAAATGTTCTGGAATACACTGAACTTAAAATTTACTCTTTTGAAATCATATTTTCAATTTTATGGCATATTTTTGTGTAGTCAAAGAAAATACAAAAACTCTCTAATACATGGATTTTTACTACACTGAAAACATCAATACACAAATTCAATTAGCACAGGTTAACATTTTTACTACTATTATTGTTTCTGTTAAAATCAGATAGGATTGGGGTTTTTATCCTTTTTGAGTTGGCAGCCCTTGTCCTTGCTGTAAAAATTATTGTTATGACATAGAACTGACCAATTTTCTGACAGAATTGTTTTCTTGCAAAGGTCAGGAATAAGTCCAGTTTCCTGGTATTCTGACCTCCTAAGCCAAGAGCAAGGGATGCAGAAACTCAGGCACTGAGAGCTGGGAATAGGTTACTGGAAGGAACACAGGTTTTTTGACATATTCAGATTGTGTGTCAAGATTTCACTTCTACCAGTCTAAATTATGAACAGAGTCTATGTGATTAAGTGAAACTGGAGACAGCGAAGAGAGAGAAATAAGGGATGACTTATGAAGTGCTGAAGAATAGTGTTGCAACCGTCAGGTTGCCATCTCTGTGAAAGAGCTGGGCAGAGGCAGAAACATCAATAGACCTTTCCCCTCCCAGTCCCAAGTGCTCACAGCTTGATGGGTGGCATCTGAAACTTCTCATCTTCCAGTGCATCTGACCCTTTGGGCTGTCTTCTACTATTCTCTTATGATCCCATTTGGGGATGGGGCTGTATTTTTTAGATATTTTTGATAATTCATCTCCTTTGGCTTGTTTTCATAACTTCTCAACTGACATCAAACTGAAGATGTAATTTTCTCCACAAGCTTTGTTAAAATGATTTACTTTCCTGCTGATTGAGGAGTGCTTGACTGGGCTTTGTTTCAACCAATGAATGAAGTTTAATTCAAAGCATGGGAGAGTCCGTATCAGGTTTTTCCACTGAAGTAAACAATACTTGCTTGCACGATTAAGAATTGGAGTTGTTTAATCTAGAGAATGAAAGACTAAAGGAAGCATGATAACAGTCTTCAGGTATGCAAACGTCATTGTGAAAAGAAGGGGACTAATCTGTTTGCCATGTCTGTAACATGTAACACAAAGAGTAATAGGTTTACCTATCAGCAAGAAGGAATGTTGGATGTGAAGAGAAACTTTTAAATACTAAAAATAATGAGGCATGGGGATAGACTGGGGATGCTCAAGGATCTTCATCATCTGAGTACACTGATGTAAAATGAACCTATTTTAGGGAAGAGGAGATAGCGCAGATAATCCCTTCGGGCTTCTTTCGTCCTTTTTAATCATACTTTCTCTCTGCAGCATGAAGAAAAACAGTTTAGAAATGTGTATGCATGTAAATGATACCTAAAAGTTCTTGAAATGTGGTTAATTGAACCAAATATACACAAAGCACCATGTTTTCCTGATATATTCATTCCCAGATTATTCTGTTCTCATTGATAAAAAATGAGGCTGCTCCCATTGGCCAATCAATGACAATGTGCAGTGAGAACTTTTACTTAAAAATCATTGTCAAAATATCTCAATCTTAGTGATGAAAATGGTGCAGGTGTGCTCTGTGTAACTATGGGATGAATATTAACTATCTTATTTATAGTCTATTTTTATACTTGGTTAGAATTTTTCAGCCATGGTTCTATATCAGACCACAGTTATTTTTAACAATAATTAACTTCTCGTAGTGTTCTTATTCCTTTGGCCTTCTGCTTGCAGTCTGTTCAAAATTCTGCCTCTTGTTTAATTTATTACTGTTTCTGCTACTCTCATATTACCCTTTACCCAGGCAACTACACGGGCTACTTCTAAAGCTGAGAATCAACTTCAAAATTTTATTGTTAACATTAAAGGCTTTTCAAACCTTTCCCCATTTCTATTTGTGAAATCTGGTTCATGTTTATGGACCCTCTCATAATTTATGTTTGGCTTCTGACCTGTTTCTCCTCCATCTCTACCATTTGCTGTGTCAAAATATTAGGCTTCTCCACAATTAACACCGCTATATGGAAGTGTTTCCCTTTGTAGAATTATAGACTTGAATCTTTTGGACTCTACCTTAAAAGTAAAAATTCTTCTGTTGATTTCTCTGAGAATACTATTGAGAGGTATATTTTATGCCCTATTATGCCATTTTCCTTCATTATTTTGCTATACTCTAACACTTAAGGGTCAGGTGTTATTGCACAACAAAGTAGTTATGTTTTTGATATTCACCTTATGCTGTTGTTGTTTCTATCCATAACTGTAATTGAACTCCCAGGCATGATACATATGGATACAAAAAAATAATTGTTATCCTGAAGATGTAAATTTACTGTCATGAGATAACACCTACATAATTCAGTTCATGGACCAAAATAATCTGGAGAGGAAGGAAGCCAAACATAGAATTAGGCAGAATTATAAAGAAGAAGGGTTATCACTTCAAAAAAAAGGGTCTGATTTATTATCAATAATAAGCACACAGTGAAAATTAAAAAATGAAATAGTATTTAGTCTCTGAAAGATGATGATATATTACAGTAGAGCTAAAACAGAATGCTAAAAAACCTTATTAATTATTTAATTTTTTTTTTCTTCATAAATTTCCCTCATTTCTTCCCAAATTTCTTCATAAATTTTCTTCATAAAGTTGCTTTGTATATCAGTTTACATTCTATCTGGCTGTTGGTCAATAAGGAAAGTTGCGGCAGACTGTGTACGAGTTCTGAGCTGGATGTAATAGAGCAATAGAGGTTTGTGTGACTTTTTTCTTTTTTTTTTTTTTTTTTGGTGGCAACAGCATCAAATCCTAGGGTCTCATTTTGGGAATGGTAAAATTCAGTTTTGTTTACATTACTGAAAGTTCTCAGACTGTGGCAACTTGCTTGATTTACTTTTCTTTCCCTTTTTCAAAAAACAGGTTTTTGAAGGACTTTACCCTGCACAATTTTCAAGGTATGGAGAGATTTAACAGTGACACTGTGCAGGGATTGCCCTGTAGTAGGAGCTGACTTCAACAGGACCTTGTCCCACATATTACCCTGAAGCCAGTTCAGTTTCAGTACCTTAAAGATGCTTGATACAGCTCTGTCTCTGAGGGTATTTGACACAGGTTCTGTGTCAAATTAAGACTGCTCTGAAACACACTGGCCACATGTAAACAACCTAACAGGAACTGTGCATAGTTTAACTCCTCACCCACAACTGGAAATTGTTTGGGAGAATGATAATTTCCAGGCCAAAAAGTCATTCCGTCTGTTAGGGTGTCATGCAGTGCATTAGGCAGATCCATGGGGTGCAATTGGTTGTGCTGAGTGTCCCACATCCTCACTCCCTGCACACCTGTGCATTGATGTAGACTTGTTCTGGTATGGTCCCATGAACCTGAATGCCCGTCAGGGATTAGAGAGCATTAATTTCATTTCTGGGGTTCAGTTTTTGCCAAAAGAGTGACCAGTTTGCATGCCCTGAGACAGCTCTGCAATGAAAACCAGGGAACCACTGGTAAAGTCGCTTCAAAAGTTTGCTCCCCAGACACACTAAAACACTAACATAGACAGTCCCTAATCTCTAATCCCCCCTAATGGGGATCATTTTAACAGATTAACTAGATAAGTGATCAAATTTCAGTACTTGGAAGTACTTCTTGGCACACTTAATTTGCTAGCTTTCATTTAATTTTTCTAAATTTTTCTTCTATTCTGTGGTGTCCCAAACCATGCCACATGTGAATAAATCACGAAGCAGGCTGTGCACTGGAAACCTCATGGCATCTGAACATTTCGTAGCCAGTAAAACCTACAGCTGCATGGTAATAGGGTCATTGTTGTTCACCTAAACCTGCTGAAATGCACTGGAGCTTATTGATGAGGCAGTCTCTTTCTTAAATGATGAGTCTCAGTTCCTCATTCAGACCACCGGAGCAACACACACATCTTTTCTTAATAGTGAGATTATGTTTACATGAACATTCACTGGAGGAAAGATTGAGAGTATGAGAAATTTTCTGAACCTGTTGATATATCTACAGAACAGGTAAACACAAAACATAACAAATATGTGAGCAAATAAAGTAATTTTTAATGGCTCTTGAATTATCTTGATCAGGTAAAAATAAAGTAAATATTTAATCTATTTTTCCAACTTTTTTCAATAATTCGATCTCATTCAAATAGTTTTTGATGCCCTCATTACTCAGACTCTAAACTGTGATTTTTTTGAATATGGAAAAAAATGTGAATTAATACTATAGTTTAGGTGCTCAATGTTATATATAATTCAGGTTTCTAACTGGGATTATATATTATATGGTCCAAGTATATTTTTTCTGAATCTTCTGATAGATGCAATTAAATGGAGATATTTTGAAAAATCTTCTGTTTTCTTAAAATCTGCATTATTCATCTCCCACAAACCCCAGAATGTTTGCACAAAATACAGTTATAAAGAAACAGTAGAAAATCATGCAAGTCAAAGCATATTTGTATAACTTCTGAAAAGTTTGTGCAAAATCAGAATGTTTATCAAAACTCTTCATAATTTGAAAATCAAATTAAAGTTCTGATTTATTTTATATAAAACAATATAAAAAGGTCAGAATTAATACATTAAATGAGAATTCTGCCCTCATTCAACATACATTTCCCTTCAATTTCTGCAATGTAAGTAATCTATACACTGCAGTCTTACAAAGAATTTCTTTAAAAGAATTTAAATATACTAAAATAATGTGAGGCCTGATTTTAACTTCCACGAGAAGAGATCTGGTCTGTTATACTGAAATATACTGGCCCAGTATGTTTGCTCACAAGTAGAAATTGGGTATGGTGAGAGGACTGTCAAAGCTGTGATAATGGCTTTGAAACATGTCTCTACACTTTGGAGCTGTTTGCATGTGTTGAGTAAGTGCATAGATATGAAAGGTTGAGTAGATACAATAATTTCCCTGATTTAGACAAGAATTTTTTAGATTTACAGTGCTGCAGGTGGTGCTGTAAACATGTCTCTGTCACAGAAATTTTGTAAGAAAATGCAGTGATTGGCAAAGAAAATGTTGTTGTTATTACCAGATTTAGCATGAATGGGTGGCTTTGAGTACAAAATAGTCTCCAGTGCAACAGTCAAGTAAAAACAAATACACAGTCAAGTTGCTTGAAATGTATTCTGGTTCCCCGTCATATTCCACTTTAATCAAAAGGTGAAATAAAAAGTACTTCAATCAAGTTTGAGGCTGCAGATAAGCCCTTGTTTTTGATAGAATCTGAGGCATGATATTGAATTGAAACCATATTGTTTAGTATATTTGACTGAACCTTGGCCACTGACATCATATGTGCTTATCTATGTCTCAATTTTCTAATCTGTTCACTGAGCTATTATTTACCTGTTTTACAAAACATTAAGTCTGAATTAACTGAGACAGGATTTTGGCCTTTTCCTCATATGACTATGAGATTAGAAAGAGAAAGCAATGAGTCCTCATGGTAACCACCCCATAATCTCTAAAATTGAAGTACAGGTTTACAAATCCTCAATGTGAGGTCACATCCTCAGAAAAAGAGTGATGCCAAAGGCTGTTTGGGGACCTTTCAGACCACCATTGCTTATTCCTGTACATTCCAGGCAGCTGAGGAGGTCTATGGGGGTAACTTTTAATATTTGCCAAATCCCTGGTGATTTTCAGTAAAAAACACTACGTCTATTAAATCTTCTACAGTTAACCATGCACACAGCTCTGCAGCCACTGAGAATTTAATCCTTATAAAGATTTGGATAAGAGGAATGTTACATGCACAGTGAGAATGGTGGGGTCCTTCCTGGCCCGCAGTGGGCAGCAGGTCAGCATGCTTCCCAGTGAGGCACTGTTGCAACCCTAATCTCATCCTGTCCACTTCTCTAGTGAATTTCAGTGGTTTGGTTTATGATTCTGGAGGGAGTTTTGTGTGAGCAGTGAGGCAATGATTCTTACAAATGAAAAATAATATAGATACTACTGTGAGCTGCCTACTTTACAAGACAGATATTTCAGAGATGCTGGAGCAGTGTTGTGCGCATGAGTCCCACATTCAGCAGGATCTGTTAGTCCCCCTAGAGGGTCTTCCCTCCTGTCTATGTCATTACAATATCCTTCTCGCTCCATAGTGTTCAGTACCAAAATGGTTGATTTGCATGACTAAAAATTGCTCATCTAATCTTTTTTTTTTTTTTTTCACAGAGGTATAAGGACATCAAATAGTTTAGAAAATGTTATTGGCATCTGGGACTAGGAAGATTTGTGTCTTTTCAGAAATACATAATTGCTTTTTTAAGAAATATTTTTATTTTACACAATGCTTTTCTAAATTAACAAAACATATATTCTGATATGCTTATGATTATTCATTATGTTTGATCTGAGGCTTTTAACACTGGTCTGCAAAGCCAGTGCAGTAATTTTTATGTGGCATGAGAATCCTCATTGCACAGGAAGGTAATAATGATTCTTGTTACGCCCACAGTTACTATTACCAATGGAAAAGAGCTTGGCTGGGGAGCTGAAGCATGGCTGACGTGTCCTCGAGATGTCTGATTGCAATAATGGCTCCAGGTGACGGTTAGCAGCTGGCACGAGTTAAAGAAACATTCTGGTTGCTGAATCAACTGCTTACAGCAGAGTAGTGTAGAAGAGCCTGTGCTTTCAGCTGCATTAGGTCTTATTGTTGCTAATTAAATTTTTCTCACTTGAGCCAGATAACAGACTGGTATGTTCCTGAGTCTGCAGACAGTTTTATTCAGTAGCTCAGAGGAATAAACTGTCACGTTAGAAAAGGAAAAAAAAAAAAATTAAATTCTGATGATATAAAAGTCACTATTAGCTGTTATAGTATTGATCTACCTAAAACCAGGAAGCTGATGTGCTCATTTTGCAGTTCCAAATTACTGCTAACAAATAAGGTATATTATAAATACCTCTACCTATCTGCCAGGCCCTTCATTTTTTCTCTTTCAGTTTGTAGTATACTTGTGCTGAATACAAAAAAAAAAAAAAAAAAAAAAAAAAAAAAAAATCCAATATATCGTATTCATACCATACATTAAAAAAGGCATATTCACAACATATGGACTCCTGTTGAATGAGAGGCCCCATGAAGTTCAGAATAAGACAGAGGTAGGGTGGATGGGGTGGGAGAGGGGAATGAGAGGTGAGTCTTTAGTCCTGGGTTTAGGTCACTGAGTAAGAAGGGAGGCTCTGCAGCCTTCACATCTTTCTCAGGTAGGAGTCTTCCCAGACAGAGACCAAGTGTGTTACCTACTGTGCACAGAGTAAGAAACAGGACCCTGTGTACTCAAAATGTTGTCTTGATCTCTGAGTAGCAGTTTTGAGTCATGTTGCACAAACAGGAGTAAATTTCCTGGAAAAATAGTGTTTTCCAGGTAACTCCATGGAAAAATAAGTGTTTCATCTGGATGCTACCTTTATATACTCTAACAGACTTTGGATGCTAGGACATGGCATTGGTTTTTGGGGGGCATAGAGGGAGGTGTGTTGGAACTTAGAAAATGAGCAACCTGAGTACTCCATCTGAATTTTGTCCACACTTCCTAACAGAAGAAACTATATTATGCTATTTTTTACCCATTTATAAATTCTGAGTAGTTTAGTTTAATTTATTTTTTTTTTAGTGAAATGAATCTGCAGAGATTGCTCTTGGTTAGTATCTTTTTATGGTACCACTTACAAAAAAATTCACAAATGTCACAACTGGAATAATTAAAAACACTGAATCCCTCTCAGTGTTTTTGTTGAGAATTATATGCCATAGACACACACATAATTTATTGATGATCCACAGTAACTTTTTATGTGGTTAATTTAGCCTGTGGTTCTTACTTAAGCCCTGAAATGACCTTGTATTTGGCATGTATGTGTACAGACTGCTGACATATGGTAACTGAACCCTTCATGGCTTCAGTTGGATTTAGTTTACTTCCCTTTGGGGGTGAAGTAGCCTAAGTGAACTACTACCACTTAGGTGCATGTACACATATTATTTCAGTTCAACTAATTAATTTTAAGGTGATTTCACTTATTTTCTTAATTCAGATTAATATTTTCCAAATGTCTTCATACAGACAAATTTAAGCAAAACTGAGTTGTTCTGTTTTTCTGGTGTCGTGTGTGTCGTGTCGTGTGTGTCCGTCCCCCCCGTCCCCCCCCAAGTTCTGCCTTTGTATTTCCTCTTCCCAATTGTGGAAAGTTTCTTTGTCACTCTCTAAGGCTGAGCTCCTTACATAAATTACCCAGGTGTCTGTATTTCTCTTTTATCTTGAACAAGCATGGCATAAAGTCTCTACTGGTTTTGAATTAGTGTAAAAACAAAGACTACATTGTTAATTTGGAATAGTTTTGTAAATGCTTTTGATAAGGCTGTGCCAGGCTCGGTTCTATGTAGTCTGCAATGTATATATTGCTCAATTTAGTTACATGGGAAAAAAACCCCTTTCATTCCTAAACATTTCTGCTTTAACACTTGTAAACTTTCAAAATTTGTGTCTGTGATCAGTGAACCCATAATCTTGTACATCACTGATCTCTCACATGTTTGCACATGAACGTGTGTATGTCTGCATGTAACAGATCTTAGAAATTACACAACTTTTGTCTAGAATTTACTATCATATGCTAACAGATGCTGTATCACTCATTAAATATCTTTTCCTACCCTCACACACTTCTTCAATACATCACGAGCCTTTCCTTTTCTTGTTATTCTGTTATTGACCTCCCTTTAAAAATGTCCACAAATTTTTCCATATCGCTGATCACTGCAGCTGAGGAAATGTGGGCTCCTGCTTGACGAGATTTAAGGTCATTCGAAAGCAAAGGCTTTAAAGAGAATTAGCAAAATAAATTGAGTGCTAATTATAATTTCAACATTTTTCATATTTTTCCCCGTACTCCAAATGTAAATATATCTGAGCAAGCTGAGACTTTTGTTGGTGAGATCTCATTATATATTAACCAAATCTTTCTTGTTGAAAAATATAATAAATCAATAACATAACTCTTCAGTATCAAATGGTCCCAGTGAGTCTGAGGTTGTAATACACCCTACAAACTGCTCCACTTGAAGTCTCCAGTAGCATAAAGCTGCCTGTACAGGAAAGGGAGGCGTGGTCTGGGCGAAGAGCCCCCAGGCACTGAACTCCCGCGCCACCGCCCTGCACTCTCTCAAGGGCACTCCAGCACTGATGAGTCTCCCAGGACTCCAAGCACTGATAATTTGCCCAGTCACTTGAGGCAGCGCGGCAGAGCTACCTGCTTGGTGTGTCTACGGGACAAATGCGCTTCAGAGACTGAACAAAATAGTAAGAAACACGCTCATTAGCCATGCCTTACCCTGTATGTATAGTGCCAGAAAGATATAGATGCCAGCTTAAAGATTAGAATAAGAAAAAAAAAAAAAATTATTTTGTCACTTAATTGCAAGAATAGTGTCAAAAGATTCTAGAAATAAACTAGGTGTGAAAGGAAAGTCCCAAATTGCAAGCAGAGAAATGACAAGGACCTCCATTTTCCTGACAACTTCCTTGGGGAAAGGGAATTGTTCTAAGGATGGGTTAGGCAGCTCTGACAGCTTGTCTGTCTGATTTGCACAAAGCACAGAGCCTCATTCATCTTGATTTTCTCTATAATTTTTTTCTCAGTGAAGTAATTAGCAGAGATGCTTATTTCCATATAGTAGTGGTCAGATGACTTAAAAAAAAAAAAAAAAAAAAAGGAAGAATTTCTCATTTTAAAAGCAAGAGATCAAGTACTGTTAGCAGAATATTAAGTAAATTAATCCCTAAATAATATGGTTTTCCAGTTACTATTACCTCAAAAATATTTTTTTTAAATTCAAATCTATGATCTTGCTATATATGTTTTCTTCCCTGAACTCTTAGTGGAGCTTACTAGAACTGAACTCCAGGGTCTCAATATGCATTGAAATCAGATAATTATCTGAAGATAGGATTAAAAAAAAAAAAAAACTGAAAGTTTTTTTCTTAAAAAATAAGTTTACTTTGAAATTAAATTGACCCATAGAATGATTTGTAGCAAGGTTTGAGATGGTAGATATACCCCAATAACTGTTTGTGATGTCCTGACAGCAACAACTTTTGATTGTAACATATGGATATGGATATTAGACAGCATTAATTTAATCTGAATATGGAATTGAAATTAATAAAACTGTGTCTTAATAACTCATGAATAAACTCATTGTTTGCTCAACAAATAAGTACATTTGAATTAATTTCAGAGCTTGTTGAAAAATAAAATAAATTCTGGGTGATATTTGCTGAGAGCCCTTGACTTTGGAACTTGATTCTTCCATTGATCCCAAAAGTTAGCTGGCCTTAGGTCACTCTGCAAGACAAATTTATTGCCTTCTCCTCTCTGAAGAAATCTCTTAGGAGTGAGGTGAAGTCTGTGCTCCCATTGTGAAGGATTACTGGGCTCACATCAGATTTCACTGATTTTTGTGAAGTTTAAGTATATGAATCTAAGAGTTCAGTAGCACATTTTGCAAATCAGTCAATAAAACACTATAACGATTAACATCTTTTTTATTTTAGTAAGCCACAAGTTATTATCAGGAACTCACATTGATCTGACAAGTGGTTAGAATTTATTTTCTCTTTAGCTACTTTCTAGATGAATTCTTCTAAGCTTGCTCTCATTAGCAGATACAACTCTTTTCAATAGGTGTAATTTAACAGTATTTTGTTTGGTTGTGCTGTAGACTGTGTTCTTTGATGAGAACAGATTTGTAACTTCTATATAGAGCTAACTGGATTTCTTGATTATCTTGCTAAAGCTAACCAATAAGAAGTGGAAACCTGAAAGATTATACTTTTTCTTCTTGATAACTGTTTATAGCTTCAAGTTGGCTAAATATTACTTTTTTTTTCCCCTTTTTGTGTTGTTCCCTGAAGTGTAGCTGTCTTCTATTCAGAGGTACATCTCTACAGTCATATTTTCAACAACCATGAGAGGAGTATTTCTGGGTTATAAATTATTTGAAATTACAAGTAAGCTAGTGTGCATATGCAAGCAAATACTTTCAATTTATTTTAATTTAGAAGGCATTTTTTTAAAATTGCTTGAACAAGCCTAACATAATATTTATAAGGCAGAAAAACATTATTAGTTGATGTCATACATGAAATGAGACACAGGGAAAAACAGAAAGGAGGATTTTTGAAATTACTTATTATCATTGGCCTGTTTCCACTTAAATTAATCATTTAGCTTGGTATATAGAGAGTTAGGTCATTTTGGTAGTCCCACCATAAATGACTGTAGCAGGATTGTAACATGGGGCAAGCCCTGTTAAGAAAACCCCAGTTATATTGATTAAAACTGATGCTGGAAAAAGACAATCAGATACCCTGCCATCTACCTCTGTGGTACTGATGACAATGTTTTAATTCATTTTTCTTGATAGTTTTCCTGTGTTGTTTTTATGTTACTTATTTGCTTTTTTTCAAGTTCCATGTTGAAAGTCTTTCAAATTCATTGTCAGGAATGCTCATTCATACGCCTCCTTCAGAAACATCCACATGAATATTTTGCTCAGAACAAGTTGAGATGAAAGTAGACAATTGCAGGTATGGGACAACTTACCAGAGAAAGGAGGACTTGATGAGTGTTCTTGCTGATTAAGGATACCATTTAAACTCAGACACCAGAGTGAAAAGAGCAGGTGTATTTTACTAGTGATGTGTAATACAGAAAACATGCAGTAAGAAAAAACACAATAGTGCACTTAAAGCAGTAAACAGCAAAAAACAGGGTAATGCATTAAATCATTACTACACGAGAGAGAGAATGGAGGTTAATACATCACCACTTGCATGTATTACCATCACCCAGCCCTGCAGCGGCTGGGCAGCCCCGGTCACAGCGAGGGTTTGCAGAGCCTGTCCCGGCAAGGGGGAAATCCTACGCGGTGCGTCCACCCATAGGTGAGGCACCCAAAGTCGCTGCAAACGGGCCCAGCCTTATGTACCAGAGATGGACAGGCCAGAACAGCTGGCACCTTTGTTCGGAGCAGAAGATTTCTGGTTTTATTCTCCTGTTGGATTCCACCCAAAGCCTGGCCAGGGCTCAGGGGGGGAAACCAAGGGAGTTTCTCACAAGGCCAGATACTTGGGTTCTCAGCCTTGAACAAGGCTAAGCAAGGGAAGTTGGATACAATCTCTCCTCACTACTGACTGTATTTTGTCTAAGCTGCACCTTTCACTAGTGAGTTTACACACTTTGTTAATGATTACACACTAAGCAGCTTCGGCTTGGGGCCTGTAGTTCAGGCTTCAGTACGTCAATGCTTCAGCACTTTTTACATCAGCAGAAGTGCGTTGTTATAACTTAGTACAATACCTACTGGCACAATGGCTTTCACTTATAAAATATACAGGATTCATCTATAGGTCAGCTCTGGCTTGGGCCGGTTGTCCAGGCCTTAGCACTTCAGATGAGTCTACAGTCCCTTGCTGCTTTGTTTTCTACAAACCTGCATCAGTTTCCTTTTCCTGTTTATGAATTCCAGTTATTCACTGAAAATTGTGATCTTGGTGATCTTTATTTGCCTTGAAGACTGTCAGAAATATACAGATATGGTCTAAAAGACCACTTAAATGAATATATAACTTTAGGAGTCTGCTCACATGCTTGGATTGTATCATTAACGTTGTCTGACACACAGTTACAGAGATAGCCAGCTGAGTAATATTGACATATCCCAGAAAAGAGGTCACACCGCAGCATACAGAGTTGTGATGTTGGAGCTGTTGTTTCTGAGACTGGTTTCCTCTGGGCTCAGGGTCTCCTTGTTCTTACTGTGGATCAGAAATGCTGGCTGCAGATTCTTCTCTTTCAGATCTGGGTACTTTCTGGTGTTTTTTCCACTGTTAAAGAAGCTGAACTGTTGCAGCCATGGATAATTTGCAAGTGGGAGAACAAAGAGGAGAAGGAGTACAGCTAGTCCATTATATCAGTTGTTTGTTACAAGAAGGTCCCTAGATCTTTACAGGAAATCCCAATTACCAACACCGTTTTGAATGTTTCTCTGTGTATATGTTGGCAAGATATATTCTGCGTACTGGAAAACTTGATTGTGTATTTGTTCCTTCTGCAGTATGTGCTAAAGAGACATACTCAGTGTCAGAAAATAAATTTTTGACTCAAAATTTTATTTAACAATATTTTCATATAAATGTTACAGTTATTCAGGAATTGTTGAAAATGAGGTGCAAAAAACAGAACGAAAAATTATGAAGCAGCCAACAGCCTTCACATAAGAGAGGGGGAGTATTGTTAAGCTTCTTCTGATATAAGTACCATTTTATTTCAAGGTATAAGGGAAAGAACTAATGTTGCTTTTAATCACCTATGTTTACACTTTCTTTGCCACAAATGTGGTTTTTTTCTTTGCCAGCAATTTGTAATGACATGACTATACAATTCTTTGAGACCTTTAAAGTAATTCTGTCTCTCTATCCTATACTGTAATTTAGGGAAGTGTCGTTGGATACATAAAGATTATCTTAGCATTGCCTTTCTTCATGCCATCCAAATACAAACTGAACTAGCACCTTCATATGGAAAAGTGTCCTTCTTCCAGGTATATTGGAATGGAAAATAATTGAATCAGCCTTTTATTACTTAACTGATTATACACATTCTATGATACTTGTTTACAAATATTTTTTTTTTTGTTTCTGTAGCTATTTTGCATTCTGAAACTCTCTCTCTCTCTCCAGGTTTCCATAGCAACTCTTGTACAGCTTGATCATTAGAAAGAAGTTCTCTTTAATTGATCTCCTAATGTATAGCTTTATAGTAACAGTTAAGCAGTCTTTTGTTTCCAGGTCATATTTAAGGTTCATATATTTGCATAAAAACATCTCATTAGTTCAAACCAATCATTATTAGTAATTTTCTTCCTTTAGTTTTTTAATAACTAAACCCTCATTGAGGTTTTACAAATAGCAAATATTTATAGCTTGTAGAAAGGGCTTTCTCTGTGAGCCTGGGTGCTTTGTTTCTATGAGCAGCAAGAAAATTACAGAGCTTCAAAATTTGATCACATAATACAAAAAGAAGGTGTCTTTTTCTCCAGTTGAAATTTAAATAGACTGTGCTAACTATAGGCCAGAGGCAATATTTAACAGCAAATTTGCAGTGTATTAGAAGCTTGTATAAATATGAATAATGATGTAAAAAAATAACCAACAGTAACTGAGAATTTCCCCGCCCCCACTGGCAGCAAAAAAGCCACAAAATTCTTGCAGTAATTAGCAGTGTTTTCAATGGCGTCCTTACCTGAAACAAAGTCAAATGTAGATATGTACAATTAATGGGAATAGCATGTAGACATTATTATATATTTGACAATAAGGCAATCAATTTGATATCTATGATTGTTAGATGAAGAATTGAAATTAACCTTGTGCTTTTCAGAACATGCAGTTGCAGATTTGCATGGGTATGAGTCTTACTGAACAAGATCCATTTTAAACATGTACCTCTGTAAATATGCAGTTTGTTTCATCTTCTTGTGTATGGAAAAATTGAAATGTAAATTTGGGTAAACTGAATTTTTTCTAGTTAGAGGTACTAGGGGGAACAGTTTTCACCAGTGTAAGGATCCTACATGTAAGGAACTCATATTTTCCACCAACCTTCTATAATAGACTTTATACCCTACTCTAGAACCAGTTAATACTGAAAGAATGTTTTTAAAATAATATCATCAGGCCAAAATGCATAAATATAGGTCACACCATCATGCTAAACTCCAGAAAATGTAATTAGCACATATAATTTTTTCTTCTTTTCCCCTTTTCATTTTTTTCCCTCTTGCATCCTTGACCTCTGTGTGTCTTTATAGAAACTCTAATAGCATTAACATTATGCTACGATTAAAAAGCTAGACAGCACAACAATGCTGCTTGACAAGATATTTTTACAATCCTTTTTGATGTCATTCTGTTGGGATTGAATGTCCTTTGAACTCTTGCAAATTAAGTGGATGTTCAGTGGATGTATTCTCATATGGTATCTCTTTGTGTTATCTGTTAGGTCTCTTCTACTGTTTGGAATGAAGGATTGGTTTCCATCCTAGCACCTATAATTTTGTTAAACAGTAATTATTCATGCATAACATGGATTTCAGAATTAGGTTTTAAAAAATGGATTTACTATCACTTTTCAATATGTTAAATGTAAGTTTTAAACAAATTGTATAAAGTCTATGCAAGCTAAGCTGATAAAAATGCATGAGCTTTTGTTTCCTGAACTATTTTCATCAACGTCAGAGTTTAGCCGTAAACATGAAACCATCCCCCAACGTACTGGTAGTGTAATATCATCACTGATTTTATCATATTGCATATACTCTAGTCACATTATACAGACATAACAACAGAAACTGGGTAGAGTCTGAAAAGTTCCGTATAAATTAAAAGCATGTTGTCCTGAAAAAGCATCCAAGCTTTTAATGAGGTAAAAAGAAGGACATTATCATAACATGAATCTTCCCTTCCATAACTGGATTAGTGTTGAATTGTGAAGTAAAGCTGTGTATTTTCATCTGGAAATAAAATCTAATTAATTTTCCTCAAATCTCTCTGTATTTTTAAGTACACTAAGACTGATAAGAATCACCAGTAGTGCAAGACCCCTCTGAAAGAATCAAACCAAAATAAAACAAGCAAGCAAATGTTTATTATCTACAGTTGCAACTGAATCACCTTCATGGGAGGGAAAAGCCAGGAAGAAATAAAGACAGAATTCTTAAGAAACATCACAGGGAGAGATGTGGAGTGGTTTGATGTAAACACGTTCCAACAAGTCAGGAAACATCAGCTGGGATTAAAGTAGATAATAAAGGAATCAAGCAACCCAGTAACATTTAGATTTATGAACCAAGAACAGGAGACCTGTAGTTAAGCTGCAAGCAGATTTCTTTGCTTAAAAAGAGATGGAGGGATTGAAACAGCAGCTGATAGAAAGTAGTAAATGTAAGTTAGGTTCTGGTGACTGTACTGTTTCACTTTGCCAAGCCATCAGAGATATGACAAGTCCAGATAACAGGATAGCTGTGCAAACGGCTGAAAGAAAATGGGAGAACATGGAAACTAAGAGCAGTAGGACAAACTGAAGGGAAACGGGGAGGGAGATATTTAATTTGTACACCTGAAGTAGGTAATTTGCTGTTGAGAAGGATGAGAAATTGATTTAGACAGTGGTTAACATGCAGAATAGTAGAAAGTAGTAGCTCTCAGAAAAATACACTAGTTCTTTGATGACACATTTTTATGTACGAAAGGTATCCGCTAGCAGGATTTTATTAACCATTCAAAAAATAATCTTTATGTTGTCTTCCCATGGTCCACCTGTGTTAGGATACAGTTTTCAACTGATGAGATCTGACTGTGCTTTTCTTCCTTCCCAGATCCATTTGCCTGTATGTACAATGGAAATTTTAATTTCTTCTCACTGTTATATGTGATATCTTATGCTTTTCCAGCACACAATTTGTCACCTGCATTGAAGACAGGCCTACTAACTCAAATATTTCCTCCAAGTCATCAGTTTAAATGCATTACAAGCTTTACTGGCTTAATTTGTCAGGCTAAATGCTATTATTTCCGTTGTACAAATGCTAAGCTAAGGCCTAAAGAATTGTTTTCTCAGGCAGATTTCTATTTCCAGAGAGGTGAATAAAGATTACTTTCAATATGTTAACTTGATTTCAAGCTCTGAAGGAGCAATCTGTAGCAGGCACAGGGTATTTTTTTCCGTTTGTTTCCTCTTGCACTGTACCTTCTGTTTCACCTGCTCCAAATGACTCCTCTTCCTGTTTTGTCTGTATTTTAGCACTGCCTCTTCATTCCAATCTCATCTGTTTTACATAATCTGCCCCATTCAGCATTTCTCAGTCTTCAGATCTCACTTAAAGTCTCCTGTCTCACTGAGTTTTCTCTTAACCTGGTTTAACCACTGAAGTGCCCCATTGCTTTCCCAGGCTTCATGAGGACTGCTGAATATCCTCTGTTCCCTTCCTTGGTTCAACTCTTTGGGGATGCAGTGTCAGAGAAAGCCCTGGCATCAAGAAGGGCAAACATCTGCCAGCCTGAATTACCCTCCAGAGGTGTGTCAAACAAATGGCTGGGACTGACAACTCTTAATTCTCCTTTTAATGATGAAGTATACTTGAACAGATAAGAAATTGCACTGCATGGACTGTGGAGCATAAACGAGTGGAAACAACTATCAAGTTATCAACTACTCATATTTGCTAACAGCAATAGACAACTGGAAACAACTAGAGAAGAATATAGTATTAAAAATCTAAAAGCTATCCTTCAGTACTATAACTAGAATTCTTGCAATAACTAAGAGAAAGGCACATTTTTATATGTGCTTGGGAACAATAGAATGGATTGGTAAAGGTGAAAGCTGTTTGTTGATACGATTGCAGTTAGTGCATGAAAGCAATTATAAAAGTTGTAAGTAAATCATCAAATGCAACTGTAGTACTTTTCCAGTGTAATTTGGCTGTAAATCCTGTCTAAACTCCTTCCAGCAAATTGTTGCACAACAAGACTGATCTATTAATTATACAGAGTTAGAACACCCTTGTGTGACCGCCTTTCCAATTTCTTCTCAATTTAGTGTTTTAGTGAAAAGTTGGTACCCCTGGATGGTCTGATCCAGGCTCTGCTTTCTCAACAATGTGTGTTCTGAAGTCCCAGCCTCTGGGATGGAAATTGTAAGCCACAAAGCCAGTTTATACACACATTAAAAAGTGTCACAACAAAAGGTAGGAGGCAACCTCAGTGGAGGATGATTGTAGTTTCTGCTTCTTTCCAGAATTTTATTTGCAGAATTTTCTCATCACTGATCCCTCCTGGGAAATGTCTCTGGGCATCCTACTTGCTGGCAAATTATTTGCATTGCAACTTCAGTCTCTTAGCCTCTCTAGTTGTCAGACCTTTGCAACATATATATCCAAATGAACAAACTAAAGGGAGCTATTATTTGGCATCCACTTTAACATGACATACAGAGGTAGAGGAGGATTTCTGTATGTGGGTGTGATCTATGCCATACCATTCCACCTGAGGCTGAAGAACAGGTCTGCTTATTTATTAATACAGGCGTAGCTGGGTAGTAACCTGATTCAGTCAAAAAACTAACACACTTTGATGCTACATATATTTTGAGGTACACAGCACAGTTTGTGACCCTCAGTCATCAGGTAGGTTACTCCTTGCTGTATCATCCTGCTGGCTCTGAACTTGCAGCATGTTTTCTTGAAGCATAGGAATAAGAGAATGGAGTAACAGAAACATGTGAGAGATATTTGCACAAAAGTTTGAGGAAGGATCTTTAGGAAGTGTTGTACTTACTGAACCAATAACTAGGCAAATTGTGTGGTAGCAATACTACCAATAGCTAAAGATTACCTTACTGCACCACTGCACAAATGGAAGAATGCATAAAATGCATATAATAGTCTAATTAAATGAATATATTAATCCAGGAAACAGTGGCCTGATTTAGCAACTTCCTCATCTTACTACAGGACTACATCTTTACATCAGAAGTTTCTCAGAACAAGGTTTTAACAATTGTATTTTTATCTTAGGATAGACTGGAATGATGTTGAAGTTTCTCCAGCCTTCCTCTGAAACTCAGAAAAAAGTAGAAAATTGAAGAGCCATAAGAAGAGCCTGTCAGATAAGAAAGACAGAGTATTCAAAGGATCTTACCCAAGCCATGAAAGTTGTACAAAGTGTTTTATAGTGTATCAAACTACACCAACATTTGGCTTAATAGTGTGAAGAGAGAATTTACCTAATACTTATTTTTGTACTCTTCCTTCACTATCATGATGTATTTCAGGTGAACATAGTTAATTTCATTCAAATTATTGCCCCAAACAATGAAAGCAATGTATCAATAAAATAAATGTCTTAATTAGCTGCTGAAAGAAACATGTAAATTCCTGATTATCATGAGAACAAAATAACATGCTTGAAAAAAAAAAAAACAAAAACCCACAATTCAATAGATCCAATGTTCAATGAAAAACAAATGTACTGAGAAAAAAAAAAAAAAAAAAAAAAAAAAAAACCAACAAGAAAGAAGCATAGTTACAAGCCTAAAAAAATATCATAATTATAAATTTTATATTAGAGTATATAAGTCTGAAAGACTAAATGTGAACAAAAATGAGAATAAAAGGAGCAGGATGGTGGGAAGGAGTCAGTGATCACATTAAATGCCACAATGAGAATTTCAAAATGAGAGCACAGATGAATCAGAAGTCTGAAGTGAACAAAAGAAAGGCGAGATGTCAATGAAAGCAAGGCTAAAATTACATCGCCTGTAAGGTTTTAGACATGCTGATACTACTTAGGGAAACTGCTTAGAACACCACCATATTCAAAAGCCAAGACTTATACCTAATGCATTCAATGCATATTTTAAAAACCACAGTAATTATCCTGTATTTTGCTCAAAAAGTGTGAAATGCCCTTTTATACATGTCTGTATTACTTCAGAAAACCAAAGATAGTTTGTGGTGAAAACAATTTCTACAACCATGGATTTTAAAGTCATAAAAAAATGTTAGATTATATGCTCATACCACTTGTGAAACTCATGTTGCAAAATTGCACATCTTGAGCCTTGTATTTAGTCTAATAACTAAAAGGTCATTGCATAGCCTGATGGGTTGAATTTGGAGACTACTGGAATATTGCAATAGTCAATAGCATAAATAATTATTTAGTAGTTATATAATTAGACATGTTATTGCCTGGAGTGTCAAATTTAGATATTTACCAGTTAGACTGAAAACTGTTTCATCACCTCCTGTACAAAACCTTTTGAGAGACATAGAGAACTCTACCTTAACTCAGCCTACCTTACAGACATCTGATTTATTAGAAAACATGCCAGTACAGACTGTCCCTAGGTTTAGTTATTACTGGTCACGCAGAAATCAATTCACCTCACCAGGAGCACAGTTCAGACAGAAGAAAAAATAGTAGATCGACTTTTTTTTTTTTTTCAAATAATATGAAATATTAAGGGCATAATGTTTAAGTAATGCAATAAATCTATACTGACTTGAAGGATTTTACATAATTCTAGGCAATCCAAGATCAATAATATGGATATGCTTTTAAATTCTAAGTCAGGTTTACACTGAATGAAATCTAAAGCAAAGATAACTCTCTGAGATTGTTCAGTTAAAGCCTTCAGAATTGAACTTTTACCTAAACTGAGCTCTTATTTTTCTTGCTGGCTGAAAGCATTGTGAAAAGCACCTAACAGATCATATATTTTGCAGGAACAGGTAGCTGATTAGAGTTAATTATCATAATCAAGAACAATTAATGAAGCAAGTTAAAACAATAGGTAAGTAGTACTAATTTTTCCCTGAATTAGTCATGTAATCAAAAGCTTTGTAACCTGTTCATGGAATATAGAAAGGATAAAACCCTTGATTTTACACAAGTTTAAAAACCATTAATTCTCTATGTAAAAAATGTAATCCAAAATTGAACTCCTAATATCAGGAAGCAATCAGGTTTGTTTAGTACTCAGGTGGTAAAGGTCTATTGTTGTTAAACTGTAAGTGAAACATAAATATATGTATAATATAAATCCTTAATGTCATTGAAAATACCAATGTGGCATTGAGTCTCATCTAGCAAGGTTTTGACTGACAGCTCAAGCCAGAGTTACCAATCTGAAACAAAAGAAGAAGGAGAAGAAAGAAAATCTAGATTGATGCAGCAATCTTGCTCCTATTCAAGTCAATGAAACACTCTCATTCAAGCATGATCAGGCTCCTTTTGTGCTATATACTAAGTACATGGGATTCTCCACCTTTGTCCAAGGGGGCTTACCTGAGAAGATGAAATTTAAAATTTCTCTTGATCATTAGAATTAAGTTGATGACCAGTATAGTCATTATGATTGTGTTTATATTATCAGTACAAGGGATTTTAGCATTAAATAACTGTAAAACCTGAGGATCTTTATTTTTTCTTTAAAATTTTCAAAATTGAAAACTGAATTGCATTTTTTTGTGTGTTTGAAGTCTTTCACTGCTTATTTTACTGGTATCTTTATTGCTTACTATGACTTATTCCAAATTGGATAAAACCTATTTTTTTAATTCAAATATTTCCTGGAGTCACTGCAAACAAACTTTTTCAAATGAAACAAGATTTTCTGATTTTGGTAACAGCTTCATATTTTTTTTCCCATAGAAAACTAGTTCTAATTGTGTGTTCTTACATAAACTTCTTGTTTTATAAATAAAAAGATTGATTTAATGAGATGCAGGTACATATCTACAGATAAAAAGTAAGAATGTAGGTAGGTTATAACTACCTGTATCTAAAACCAGGATATGAGGAAATTTTATCCTTTCTGCCTTCTAATATTAGAAAAAAAAAAAAAATGCAGTTCATCCACCCCTCTTAGAAACCTTTTAATAACCTTCCTGATAAACATTAAAACCCTCCTCAGTGTTTATTCCAATGTTTTCAGTTCTACTTTGGACATCACATAAAGGAGCCAGTTTGTAGATCTATTTCTTATTTAAAATAACCAGAACTAAAAATAAAAAGCACTAGATGCCCTGATTAATCTGACCGAGTTAATATGCTCAGAGTGCAATTAAAAGCATTTATTTTTAAGATGCATTTGATATGCTTCTGTTATTTTAACAGAAAGGCTCAACAGGGGAGTTAGCTCAGGGGTAACCCCCAACTTTACAGGCAGTTTCTCAGTCTTATTCCTGCCACCTTGGCAGTCATCACAGCTTGCTGTAACAAACCAGGGTATTTGCATAAACAAGTTTAGGAGTGGAAGGCTGAATGTAACTGGTAATTCCAAACCTGCAAATAAAACATTGGACTATGTCCATTCTCCACTCTTAAAGGTTTTAGACTTTAAAATAATTAAATAATCCTACAGGAAGTTAAATCTCTCTTCTTGGCTGATTGTACTTGCAACTCAACTCTGTTTTTTCATCCTGCTATTTTTTTTTTCCACCTAATTGTTTCATAATGCTTTTTCAGCTGCCTTATAACTGCAGCAGGAAGAGGTGAAGGGTTACAGTTGTGCCCTCCTACCCTACAGTGCATGTTGGTGAAAGACAAAAGAGATTTGGGTCTAACTAGGTTGAAGAATTTGAATGTAAATCACCAATCTGTGAGTAGATAAACATATTAACAAGTAAGCTATGATGGCTGAGGTTGCATAGTAACTGTACTAGGGAAATTAAAGTGCACACCTGCATCCCTAGCTTAGATACCTAAGCAACTGAGAGGAATGTGTTTCAGGAACTCCCTTTGGTTGGTACCTTTCTAATACAAAAACAGCTCCCTTCTTTACACTGACTTTCATAAAATTACAATTTTTAACTGTTATTTTCTGCTCATGAACTGCATAACAGTATGAAAGTCCAGCTTTGATATTTGTACTTTTGTCTTCAGGGCCAGGCACTGAGAAGACAGTTTCTCTTATTAGATGCTGCACGCACACATCAGCTCTGTTTTATACTTAGAACAGCTACCTGATATAGATTCTTATGTTAAGTATAGTGACATTTGGGTTCACAAGTGAACAAAAAACTGAATTTTTGCTGTCCAGCACACTAAACTGCTGTCAGAATTTTCAAAGCCATATGACATTGAAAGTCTTCCAGTTGAACTTTCAGGGATGCCCAGCAAAGAAAGTGGTCCTTTTCTTTAGCTGCAGTGTACAGTATGGGCTTCCCCCAAGATTTGCTTCCATGCATAAATACTGGGACCTCAAACATGATCCATTTAAAAGGGAAGGTGGGTCGTTATCTGCATGCACTGAAGTTAGTAAGAATTTTAGTTTCATTGCAATTTTGTCACTGAGATGATGGTGAGATCTTAAAAAATAACAGATATTCCAGCACAAAAAGTGAAGTTCTCTTTCAAATCAAACTTGGAAACAAAGCTGTGAAGCTCTTGAATAGTTGGAAAGAGGTCTTCAGACCTCTCTCTAATGATTTAATTAGTTTTAAATACATAAAATTTCATAAAATTAAATTAATGAAATGAAATTAATAGTGTTTATCCATTTAAATTAACAAAATGCATTTGGTATAAAAATCCAAATCATACTATTTTAAAGATAGTTATTTTCATACTTTGAGACTGTTTTTGGATAATATACTACCAGATTAGACTCTGGCTAATACATTTTGTTCTAAATCCTTTAAAAGCTAGACAAATTCTGTGAAGAGTGAAGCATGAAACAATGAGTGCTTCCCATGCACTCATGTGCACACATACTAGTGCTAAGAATCCCTTTTCAGGTAGGATCCAGGTTTTCTTCTAAACCAGGCAACTCTTGCATTGAATAAAAATTTGGAGTGTAAAAACATTAGGCTCTCTGAAATTACAGCAGCTGACCTTATGATAGTGTCAATTTTCCCAAGATTTAAAGTAAACTGGATTGCTCATCTGTAAATTAATACTAGTCATATTTAAGAAATTCTTAATGTCCAGATATTATATTTTCAGTCACTCTTAAGTAAAAAAGACATTTCAACAGATTTGTAAGATTTATCATTTAGCTAAAATCTTTTGTAAGCCAAAGGAACTTGAATATTTTAGGAATTTTTCAAGTCATTAGGTTCTCATGAAGAAAGTATTAATAATTATGTTTATAGTGATTATAACTACAGTCAAAGATGTTTTAGCAGGTCAGATCACCCTCAAGTAGTTCCAGAGGGATTCAGGGCAGCTCAGTCAGCCTGGCAGCCGCAGTAATTTGCCTGCTTTCACAGATGCTGCCTGATCGCACACAAGTGGGGGCACACAGCATGCAGACTAGATTTGCTGCAGCACCCTCGTACACACACTCTGGGGTTGACTAATGCACAGGGTAGCTGTAGCTTTTTCTGAAGAAGTCAGTGTCAGGCCCATGTCATGAGAAAGCAGCGCCCTCAACAAAATGAAAGAAACTCTCTCCATTTCTTTCTCGTGTTTGCTTTAGCTTAGCAGAAAGTTATATTTGGAGCAGATGGAGGAAGATGTTCAGTTCACTGGAGCACCAAATTCCCCTTTTCACTTTTTTCCTTCCCAGTTATGAAGGACACCCTGAATTTGATCCAAACAATTCACCCTGTTTCTAATCCCAGGAGCTCAAGAAGACCTTTCGAATGGCTTGTTCCTACTGAGTCACATCGCTTACTCTCTCTTTGAAAATTTTGCCTTTCAACAATACCTGTAAAATGTATATTCACTTTCTTATCTAAAGGAGCTACAGGGCTCATAATCTTTCTTTAAAATGTGTGCTCAATACTTATTTTATCAATCAGCCCAGTCAGTGTTTGTTTAATTCCAAAAAATAAAACAGAAATTCAAACATTACTGAAGCCCTTGGAACCTAAAGCATCATATAGTGAAAATTATTTTAGTTTTTATCTAGGTGCACATTGACATTTTACCGTATCAGACTGCTTGTGTTCTTGCTTCTAGCGTGTAAACATGGGACTGGAAAGACTCTGGGTCACTGAGCCCAGTTGCCTCTCATAACAGACTTTGTTTCTTCACAGTTGTTTTAAGAGCTATCATCTGTGGGGTTTTTCTATAGTTTAAAGCTTTTAACACTGAAGAGTTCACATATTTTATTCAGCCTTCATTTGGCTTGTTAGAAGAAAATACGCTTGAATCATTTTGAAAGAAATAATAATTTCCTCTGAGTAGTAAATTCCTGCATGTTTTTTTTCCTCCTTGGTGGTAAGGACTAAAGAAAATACTTAGACTCTTTTGATAGCAGTCTAACTCCTTCTAATCATCTTAATAGCCCAGTCATCCTATGAATGATCAAAATCTCAAGGTCTGTAACTCTCTTACTTCTTTTCAACTGATGTTATCCTTGCATATAACAGGAGCTTGTTCCTAATCTCAGAATCAATGAACTTCCATTTTGCAATATTTCATCCCATTTCCAATATTTTAGTCCTTCAGGATCACTTGATTATTCCTGGACGATATCTAAATACAACTTTTGTTTTCATAACTCAGTTTTGCTCATCAAGAGGTTTTACTCATGCTCCTTTTTGGAACGTTCTTTCTTTCTTCCCCCCCCCCCTCCTTTTTTAAATTCTGTCATTAACAGAAATAAACAGATCAGTTCCAAGATTTATCCTTGAACTCTGCAAATAACCTCCACAGAACCCAATAGTTCCTCTTCAGTAAGCTTTTGTTCTCCTCTACAGCTCTTTATCCACTTTACAATTCTTGTCTTAATCCCTGCATTCTGTAGCTGAAGTAGTAATTTCCTATGTGGCATCATATCAAATACTTTAGTAAATCTAGGTTATATTTCCCTTGTGTAGAAAAAAAAAAAAATCATTATCAAAAAAGGATATCAGATTAGGACAGCATGATCTGCCTTTAGTAAACCTGTGTTGCATTTTCTATTATTTTATCTAGATGCCTTTTTATTCAACTCTTTAAAAGCTAGAGCCTAGCATGCCATTGAGATCAGACTAATCTCCTCTCACCCTTCTCTTCCACCCCTGCTTCTTTATGCCAAGTCTTACATTTCCTATCTTTGTAATTTTATGACACTACCACTGACTTGATAGATTTCTTTAAAATACTTACCCCTCCACATTCAGATCCCAGAGCTCAGTGTAGCCAACAACTTGACTAATGAGTTCCCTTAATTTATTAAGGTTTGCTCTTTTGAAACCCAAGCTCTCATTACAAACCTACTATAATTTAATTTAAACTGAATCAGTTCACAATCACTCAGTCATACACTATTTGTATTTTTAGCCCTTTTTATACCAAACATCTTTAGACTTGTTTTCATATATAGTATCACCTTTAGCTGGATCAAGGTTTAATAGATAAACAATGTAATAACAATTAAGCCCAGCAAGTTTTGACCCCATTGCTGTAGTAAGGATGCTATCTGCTCAAGCCCACAGAGTCTTTGAAACAGGAATTGAAAATGACTGGCACAATGCTGGGGGTGTCCATCTCAGGGCTGAAAGTTAGAGTGAAACAACTGTGATGCAGCAGTTTTGTAATAAGCAGACTGCCAGTGAAGGTTTTTTCTTGAGTTATAACATGAAGAGAGAAAAATGTACTCGAGTCTGGAAGAAACAGAAAGGACAAGGGCAAATTTGAGACTACTATTTTTTCCAGATTTTTCTCATGTGTTCTATGGCTAGGTGGAGACAAGATACTAACTGCTCCTAACTGTCTTCTTTCAGTCTTCTGTTTAGAACTGCTCAGTCATAGCAGTTTGGGACTGACTTTAACAAATACCAGTGTTTTTCCAGAATGCTCCTTCAGACTCCTGCCTGGGACATTCTGATCCAGAAGCAGAGTTTTGAATTTAATATCCCATAATGGATTTTACTTCCTGGGATTTGTTCAGTCAGTTTTTCAATTCATGTACAATGATAGCACCTGCAGCCTTCTGTTGCAAGGTACTCTTACAACTCAACTATATTGCATAAAGAAATATTTCCTTTCTTTGAACACACATTGTCATAGTTGCATTTGATACCTGTATTTGATACCTGTATTTGATACTTGCTATTTTTTGCCTGGGGAGATACCATGAGCACCTTCATCCTTACTGTTTTCCCAGTGTCACTCATAAGTTTTTAGACTATCTTATCTTTCTGTGGTCATCCCTTTTCTAGCATGAAGATATTATTCCATGTTCTGGAGTTTTAGTAAATATGTACTGCATTTAAAGAAACGTGAAATTTTAAAAGAAATAGAAACAAAAAATATCTTCTACTAGAGCCATGTAACATTACAGCCAATCTTCATTCTTTTCTCAGTGAGCAAAGAGATGTTTGAAGAACCCAGTTATGATTAGTGTTTTTAGTTACACCACATGCCCTTATTACTGTTATCTGCATCAGTCTGAAAGCCTAGTTCAAGCAAAAGCCGTGACAGATCAGCTGTGTTTCTGAAAGACATAAACAGAAATGGCTGGCAGGTGCAGTGCCTCTCTGCAAAGAGTCACAGTAGCAGTCAAACATGACCAGTCCGTCCTCAACATTCACGTAAGATTAGAGCTGTTCCAGTTCACCAGTGCTGGTATAATCAATCTATTCTTTAGTAGGTTCATCTTTTTTCAGCCTAAGATTTGTACCTCAGAAGCACACAATAATCACCAGTGATATCAGGGAACTCAATACACTGTCATTAATACCCAAAGTGTTTGCCTACCTGCATCCTTTAGAATTGTTGTAGTATTTTCATCCCAAACTACTTTTTCTTTGACAACAATTCCACAATAGTGAAAAGACTCTGGGGAGTATAGAGCAAGACCCCCCAGGAGAACCTCTGTGTAGCATTACACAGAAAATTCTCAGCAGAAGCTTTTAACTGGGCTGAAACGAAAGTGAATGAACAAGCAAGTGGCCCCAAGCATCTTATTTCATGCAACTGTGAGATCAGCTCCTAGGTGTACACATGCAGAATCCTGAATTTAAATCAAAAAACATCTACAAGACAACTTGCCGAGCCCCGGCTTTGTGGCTATGATAGAATTTGAGATACCAGGTGTATAATATTTAACACATACATTTGAATAACAATATTAGCACGTGAAAAGGACATAGAAGTACACTTTATTGACAATGAACAGATAATCTGTATTTGGAAGGTTACCCTGTTCTTCAGTAGTGCCATGCATAAGAAAGAAGAATATGAAGGACTTCGCTCACACGTAGCAGGGCAATTCCTAAACTGATGGAATAAAGCTAATTTTGAGTGTTGAATTTAGTAGGAATGATTTGTTACCTTTCAGTATAAAATATTCATTTGTTAACTATGAGCAATAATTAGCTCAAAGTACAATTAGTACAATAACTTCCAGTAATTTTGGTCAGTTAAGCCCACATTTTGCTCATAATATTTAATAAAATATTCAAAAGTGTGACTACTTTTATATCATCATCTTTAAAAACCACACTAAGTTATTTTAATCAATATACTTGTTTTAAGTAAAAGCCATTTAATCTTCTGACTTATACATTAACCTTCCATTAAGTATTAGTGAAGAAGTTAAATGCACCTTAGTCAATAATGCTAATGCAGGAGCTGTTGTATTACCTATGGAGAAATGCGTATTCATATTATGTTAAAGTGGCTATCCTTAACGATTAGCTATTATATGTCAGGAAACTGATCATAAATTTGAAATATTCTGTAGGAAAATGAATTATAATGTTGAAACTGAGTTCTCTGTACTGTAATAATTCTGAAATGAGGTCATCTACTTCTCCTGGTCAGTGCTTTTTAAGGCAATGATACTGAAGTGATGAAGATACCCTTGATGATACTTTAACCTCACCTTGTGGTTTCACATCTTGGTGGGTAATAAATGAGACTGGTAATTGAACTACACTAAACTGAAATATATGAATCTACCTGCAGGTGTATAGTGAAGATGTATTAACATAAATTCTCATAACTCTGCTTCTACCTAGAAATGCCTAAATGTACCACTAAAATGAGCAAAATGCTAGTTATGCCAAAAGATTTCTATGAGTTTCAGCCTAAATTACAGCATCAAACTACTGCTTATACACTTTGTTCTGTATGACTTTCATCATTTTTTTCCTAGAACAGTTTTTATTCTAAACCAGTGTGTCCTCCAAGATACATTTTTTACACTAATCTAACAAGCTCCTTCCACAGCAGGATACTCCCTTTCCCCTTCTGTCTGCATACTCCTGCTCTTTTCCTTTTGTCAGGTCTGGTATCTGTGTGGATATTAGGTGAGTTGATTCAGCTGACTGATCTAACACAACACATTTTTCTCTTTTCAAGAAAAAAAATAGTTTTGTATTGGGTTAGCCACCAAAATCCATTTGTCCTTTAGTTTCATGACAGCTAAGGCCAACATGAGGGGAGAAAACCTGCAGATGGGGAAGCAAACAGAGACCATGTCTTTTGTCAGTAGTAGTTGTTAAGTTAGCTTTGCTGTGATGCAAAATGGTACCTACATAATATGTCGTGCAGGTAGTCATGAAAAAGACAGCAAAAAGTTGCTCAGGCGGTCAAGTGATCTAAAGCAATGTGTTGTAATACAGACTGTAACTTTGAAAACAAAAGATAAAAGAAGAAAAACAAAGTATATCATGTACACTTGCAAATAAAAGGAATTTTGCCAGTGCTTTGAGGACAGTCATGAGTATTTTTCAGGATAACACATTTTTTAAATTGTTGATTTTTTTACACATGGTATAGTGCTGGTTTTTCTGATCCTTTTCTGACCTTTGTTTCAGCACTGTAAATTATTATTCCATTCATAGTCTCCTCTGCTTGTCCTCATTGTATCATCTGAGGGCCTTCTGCTGACTTTATATAATTGTATCCGTGAATCCCTGAAGGTACATCTGGTGTCCTAAGGATGGAGTACATTTGTAAAAAGCCAAGATCTCAAAAGTAGAATTTGATTGGTTGTTATATAGTTAAATCACAAACACAGATCAGCATTCATATAGGGACATAATACCACAACAATTCATATAGCAACACTGAGATGTCTCCTCTGAATTCTAATAAAAACAATGTTTTTACTTATATCTGAATTTTGGGAGCATTTTTTTCTATCCTACAGCCTGGTCTTGTTTTTCTCACTACATTCATATCTATACTTTTAACTAGAAAGAGATTTAAATTATAATAGGGGACATTCACGTAGTGGATTGAAGGTCCAAAGTATCTTCAAGCTCATCTTAAAATACCAAGTTTTTCACTCGATCACTAAAATAAAAAGCTGGATAACTGTTTCCATATATTACTTACCCAGATACCTAGTATGTCCTTTTGTCTGGGAGCTTATACCACTTCAAAGATCTGGAATGGGCAATGTTGAATAATATGCTCAAAGACATGTTTACTATCTAGGGCCACTAGACAACAGCAGCTGTATGCTGCTTCAAAATGTCATTACTTTCTAATAAAATATAAAACTTGCTTCTGAAAGGTACTGACTAGACATTTGTTACTGAGACAGTACTATGAAATACTCTATCATATTATAATTTTACTCTCTTTGCCATATGGAAGTGATTATACACAGACCACTGAAACTGTTATGTTACCAGCTACATTTGAAAAAGAGAAGCATTGGATTCTTAGTACCTTCACAGCTACTTGAAATGTATTACTTTGAAACAAGTAGACTGTTTTAAACAGCAGTTAACATGAAATAACTTACCAGCATTACATGATCTTAAATTGTAGTTCTGGAAAATTTATAATTTCCTTTTTTGAGTCTAAAATCCATTTTATATTGGAGGACTACAAGGTGAAACATGTTTGTTTACAAAAAGTTTGAAAAAAATCCAAATCCCAAAATTTTCTGTACTTGAAAACTATCATGAACTGACACTGTGATAAAACCTCTGCTTTTCTGTACTACTGAGATTTCTTCACTAACTCTGTATTCACTTTAAATTATCAGCTTTGACACCAAAGATGTACCATTTGAACACCTCTTCAGCTTATTATCTTCTTCTTGCTGTTTCACTTTATCCCAGTTCAATCCCTTTGTTACTGTTCTTACACTTCAAATATTTCTTTCGGTGCATTTCCTTTGACAGGTGAGAACATTCAGACTCAGGATTAGTGGCAAACAAACCATTACCTACTCCAGCTCTCCTCTTGGCAGGTTTCTAGCTTTTGATTTATGGTCTTTTCTTCTTCTCCTAGTCTAATGAAGTTTCTAACTTTTAATTTTCTAGTAATTCACATTTAAATTACATTCCTTAATTAGGAGGTCTCAGACTTAAGGCACCTGTTCTGTGTTCTCCCTTCTTAATTTCTTCATGGGTATTCTCCATAGTCCTTTTATGAGAGTCTCAATATAATTCCCTCAGTTTTTGTTTCCAAGTTCTTTTTATGCATCTCACCTCATAAAAATCTTCTATGTCTCTTTGTTCAGGAAGAAAACATCTTTCCCCACAGATATTTCTTCAGAGACCACCACCCTCTTTTCTATTGTCATGACATGTGATCATGGTTGATGACATCGGTGAATTAGATCCCTACATCTACCTTTTCCCTTCCTTTTAGATTGCTCATTTTTCTCCTCAATGGAGGTCTGCCACCATTGGCTTATATTGAGTATGGTTTGATTTCATTCAGGAACACATCCATCTCCTGTAACAGTGGGCAACTTGTTGATAACTGTTTTGGTCAGCAGAGTCCACAGAATAGACAACTGTGTCTCCTACCACCACCACATGTTGCAAAGCATTTCCTTGCAATGAATAATAAATGTGTTGTTATAAAATCCAAAAGCCACCACTTATAATGTATGACAGGAAAAGATCATAACATTCAAAGGAACTGATAATGTCTAATATCCCTTCAATAACAGGAAATTTTCTACATTAAATGCCTGTGCAATCCTGTGTTTTACAGCATGCAGCAGTCGTGTACAACATGGCAGTACGGTCTTATTCTATGACTCTGAACTAGGGTGAATTCAATCCTGGGGATTTGACTTAATCTGGAATCTCTAAACAAAACATATCAGATTGGAAGATTTTCTCTATCAGCATCCACTTTCCCTTAACTGTCTTCCCTGATGCTCCCAAATTCCCCATCTTTACCAGCTATATTTTACTCTCCCCAGTACTCAAGACCCCAGGTGAAAACAGACCTTCAGCTTCCACACCTTCTTCACCCCACCCATCCAGTCCATTAAATCTTACTATTTTTATTTTTTCACATTTTTAAGTTATATATTGTTTTGCTTTCCCTACAATCCAGTCTTCTATCTGGGCCCTCATTCATATCTTATAAAAACTAAATATACTTCACTTTGGCCTTCTCAAGGAAAAATTTTGAGTATGCTTCAACCTTTGAAAATAAGTGTAGTATATGCTTGGTGTAATGGTTGGATTGTTTTAACCAGAATCTCTCTCCTCTCTTCTAAAACATAGAAAATTTAAGAATATTTTATTTTCACATTTAAATAACAACTTGAATAGTTATGTGCCTTCCTTTTTTGAAATTGTTCTTACCTTTCAACTTATCAGCTATTCCAGCCTCAAAACTTCACTTGCCCACTTGCCTATTTTTTCTTCCACATCACCTTTAACCTACTAAGTACCTTGTCTGCATGATCTTTATAGTCCTTTCTTCAGTCCAGTAGATGGGTAGCAATTCCTTCAGTAACAGTGTCTACAGGAAATAGATTTAATATTAAAGTGGTTATAGCTGTGATGATCTTACCATTAAAAAAGATCTATACAAATAAAGACATGGCCTTTTCCTATAAATACATCTGCTAATGTAGTTAAGAGTCAAGGCCAAGATTGCAGGAACATGATGACATGTGTCCCTGAAAGCTCATCTGCTTATTGTTTTTCTCTATTCTAAATCTAAAAGGAACAGTTGTGTTCTCAGATAACTCCTACTAAACATTTTTTAAAATTTGCACGCAATTGCCATGGTCTGATCCAACTGTGAGTTCACATGCTGCAAAGCACCATACCCCAGAAAACTCCTACAGATAGCTTTTTAAAGTGACCTTGGCAAAGTGCTACAGTAGAAGGATTTTGTAACTTTGCAGGAATCTTTTTTTTTTTTTTTTTTTCCTTTGGGGAGGGGAAGAAAAAGTAGTATGGGGAAGTGGAAGGTGCTGCTTTGTTTAAACTAGTGTTTACACTATATTAAATTTAATTTACATTAAAATGAGAAAATACATTTTTAGGGGGAAAATCATGTAAGATAAATTTATTTTTTCATTACACTCTGAGGAGACAATATTCATGCCATTCAGAATTTTGCACCTGTTTATTCTGGAAACCCGTCATAAGTTTATACCAATGTGCCTTGAAATGAATGAACCCAAACTATGTCTTGGGTTCTATTGAATCACTTAAAATGAGAGATATAACTTCATTCCTTATAGAGGTTAAACTTTTCTAGATGACAGGCAGCAATGAAGTTTTATCAATTAATTTCCTATTCCATTTCCACAAGAAACCAAAAGAGTCCCAATATAAACTTACTGTTGTGCAAATACTTTCAGTTCTTGCTGGTGCCAGTACTGTATTCATAAGAAGTAGGGGAAGCAGTAGCAAGAAGGGAGTGAAGACCAACACAAGCAGTTAGTTAAACCACCCACAAATGCCCTCTCTCAGAGTCTCTTCAAGTGCTGAGTTTCCCATGACCACTTTTAGGCTTTAAATTTGGTGGCTGTCCAACCTGAAGAGATGGGCAATCAGCAAGTAGCCAACTGATTTGGAAAAAAATGTGGATGCTTGAGTCATTTAAAGGCTGGGAAAGCTGCGGGGGTTGGCAGGGTAATTTACCTACACAATTTAGGTTCATAAGCCTTATTGTTAAAATCCTGAACATTCATCTTTAGTGTATCTATTTTCACTTTTCATATTTTTGGCATTACTTCATTGAGATGCTTTCTATAAGTTCTAGTAATAATATACTAAAATAATATTTGAAATGCCTTTCACTGTACATTTTGGATAGATTTCTTACCTTGTAATAAAAGCTTTCTAAAGCTATGTGGTCTTATCAAGTCAACAGGCTCTCCCAAAAGTTAGTGGATTCATCCCATCTGCCTTAGACACCTATTTCAGGACCAGCTTAAGTACCCTTCGGAGGTTCACAAGTGACATGCTAGGAATAATGTTCAATAATAGAAAATGCAGAAAAATACACCAAAATTAACGTTCTGAAAATATATATTGGAATTCTAAACTAAGGAAACTCATTACCAGAATAAAAAGTTTCAAAGAATACAACTCAAAGTTTTAAAAAGTTTACATTTATCCAAATTGAAACTCATATGAAAACTTGAAATATAAATTGTATAATCACAGTTTTAAATTTTGTCCAATTTAAGGATATAGATAAAGCAAAATAATTCTTCCAAGACAGGGCATATCTCTAAAGAGCTAGGAATAACTTCTACATGCACAATGATGTAAAGCTTTTTGTTCTCATCTGATATTTTCTCCTTAGTGATGATTATTTTTATTCACAGGCAACAGAAATAAATGCAATGATGGGAATAGAAAAGAACATTTTTTTACGATTTCTACTAATGAGATGCAATATCTATGACGTGAATGGAAACTTTTTCTGTGTCTCAGTGCATCATTGTAGAATTGCCAGGAAAGCAATAATTGTGAGAAACAGAACATAAGCAGTTCTATTTCCTCAAATCTTACAATGTTTTATAAAGATATGATTGAAAAATATGTATTTTTTCTTTATGCACAAACATTTTCTCTTCCTTTTTCCCTAGCCTCTGCCTCCTAAGTAGCCTTTTGTTGTTAGTGTCTCTAATGTGTTTTGCTAACACAGAGTTCCAATAGTTCAAATAACTGTCTGTTTTCATTTGGATTGATTTATTGGATGATCTAAAGAAATAAGTTTCTGTGTATGCCATAGTATTAAGGTGAAGACAAAGACACTATTCAACTTTCATAAAATCAGTTGACGTGCCAGATGTAAAATCAATTAATACTGGTGAAGTATAGCCTTGTATTTTAACAACTGAGGTATCATAATTGTTTGCTATAGTTTTCCTTCTCAGCAAGATGAGCCTGACCAATGTTTCTGTTTCAACAAAGTGCTAATAATAAAGTTATAAAACTCAAATGATGAGGGAATCCCCAAAAGTTCAGAGTTCAGAAAAATATTCAAAGGGTCAGATGTTTATTGCATTTCAGTTTAAGAAAATCTTGCTTGGATTAACAGCTCACCATTTCCACATGGCTTAAATCTCCATAAAACATCTTCATTGTTCACCGTTTGTGTTATTTTTCATTCTTTGTGATTTGGGGGGTGGAAACTCACATGCCAACAGCACCCCTCTCAAAATCAGTGCATAAATAGTTTCAGCACTTTGATCACTGCCTGTCACTCTTTCATACCCTTTAAGCAAACATCTAGTTCTTGCTGCATTTTTAAAATTCTTTTTTTTGTGGTTTAAAATTATTACAAGTATTTCTATTAGAAGGAAGATGATGCTGAATCTAGCTTAACAACATTTTCTAAATTACAAATTGTTTCATTTGATCATAATTTTCTTATCTGTAAAATGTCTGGATCTGAAATATTTTGAAAGAATATCAGTAATAACAGTCATCATCTCCTCCTACTTGCATGTTCATACTCTGGGATTACTTAGTATGTCTAATATATAAAATTTATAATTTTCACACCCTAGTTCAATATGTGTCTAACCTGAAGTTTGTGAATTTTCCCACCAAAGGTAATGGAGGGCATTAGTGTTCTTGTGCTCTTAAAGACGGGTACCTCCATAGACCCTTCCTTGAACTTTGCTCCCATTGAAATCACCCTACTGATTTCAGGGAGAACAGAAGCAGATTAGCTGGAAGTGCCACAGTGAAAATAAATGCATGTGTTTTTTCTAAAATAAGCAGAGACTGAAAATTTAAAGAACCATAGTACTTCTTATAGAGAAGTCTTCAGAAAGTTGACTGGTAGTGATAGAATTATTTGGTTTGCTTTTCTTTTATGAATGAGAACAGGCTTCTGGGCAGAAAAGGTGATTTATACCCAAGATTTTCCCCTTCTGTGGTACATTATTGAAATATGAATGACGCCCAGAAAAGGATTGTCTATATTGTCTATTTTGTCCAAATTAATTAGGTTAGAAAATAAAATGGACAGTATACCTCTGTTCAGGAAATAAGGCAAATGACTCTCAACTAAATTTCAACACAAGCAAATGCATTGTGTTTTTAAGTATATCTAAAGATACCAGAATAAAGTTGTTAAGAAAATAATGCAAACAAGTTTATCAGAATGAAGCTTCTATATTTTCTTGTAAAATATTTAAGTTCTAGTTTTCCTAATGTCTAAACTATGTTATTTTTTTTTTTTTTTTTTTTTTTTTTTAATGGAGGCACTTCTGGATATTTCTTTAGGGAACAGATCTAGGAAGAAAATATTCTTCTCATACTGCAAAACTCATAGAGATGCAAGAATCATTCCTTCTTAGGAAACTAATTCCTCCTTTTTAATTTAAATTTAGAAGAAAGTTATCCACCTACAACATTGAGTTAACTTGTAAGGCTTCAACAAAAACACAATTCAAGTTTCTACTTGATCATTTTACTTTCTTAAGTTAGACAAATATCCACCAGACAAATTGAAATTCCACCTGGCAGTCCTTGTTCTTCCTTGTCAATTTGGTTGCTATGAGAAATACTTTCTTCAGTCTGAAAAATACTTTATTCCAAGAAATACTTCCCAAATATATTTTGTCAAAATTAGAAATTTTCTATGCACGATGTCTTTGATAGCTCAAAGTTGATAAAACTTTTTTTTTTCTTTATATTTATACTCAGCACATACTGCTGTGATGTGAGATCAGCATATTAAAGCTATTAAGGATGATTCAGAATACAAAATGTCAGAAGACAAAATTTGCCCAAAACATGAGAACATTTTTTTTTTAATTTTTCTTTACTTGTTTTTTACCAAAAACTAAGTCTTGCTGTTTAATTTGGCATCTGTATAAACAGATGAATTTTTACAGTAGATGTGTGACAGTAGCTCTGCAAACTAAGGGTGAATCAACTTACAGTTTTCCTCCAGCAGTTTAAGAGTCCGTACATACACAAATAGATTTCCCATAGACTTCACTGGGACCACAAAAGGCCTTGAAATTTTACTGTGAAAAAAGAAAAAGCAGAAAAATTAATGTAACAAACAGTCATGGGGGGGTATAAGTCAAGGGACAAAGGAGGAATATAGAAATGTTTATGGTGACAAGTTCAGAAGAAATCTGTGTGTATAATGTACTTGGGCACATGAGCTAAACGTGAAAGAAAAATATTACTGCCTGAGACAGAGAAGTCTTGTGTTTGTGAAAGAAGTCCAAATATTAAAGACAGGCTTTGTAAAAAATGTAAAAATGTGGTTTGGAAAGGAAGATAAGTTTATACACTTGTTTTAATTGTAGCACCCTATAAAGGGAATGAAAAAGGGAAATATAATCCCTTTTTGTTAAGAAATTTATAGTTTCCATCAAGGGAAATGAACTCTGCTTTGTAAGGGCATCTCCTGCTAACATCTCCAACCCCATATGTATGGAAAGTCATAAGGTCTCCTTATACATAAGCATATATTTACCACATGAGCAAATACACTAATAATTACTCTCATTCTGTATACTAGACACTTCACAAGGAAATATTTTGGAAGGAATAAGTAAAAAAGTTCTTCTCAATATAATAAATCAATCCGAATCCTTTAAGTTTTTGTTTTGACATTATTTTAGAAATAAAATTATGTCCTTGCCCATGGCAAGGGGCTTGGACTAGAAGATCTTAAAAAGTCCCTTCTAATCCTAACTATTCTATATTTCTATTTGTATTAATGTAGGTATATTTATTATTGCATAATGCATGTATATTAGTAATAGCTCATGTATCTGCTTTCAGAATTACTGTGAGGTTGGTGTTCAAAGAAAAGCAACCCAAAACATAATCTAGAACTGTCACAAACATGTAAATTTAGTCTCAGTATGGTCTTGCTATTTATGTGTTGGTTGTATGGAGCTTATTTAACAGTTTATGTTTACTGATAGTATTAGAATTCCCTATTTCTAAAGCAAATAACTGGCATTTAGAATGTCTAAATACTTTATTAAAATGTATCATAATATGTAAAGATTTCAGAATTCATTATTGTGTATCATAATTGCACAGTGAACCGGAGAAAATGATATGTTTTAGTATGCTTAGTAGTATTGAATTGAAGAATTAGCCAGATAATAAGGAACAGTGTCTTTAATGTGGTAGTCAATAATAACACCAAAAGTCATATTGATTTTTCATGAACAATCAGCTGCAGCTTCTACATATTTCTCATACAAAATGTGTACAAAATGAAGCTGTTAATTTATTTTTTTCCTGTGTAATATTTATGTATGCTAAAAATAGAACAGAGCTGCATCTGCAAGTGAATCCATCTTTCAGACTAAATCTTAATTAAAGTGCATGGACATGCAGTTCTGTGCTGGTGTCATGCATACCTCTCCGTCAGAAGAGCTCAGATATAGAACTGTTATGTATCTCTATATATATTTTATATATCTTTTTTTTTTCTTTTTGAGGACAGGCAAATCAAAATGACACATTATCATTAAAAACTGCTTGGGAGGATGGAAGGATTTCACATTTTTTGCAAAGTGACAAGAAATAGGGAAATGACCTGAATGTATGCAATGCTTAAATGTTGTCAGATATTCATCATATTTATATGCTTTGCCTGCCTCTCTGCTCAGGGTGATTTAATACTACATTAAAGTAGAACCTGGGAGGACATCATAAACAGCTCTTGTTTAAAGGGCATTGTGAAGGAGAGCCTTTAATCTGATTGATGAAATAAATGGAAAGTAATCTATCCTCTATTCAACAGCTTGTTGATGATATGAAAGAATTCCTACTCAAGCAAGCAAAGCTTTAAAGAGAAAGACCTCTTTCATCCTGTCAGCCTCTCATTTTTAGAAAAAGTTAAGTTTTTCATCATGGTTCAGGGGAGTTCTTGTAAAACGTTCATTGAAAATTTAAGAGCAATTACAGTGTCAGACAGCTAGAAAAATTGCTTTTACTGAGTGAGAGTTCTCTGACAGATGCATTGTGGGAGAATTGATTCTTTCTAAGGGATAAGTGAATTGTCATTGTTAGTCTCTTCTCATGACATCTAGCTAGATGTCATCTGCTTTGTAACAGAAGATTTGAATCAGACAACTGTACTCAACACTAGACAGTGTCTAGATTAGTTCAGAAAAGAAATAAGCCTGTACTCTGCATGGCATCAACTGAGCTTTTAAAGATTATGGATGAGCAAGGGTTTGAGAAAAAAGTTTGAAAAATCAAAAACAAAGCTTTATAGCCACTTCAGAAAGCCTGGATGTTTAACCTGTAAGGAAGTCTGTCAAATCCTTGAGGAAACCACATAGAGAAAGATCAATAGAATACCTACTGGCTCCATTAGCTTGATGTAAAAAGGGGAAGAGGGAAACCAGCTCTTCCACAAGAGGAGCTACATTATTCCAGGGATTAAGCGGGATCAGTTCTCTTGCAGAAAAGAAGACGAGAAAAAGAATGAAGATTCTTGGTGGGCCAGAACTGGAGTGAAAGGGCTTGTCAGGTAATCTAACTGATGATAAGAGAGCAGTTTATTGAATAGGAGGTGTCTCTAATTAGGTGTTCATTAGCATAAGGGTAGGTGCCAATTCTAATCTTGAGTTAGCTGCAGAAAATAGGCTGTCATTCACTCTGCAATCCTTTAGCTAACTTCTTCATAGTATATGCTTGCTGAATCCACTTCTGATTTTTATGTGTTTTTTCTGTTTGGATTGCAGAGATACATTCAGTATGTATGAATGTCATTGGCATTTTCCCGAATCAGCACCATCAGATTCATTACGTATTCACATTATTGAAATGTTATATTGTTTAAATATAGTATGTATATGATATTAAAAAGACGTGTCATTTTAAACACAGTAATATTTCATTCTGAAAGCTTCACCTCAGTTTTTCATCTGATTTGAAGCTATCCTTCATTAAACAACAACAAAAAATAATCAGTTATCCATACTTAAAATAAATTCACTAGTAAGTACCAAATTATTATGAAAAAAAAATCAGCTAAAATATTCTCCACATCATGATCAGACCAGTACATTCTTCACCAGTATATATTTCAGTACTATTTTTGTGGCCAGGTCTTAGTCAATATCAAATTTCTACATTTTGAAACCTTTAATTTAAATATTATTTCTTTTAATTGCTCAGGAATTAAACAGTGATGCATTTGTAGATGTTTGTATGTTTACTTATTTAATCCTTTAATGGGAATATTGTTACTTAAATATTATTAAGACATTATTACCACTTAAATAACCTTGCACTCTTTGGATGTGTTTTATTTATTGTTATATATCTCTTTAAAGGTTCAGTACGAGTGGTCTTGTCATTTTAACTTGAAATAAACTTATTTCTTCAGCTTTGGGAAAAATAGGCCTGAACTAAACTGTGTTTCCTTTCCTTAACATGCCTAGAACATTTTAAGAGTTCATGTGCCATTAAAACATTCTTTTGAAGCTGTGGAAAAGCAAACTGTCAGAGCAACATTTTCAAGAAGTCCCTGATGCTAAAAATCCCTGACCTGTGCTAGTTTCAATACTGTTCCTAATATTTTTGCCATTGTATTTCAATAGATCTCTTTATGTCCATAAGGTATGTGGATGAATCAGTAATGATGAAAAGCAAGCTCTAATTCTGCAGGAAAAATGCTGCTAAATACAGCAACATACAAAACTGATACAACTTTTTAATAGTTTTCCTTTCAGTATTCTAATGACTTGTATTTTCACCTGAGTTATTGAAATGCCCTTAGATATCTTGCTAACAATGTATTTTTCTGTGTTATTGTGTCCTCAAGCATTATCTTGCTAAAAGGAGGGCACATTACGCAGTATCCCTGAAGCTTTGCCAAACTACAAAACATGGGGTTATTATTTGTGTTTATTTATTGTATAATATTTATTTATTAAAAATACATTTTTCAAAGTATTTTCTTGACTAAATTTATTTCTGCAACTATTAGAGTTGTAAATCATATATGTGGGGACAGATCATAACGAATATTCCAAAAGGGCATGTACTTGAAAGTAATATATAAATCAACTGTCTTTTTCAGTTTCAATTTTACCTTAAGGAAAATTAGGTAACAATTTAGTTTTGCAATGTGTAATAAATTATACACAATATTGTAAGTAAACTGATTTACTGACTGATATTAAGAATATGATTCTGAGTTCAGTAAAGCTAAAGGGATTCTCCACTGATTTCACTGCTTTCTGATTGAGTCTAAATCTGAAAGCCATATATGGTATTATTTCTAAGCACTGCTTTTTCTTCCTCGCTCCAGATTTGTTGTGGTTGGAAGGAGACAGGTGTTGTTTTGAATTTCTGGCTTGGGTTTTTAAGAATAATGATTTTCATTTTACTGCAAAGTTTTAATTGTAAAGAAGGTTGTGACAGGTACAACTTTTAAAATCTGTATCTATAGCAGACTAAAAATGGTTAGTAAAGTGACTACTACTTGCATATAAATTCTGTACTACAAAGGATGTTGATTTTTTTTTTTTTTTATATCTAGACAACCAGCTATTCCTCTCAAACCTATTTGCAGTAAAAATAAAGGGTAATATGACCTGTGAAAGAACATCTTTGCAAACATAATGCATAGTCTTTGGGGAGTTACAGCTGAGAAGTTATTTCTCTTATTGATTTTTCTCATTTACTGATAATTGCAGCTGCAGCGTCTCAACTTTGGGAACATTGTTCAGAGGAAAGGTTTAAGATTAAATACTTTTTTGGAAAAAAAGATAATGAAAAATGTAATATGCATTCTCCAGTTATTTCTCAGGATCTTTTGGAGTCTTTATTGGTCTTGTTTCAGACCAGATATTTGATAAATATAAGTCAGAATAACCCAAGCTTTTTTTATTTTGTCAGAGTTTCTTTTCTGCGAGGTTTATAGTAATATTTCTTTACTTCACATAGCAGCTTCACTAGTAATACCTAGATGCACTTGATATTTCCTTTCAGAGACTGTCACAGTCATGATATTTATTTTCAGGTATCACTGTGTTATACAGTTAATGAAGTTATTTAGTTTATAGTTATCAAGTAGTCATCAAATACCGCAGCAGAAACACTAACTTTTGAAAAGCAGTCTGTATGTGTGTGTGCAATTGTTAAACACATAAGGAAGTTTATTAAATAGTTAAAGTTGGAATATATGGTTTCATTCTGGTATTTAGCTGCCAAAGTTGAATGTGATGGAAGGCATCTGCAGTTGTGTTTGTGTAAGGTTGTCTTTAGTGGCAGAGTGTATTATCTAGTGTCACTTTATGAAACTTTCAGTGGTACAGCCTTTTTCTTTTCCAGTATGTGTGTAAGAATTACTTTAATCTTTTTTCTCTATAAGAAAAGATAAATATTATCTGCTGTATATACCTGATGAAACACTTATCTTTTTGATAATTAATGAACCCATTTTAAGTCCATGTTATGCTATCCATCTTTTGTGGTACTGAAATGGATGACAGTGTGATTATGTCTTTGAAAGATAAGTAAATGTGTGTGCTCTTAGATCATCAGGCTTTTAAAATACCAGAAAAGTAGAAGTATAGCAAAACTGGGAGTATTTCTTAATCTTGACTTATAATACAGTGGTTTCTCTACTTTTATTTATAAATGTACATTTTATTGCACTACATATACACACCAGATTTCACAGGCCTCTGCAAATGGTTGTATTAATATTTTATGTTCCATTTATGCCTTTCCCCTGCATATTGACAAAATAATAAATACACAATTATTGAATATTATGTAATTAAACTGATTTTTATACATATGACATAAAAGTGTTGGTAAGCAAAGAATAGTGTTATGTTTTACATAAGAATTCTCAATACAACTACAAGTGAAGTTAAGCTTTGAATTATATTTCGGTATACTTGTCAATATAAACTGAGTTACAAAGACACATTTAGAATGATAATTGATGGATTTCTCAAAATACCTTTGTCATTGAAGAAAAGTATATACTTTGAATTTCATTATTGTAAAAGTATATTTTTAAGAAGTCAAACAGATGCTCTTAAGTGTCTTAAATGGTATAATTTTGGCCGTCTGTGTTACAATATGGAATAATGTCCAATTATCTCGTTTATCACAGCTTCTGAAACAGCTTACACTATAAATTCTGTTTATTAAGGGCAAAATTATACTGTCAGATTCACACATGTTTCTCTTTGAAAAGTGACTTACAGACCACACTTTACCCTTTTAGAGGAGGAAAAAAGAATGTAAATGGGAAAAGGTCAGTGGATCTCTGGACACTTGTGTCCTGCATGCTGTTTGATTCTCCTGTACATCACTTATAGGCCCCAGTAAAAAGGCTGCTGCAGCTTGGAGGCAGTATATAGCTACATGTAGGCAGTGAATTTAAACTAGAGTCAAACCAGGGTCATTTCTTTTTAGTTGTGGCTGTATATGAAATTTCTGGCTCCACATTTCCATCAGCAAAAAGTCCATAGCTCAGAAGATTATTATGTTCTAAGACTGGCCAAATCCAAACTTGGAGAGTAAGTTTAATAAGGAAATACGAAAGAAAAAAAATATGTTACATTACCTACAGCTTCCTCAACTGCCGTCTAGAAAGTTCAAGAACAGTCTTTTCCTAAGGCTTCTCCCTTGACCTTTATTTTCTGATTGTTGTTTCTGCACTTGAGAAAGTCCCAGAACATCCTATCTGAAGGTATTTGGGACCTTCTGCATCCAGATTAATCACTTTTGTGTTGACTTCTGGCTACTCATCAGAAAGATATTGCTTAACTACAGACACTTTACAATAACAGGTATTGCTATAGTAATCATGACAAGGGATAATTAGGAAACAAAGTTACAATCATGTTTAGTTAGATCCATACATTGTCATGAAATACAAATGGTGCTGATCAGCCATGATAGTAATTTCTATATTAACATTAGCAAAGAAGGAATGAGACTAAATCTTTGTTAGTGAACACAAATTCTATTCAAAGGTTCAGCTTTATTTGTTTGCTTAATACCTTAGCCTATTAAAAATTATAGTAGTGCATTATTCTAACCAATATATAGAAACACTTGTATGTACCAGTGGTTTCTTCTTCCCTGAGCTATAACTATGGTATTTGAAAAAAAGAATAGATTACTGATTTCACTCCAGAAATTAATTTCCAAGAAATTACACTAAGTAAGAAAAGTTATTTAAATACATATTTTGGATATATATGAATATTAATGATTATGAAAGAAAATTTTAGCTTTTATGAGAATTAGCTAGTATGCCCTTCACAAGTTTATGCCAAGTTGGCAGTTCAGGTTGCTGCATGCACTCCAAATTAATGACATACTTAAAAGAGAGAGCAGCCTGACCAGGATTTAAGAAAACCAGAAAATTATTTATTTACTTTTCATCCTCCACCAAACAGGTCTGTTTTGGCTAATACACTATATCATTAATTGTTTTAGTCAGTTTCTATTAGAAGTAATTTGATGAATGTACACAGTCTCTAGAGATCTCGGGTATCTAAATTTTAAACCCAGATTTTTGGACTTTGGTGGTTATTTTCTGTATAGACAAGTAGCAGAATAATTAGTCCCTCTATAGATTGACAAGTACCTTCTTAGAGAAGCATGGGCTCTAATTTGCAAAATAATTGCTGAAGATGCAAATTATTCACATTTTTTAAGCATATTATGTTTTAAAGGGACAATATCTTAAAAATGTATGTATTCTTCACAAGCAAAAAAAAAAAATTGGTAGAAATACCGCACATATTTAAAAAATTAATAATCATTGAGCTTCTATCTCTTTATCTGAGCAAAGCTGATGATGAGTACACCTTTTATCCGCAACTCAGTAAGTATATACTACATATATGGTAACAGAATGTATCTGAATGTGTGATTCATATAACATGGAATGCTAACAATTTATTTATATATAAATCGCAAAAATTAAATTTATTTTTTACATTTTAAGTTATTTGAGTTTTATGTGTCAGAAAGGTTCGTGATATAAGAAATCTTAAATTGAAATCCTGGGTCACATATAGCAGCTTAATTGAGATTATTGAACGCATAAAGTGAATGGACGTGTGCTTAGTAATACCTGCCAGGAACTGGGCCTTGCACATAGACTGAAACTTTGCACAGTTTACCCATACTTCTGTTGCTGTGGATCTTTTTTTCTTAGAGATTTCATTCTTGATACTAAAAACTACATTTGGTGTGACTTTTCTTTTGCTGGACTGTTATAGTTGGAAGCTCTTTGGACTTCTTAGCTGTAATCTTAAATCTCTTCAAGTGTATTCTGCAGCCATCACCATTGTGGTGTATTATTTTCAAAATTAGTAATATTTATTAATTTTGAAAGTTCACAAAATAGTAAGTAATTATATTATTGATTTATATTATATATTTATATTAACATATATATTTATATTAACATCGTATTCTATGCACTGATGCTTAGGCTACTAGCCATGATTTCAAAAAGTAAACAAACAAAAATTCCTTTGCACATATTTTGCAAGCAGAAATATATATTCCTGCATGTTTGTGTTTTGCTTAAATACAGATTTTTTGAGCACAAGCTATCTCTTACTATGTACATGTAAATCATCTAAAACAATGACATGACATGTATTGCCTTTATGATTATTCACAATTACTTTAATTAATGTTAAATGGTATCATAAAAATAGATATTAATATGAAACTCTGATCTGAATCAGATTCGTGCAGCATCCATACTCATTTTCAAGAATTTCTAAAGTACTCTTCCATGCACAACTTTGTTCACAGACTATAAATCTTTTTCTGACAAAGTAGAAAACTCTGTACTACTCAGCTGTGATAAAATACATTAGAGACATGAGAGTTATGTGCCTGCTTCAAAGAAAGAATATCTCACATCATTTAGAGAGAGAGCGAACACAAGTGTCCATAAGCAAAGACTAATATCAGCAACCAAATGATACACTAATCAAAACATCTACATAAGTACAATAGCAGCATAAAAAATTTAAAAACAGTAGTCCAGTGTGATGCTAGGCAACATCATTATGGTCACTAAATGAGAAAATCCTATTTAGCTTTCCTTGGGTGCTTCAGTTACTACTTTGAGTCAGCCAAGAATAAATCATTCACTGGCTAATGCAACACCTGTTGCAATGCTAGGTACAGCTCCAAATTACAACCACATCTTTCTACTTTTTTTTAAAAAGTGGAAAAAGGAACAAAGTGGGTTTTCAGAAAAATACAGCATTTTAACCAGGCAAATAAGGACAGGACAGAATGGCAATCAGAGGAAAGTATTTTTGCTGCGTATAAGATTGTACACAATTACTTTTTTTTATTATAATCTTTTGAGAAAACTAAACAGAAAGTTTTCATCACACACACACACACACACACACACACACACATACACAAATCAATTAAAGCGTAACTTAGTGCTTTTGACATCAGAATCTTTATGTGTTTATCTGTTATTACAAACAGTGTCCTTCTTGGCAGGGATCTTTCTGACTATCAGAAAATTTCCATCCCTGTTCCAGTTAAAATGGTAAATTCCTTTGAAATGCCTGTATAGAAATATCTTGATTTCCATTTTAGTTCACTTGTCAAAAGTAGAGAGCGTTGCCATTCTTGTACTCCAAGGATGTGAGGTGACACATCTGACAAGCAGAAATAGCTTGGAAGTAAGTCCATTAATATATCTAAAATCATTTTGTAAGTGATCATTTTTAATATACACGAGGGAGTTACACCCACACATCCAAGGAAGAATATGCTTGCTTTGAATGTGGCTCATGTCCCCCTCCACTGCATATAATTAAGTCCTTTCTGGTTTAAATAATTTCTCCTCCAACCTTTTTCTCCATGCCTGAGATTATTTTAAAGCTCAGTCCAGCAAACACTTTTGACCAATACCACTTGTTCTTGGAGAAAAATTATGTTTTAAAATTACAAAATCTCTGACACTGAACTCTGCAGTATTAGTCTAGCAGTTTAGTCTCTGGCCCGAAAGTGATGAATTGTTGACAAAAATCTTGATTCCTTCAGTGGAGAAAATCCTGTTTCTGTGTTGTGCCTCATCTGATGCATAACTTTGAGCAAGTCACTTCACCCTTTTTCCTTTCTGTTTAGACTTGGGGAAAGAGACTGTCTCTGACTGTGAGTTTTACAAGGACATACTCAACATTGCTCCAATTGTAACTAGAGCTTAGCTCCAACATAACACTACAATAACAATAATTGATAACAATATCCCAAATAAAATATCATCCAAGCAAACCCTGATCCCAGAAGAAAGAAAATCACCTACCTTTCGAGGCCCATAGCTTTGCAGTGGCAGTGAACCCATACTAACACTTTCTGTCTCAAGGTAATGAGAGAAAAGAGGGAGACAGAATTTGTCCCCATCCGTTTAACAGAGATGTGAAGAGCAACCTGGCCTCATATAAAATTGCTGTGCCTCAATATAGGACAGCTCTCTTTGCTATATAAAATACTTCAGCTAAGAATTCATTAATCTTCTATATTTTGCATTTTAAATGGGCTTTGTATTGATTTTTATTACTGTTGGACAAGACCCATTTATAGAGCAGCATGTTAAAGAAAGAAGAATGTGTCATGAACAGGACTATTAAACAAGAGAAAATAGCCTGATCTGTCCTTTGCCATTCCTAGGAAAGATGACAGCATTGTCTCCCTGGAAGTTCTTGCCCAGCTCCTTTATGAAGCTGTTTGTGGTAACTTCTGTTGTTGACCTTGAAAATTTGCTACATGCATTAATGGGTCCTCATTCAAAGAAATTACACCCAAAGGCTTTACATTTTGACTCTTCTATGCCTTATCTTTGATGCCTTTTTTATTTTTTCCAGTCCAAAAGGCTTTGATGTCCCCTTGTTAACCTTTTCTTTCAATATAAATTCTGCATCATATTAAATATGGGTTAAAAAAATTTTACTATAACAATGTTAATTACTGAGAAGAAGGAAATGCCAGAATTTCCTATCTGTGAAACCTTTGGTTAACCTCTTATTATACACACATTATAGTACAGTCCTTAGTTTCATTGTAACTTTCTCATTTTTCCTTAAGAAATGTGAGACTGTTTATTGTGCATTTATAATCCTCAGTAAGTGAAAACTTGTTCAGTATTTTGTTTTGATTCATTGTTTGTGTATGACCCTAAGGAATACTTCCAGTGTTCAAATTCCTCTTTTAAGATAGAACTTTTTAAACTGAAAAAGACTGAGGTTGGAATGGATGTCTGGAGGTCATCTGGTCCAGCCACCCTGAAGGGTCACCTAGAGCTAGTTGCGTAGGACTATTTCCAGATGACATTTTAATATCTCCATGGATGGAGACTCCACAAACTCCCTGAGCCTTCTGTTTCCATGCTCAGTCACCTTCACAAGAAAAAAAGTGTTTCCTGATGTTCAGAGGGAACTTCCTGTGTTTCAGGTTGTGACTGTTGCCTCTTGTCCTGTCACTGGACACCACTGAAAAGAGCCTGGCTCCATGCTCTTTGCACCCTCCATTCAGGTGCTTATATATATCGATGAGTTCTGCCCTGAACCTCCCCTTCTTCAGGCTGAGCAGTCTCAGCTCTCTCAGCCTTTCCTCATAGGAAAAGTGCTCCAGTCCCTTAATCATCTTTATGGCCTTTTGTTGGCCTCTCTCTGGTATGTCCAGGAGTCTCTCATGCTAAGGAACCCAGAACTGGATACATCAAATTTCATCACACTTGCAGTTTACGAGTCCACACAGGCAATAGAAGAATGTATGTGACATTTTTTTCAAGGTTTTATAACCAGCTACTTTAAATTTAGTTCTAGCTAATAGGCATGACCTGAATGAGGATTGAAAGACAGAAGGCAAGTTGGATGAAAGTAAATAATAAAGTTCATAACAAAAAAAAAAAAAAAAAAAAAAAAAAAAAAAAAAAAAAAAAAAAGCAGTAGTAGAATAAGATAATCAACTTTAGCAAATATGGTTAATCAATAGGCAAGGTCTCATGGAAATCAAGCTTTAAAACACAGAATCTTATTGAAAGAATCTATATTAAAAGTTAGCTAGGAGGAAATTGTTTTCAAATATAAGAAGAATATAAAGTATTAGAGTTATATGAACAGAATCTAAAAATCAAACTGGAGTAGTCACAATCATGAAAAATTAAACATAGAGCCAGAGTAATTATTAGGGAGTGGTTTATAGAAAATGTTTATAAAAACAGAATGATTAAGAACCAAAAGGGATTGCAAGTGACAGAAGTGAAAAGTTTGTAGAAACACAGTGGTGAAAGATTATGATGGAAATTTAGATGCATTTATATCTCACACGATAATTTATTGAGAAAGTGACTAAGATACTTTGACTCCTGTTGTATATCTATTAAGAAACATCAGATTAAATATATATGGCTAAAGTATATTATAAATGTGATGTCTAATGTGACCTAAGTACACCTTACATGAAGGAGCAGTATGAAAAGATTAAAGAAAAAGAAGAAAATAAAAAGAATATTTCCTCTAGGTATAATCAGTCAGTAAGGTCAAATAAAGTTTACTCTGGAATTTGTAAACAACTAACCAGCACTATCCCAGTGTTATTAATTACTATCTTCCAGGATGTTAGATTTGATTTCAAAGAACAGAGAAGGAACCTGTCAAAATAATGGTTCGAGAGAGGCCATGCTGGGGTCTGTGTGGCCAGATAGCTGAGTCTAATCATTACTTCCACTAACAATTTAAAAGATGGAATAAAAGAACAGAGAGAGATAGGCAGTTTAGTGGACAATATCAGCATTCAGAAAATCTCAGCTAAATGGAGAAATGTAAAAAATATACAAGATAAGACCAAGACAAGGTATTACAGCTGGACAGTTGAATACATACACAAAAACTGAGAAGAAATTATTCTTCAGCACTATCTGAGAAAAGGATCTGAAGGCCACAGCAGATCAAAAGCCCCATGTTGGCTTATACTGTGATGCCACTTTAAAAAAAAAAAAAAAAAAATTACATTCTTAGCACAATCATTAAAGTAAGAGGTAGTTAGTTATTCTTAGTCCTGCTAAATCATCTTCTGTAGTACCTTGTCCGTTTTTAATAACCTTATTTCAAGAAGGTTGTATATGAAAAGGGGTACAGAAAACAATAGTAATAATAAAACACCAGAATGATGCATGATAAAAACTGCAGAATTCTGAGAAGGAAGAGTGGAAGATTAATTATTGAATGCCATTTTTCTCTTTCTTTAGCTAGGACTATATTAAATGAAAATAATTATAATCCTTCTATCAATTATTGCAGTCTTAGCCTGCTCTATGCTTTTGCAGAAATGTGGAAAAGAAGAGCATCTACAAAAAATGGTTGATACTACAGAAAAAAAAATCTCTTAGACAGGATCAAGGATTCAACTCCAAAGGTTGTATTTTTAGGAAAGAGATGAGAAAACAGGGAGTTTTGGAAACTGTTCTACAGCTCTAAGTATAGCAGGTGTTACTAGATATCTGCCAAAATATTTTATATATCTGAGAATGCAATTTGTGTTTTTAACTGCCCTTAAACTTTCTTCCAAAGAATTTTAATAACCTTACTTAATGTTTCTAAACCAAACAGCATAATTTACAAAGGTGTATTTCCCTTCAGTTTTAAGTGCTCACCTTTTCTTTGTTATTTATTTAATCCACCACTTGAAATAGCTCATAATCCTTTAAATCTATTAAATCTGAAAAGGTCAATCTGAAAATAATCTTATCTTTCTCTTGAACTCTGTTTCCTAGCAAATGTCATCAGTGTACAATGCATTCTTTCTCACAGTTCCTGCATATATAGAATTGCAAGACACTAAATTTTGCTTCATTTTCAATTGAATGAAATTGCACTTCCATCTAAAACCAAGCCATTTCTTTTAACCTATCCAAGTAGCTCTCCTTTCAGGCTTTGTTAATGCCTATAACAGATTGTGCTTTTATTTGACAGTAAATCAAATTTTTCCTAGATTTTGAGACATGCCTCTTCATCACTTGGCTCTATATTATTGAGCAAAAAACTTTCTGTGCTTTCACAAAGATCATCCTTAACCAAGCTCAACCTTTCAAGTAGTATTCTGTTCTACTGATAGCAGACAAGCCTGAAAAAGCCAAGAACACTGATTTCTCTTGGCTTTCACTCCAAACAGAATTCCAGATGGTTCAAACAGAGAGGATCAGTCTGGAGCCAAGAGTTGCACCTCGCACACACAGCTGCTCGGAGTGATGCTGGCTGGATCATTCCTCTTTGAAAATACAGTGCCACAGAAACAGAAATGCTGCACAAAATTCAGCTAGATTCCCTTGCACAATATGAAAGATTAGAAAGCAACTACTACCCACTGTAATGAAAAATTTCATTTTGACATTTTAGGAATTAAATGTTTCTAACTATCTCTTTGAATCAAAAATCAGTGGGGCTAGTTTTAAGAGAAGGGGTGAAGTGAAATGGCTGTTACATGCTAGAAGTTATTGACATTAAAAATATCCAATATTTTACTGAAAAATGTTAAAATCAAGCATTTTTACTTTGTAACAATGAAATGTTATCGGTCACTCTCAAAACATTTTTCCCAAGATTTTCCTTCATGGAAATGTCCAAAATGTTCTGGTTGCATTCTTCTGATACAAAGCAGCTTTTGGATGTTTCTAAGTCTTTAGTGAGATAGAAAGACCTAAAAATATGAAAAAATTAGTAGACAGAAAAACTGTGGAAACTTCATTATTACTGTATTACATCAACATTTGTTTGCCAGTGACTATTATCACAGTAGAATATCTTCATTCATAAAGGTGAGTACTCCTTTTAATTAAAACAAGTAAATTATTGAAAGACAAGTAAGAGATACCTGAGATGTCAAAACTATGTGTGATTTGTACACACTCTTATCAGGAGTTTGTGGCAGATGTGAAATCCTTTATCTAGTTACATACACCATTTTGCCTGACTTTACAAAGTCCAAGGGAGTATTAATTGTTTTTCTGAGACTCCTATGTCTAGTATCAACAGTATAATTATCATTATTTTGTTAGCTTCAGCACTGAAGTATAATAAAGTATGTATTATTCACTTATTTTGGAGATTACACTAATTCAACCAAACAGCAGAAATTTGCAATTAAGACTGACAGTGATTAAATGTAAACAGTGCAAGGTCAAATCAAATAACTTCAAAACAAACAGAAATAATTATTCATGTTATTTCATAAATAAATTCTCAAGGATTATTTGAAAAATAGCTATTATACAGCCTGATCCAGGGACCAACTGAAATAAATGTATTTGTTTCAACAGCGTTGGAATCCATTAGGAAATCAGAAGGGAAGGGAAGGAAGATAGAGAACTAGTGATATCAGCCTTCAGATCAGTGAAGTCACCTAACCATGGGAAATTTTGCTATTGATTTTCTGTGCACTAAGAACTTCACATATGTTTAGTATTAGCTTGGATTGTCAGCTGCTGTAAAGCATTAGAGTTGCCAGATGAATATATAGCCCATTATATGTTATAGTCTGACAGGCTTTCTAGTATAAATACACAACATCCCTTCCAACCCAAACCATCCTATGATTCTATAACATACAAATACTATCAAGGCAGTATTTTTAATAAATTGGGCTTCAGTAATTAATATGAGGCTTAGTATGCAAATGACCTCTTATAAACTCTAGTGTATGCATAAACAAATGTAGTACGTACTTATATATATCATTATGTGTAAGAGACAGAAAGGGAAATACTGTCACTTTTTTTTTTTTTTTCCCTACAGTCTTTCAGGCTTTAAAGTCAAAGCACAACTTCTATGTTGAATATTTTAAGAGGTTTTGAAAAATAAATGTATGCACAACCTCTATGAACTAGAGCCCAATTAATTCGCAATTTTGAGATTTTCACATGGACAATTCATACTAAATGGCTGTAAATGGTCAGCTGCATAATAGAATTCCTTAAATATAACCTTCCCAGTAGGAAGCTTTGCATTTGCAAGAAGACAGAACTACAGCCTAGTTCTCTCCCTAGGAGAGTACCCTTTTTATGCCCTAACACTTCAGCAAAGAAACAAAATTGTATATAACTGAATTTCGTTACAGTTCTAGGCCTGAAACATTTAAATATCAATGACCAAAGTTAAACATCTTGGTAAGTATTTAGCTATAAATCTTCCATTAAAACATGTTGACTAAAATGGTCTGAAAACCTCCATCTTAATTCTGATTGCTGTCTTGGTTACCCATAGTCTATTTGTTTCTAAAATGGTGTTAGATGAACAAAGAGGAAACACTGTCCTCACAGTTTTATGCCAAAAATGGGACCTAGGCAGAATCTTGTTATGCGAATCTAACTTTACAACCTAAACTGAGCCCCTTAAAGGCTGACAAATCCAAAGGCACTTCAGCCTGTCACTAATGAGCATTTTGGCACTGGTTTCGCAGACACTAACTTCTCTGTCCCTGTGCACATCCAGGGATCCCTCAGACCTGACAAAACAGAGCAGGGCAGTCCCCGGCACATATGGACCATGGCCAAGGAACAGGGGCTACACGCTCCTTCCTCAAAACCTGCTGAAGGGATCAAAGTCCAGAAGGTGTTTCCAGAGCTCTTTTCGACAACTCATGTTACTACCACTTAGAAATATGTCAAAAAGTTAGAAATTATGCTGTCAAGTCTCACCTTTTTCTCCATCTCCAACTCCAGATACAAAAGTTTTGTGATTGGGGAATGTAGCCAGGGCATGAGAGATCCATATTATTTCCCTCTTTTCTGACACCTCTCCCACAATACTTTTGTATCCAAGTTAAGATGTGCAGTCTGGGTGGCAACAGATGGACAAAATACTGGCTGGATGGCTGGGCTAAAAAGGCCACACTGAATGGGATAAATCCCTGGGTAATCTGGTCTGACGCACTCGCTGGCCCTGCTTTGAGAAGGATGTTAATCTAGAGACCTCCTGAGGTTCTTTTCAGCCCAAAACCAACCTGGGTTGTCCTATCATCCTGCAAACAGCTATAGAAGAGGAGACTGCAAAGACATTAGAGTAGGGGTTTTTTTATCTCTTGTTAAACTTTTTCTCAGTAATATTTGTTAAGTCAGGAAGAGGAAATAATGGAAGTGAACAGGACACTCATTGGGAATATAGGCAAAGAAGCTCACAGTTTGGACTTCACTCTGATTACTTTTTAAAATTTTATTTTATTTTATTCAGAGTTTCAGGAATCACTGGAGCATGACCCAGATGTTTTCCCATATCCAAAGTGGCTATCCTAGCAACTGGAACAAAGACTCACTCTTGACCTCATTCTAGCTAAATGAAATTTGAATTATTCCCTACTTATAAAATACAAGTCCTCCAAAGAAATTAGTCTGAGTGGGGCATTTGTTCTGAGGCAGTAAGGAAAAACAACCAGTAAGATATGAGTTGACTGCGAGTCACTTTTTCAGGTTACTGTTGAAGTCAAGAATGGTATATAAGGTTTTTTTTATTTTATGACAGATTTAGAGCTCCTGCTGTACAGGAAACATTGTTTCCTAATTAACACTTTTGTTAAAGACAGTCATCTAAGTTTTTGCTGAATAAGGCATTAAGCTAAAAGATAAATTTCTAAAAACCTGAATTGTAATCTGAAAAATTGCAACCCTATGCACTTTAAATTATTGTGACATTTTTCAGATCGTAGCCAATCTTATGTAGTTTCTTGTAGTTTCTTGTCCTCCAGTAAAAACACAGAACCCACAACTAATTCTCTACCTGCATAGTGGTAGAAAAATGCAACAGAACATATTCTCTTATTCATCATTTCGGGTGCATAATAGCTTTGTCATATGAGTATATTATGGGAGACACAGCCACCCCTGAGGATGTGATTCAGCAGAGAGAACTGAAATCAGATGTCCAAAGCACTTAAGCAACATGGCAAAGGGAAATTTAGCATTTTTAATCTTTGTGACATTTTTAATAGAAAATTTTAAATTTTTTTAATGTCTGGCATTTTATCTAGATCAAACTGTGTTGATATTTTCAAATAACATTATTAGAAATTTTCTCTAATGTGGAAAATTTCAAATTTTTCTTCCTAGGACATAAAAGAAAAAGATGTCGTTTCTCTTATGGTGTGATTTCTAAATTTCAAGCAACTCGGACTGTTACCTCATAGCCATGTATAAGAAATTTGAAACAGAGAAAGCTATTTCATCATTCTTGGCCCTGTTAGGTAAGGTACTATCGCTACTCGCTAGCAGTATTTTTTTGTGAAAGAAATAAAAGAAACAGTTTTGAATATTCATTCCTAATTAACCTTTTTAACTTGAAGATAAAAAACCCCATCTATTTTCTTAGCCACTTATGTTCTGCAGTAGGGAAAATCTTTCATGACATTTGTTTACAGTCCAGAGTCTGTAAATTCAGAGTCTGAGTATAGTGTTGTTTGGATTCTGTAGACACAAAACAGTTATGTTATTCTTTAATTTCCAAACATTTCTTGAAAAATTGAGACAATTCCATTGGGTTTAGGATAAGATATATATATATATATAGAGAGAGAGAGAGAGAAAGATATATAGATATATTTTAGATATATGTGTATTCAAAATATGTGTGGATTTTTGCTAGGAAGAAATACATTGTTGTAGACAATGAGTAATCCTGTAACATTCTTATGCTATTCAAGGGATAAATTACTGTGTAAACTCATTTTAAAGTAAAGTTAATTTTTGAGACTGGATTAACAAATTCCACATAACAAGATCCTGGGTCTGTGTTTCATTATTCAGAAGCAGAAAACTTTAGAGGTAAAATTTCTCACATTACTGTTTTCTGTAAGCATATTAAAGGATTGTAGTGGCTCACAAACCCAAAGTTACAGTAAAGTATTTATTTAACTCTATTTATAGTAAAATCCCTACTTAGTGTTTAATTTCTATATGCTTATGGCTACCTAGTTGGGTTTCTCCACAAATGACCTTGAAAACAGAAAAAAAAAAAAAAAAAAAAAAAAAAAAAGATAGATATAGATATATATATATATATATGTATGTATATATCTTCTCTGTTAGATCACTCATTTGTGTTATGAATGCTAGTATATGCTCTAAATTACTAAGAACTGGCTGCTTTAAGTTATACTACCAAAATACATGTGTAAGTGATTTGCAAAGATTTACCACTGTATCATAAGGGATGATAAGAGCTAACAATGCCTGTAAATTGACATAAAGATGCATAATTATAGTGGACATGCTAAATGAGAGGGGAGGGAAATGATACCAGGGTGTAAATGAACTCATCTTTCCGCATATCCTACAATATCTCAGTGTCACAAAAATAGAGAAGCAAATCTTTATAGGAAATGGAAACTAGAAGCTGAAATTCAAAGCTGAAGTGAGACTATTCAAAAGGACTTGTCATCCAGATTTGTACTTCTCCAGATTGGTTTAATTTGGCACTGCAGGCATCCATTGATGTCAAGAGCTGATGTCTCAAAGATGTGATGTTCAGGCTTGCCTCTGCCCTTTGCCTGGATAAAAAGTTGCTGGGAAAAGCAATGGGTATAAAAGTATGGGCAGCAAATGTCTGAGAGATGAGATGTAGCACCAAAATGCATCTGTTGAAGATGTCTTGGCTATCATGAGTGAGGAGAACCATATTTTTTCTTTCTTTTATTTAGAAAAAAAAAGTTTATATCTCAGAAGATTTTGCTTCCCATCCTGAAGGCTATGTGTGGAAACGGTTTGGTATGAATTCGAAGCTTCAGAAAAGTTAGCAATATAAATCTTCCAAACTTCAGTAACCAGGGTTAAGACGCACACAAACAAGCTTAGATAGATTCGTGAGTTTTGCTATCCTTCACTGTCAGAGAGGAAACATTTCCCATTCATTTTTACAATTGTACATTTCTCAGTTCTCTTCTTCACAATGTTCCTGAGTCTCAAGACCCTCATATATACTTTATCTGAATTTCCATACGCCTCAGGGGAAGAAAAAAAACCCTCTCCCAAAAAAAGTTACAGGTGGGATGAGCATCTCATTGATTTTTTTCCAGTATGTATAAATAGCTTGTACAAATGACTCCTACTTTACAGATATAGCCTTTCAACCACAGAGTGCACGTGGGAAGTCATGTACTCATTGTGCATCTTAGAGAGGAAGGAGAAATCTACTTTTAGAATTAAAAGGAGTTTCCTCTATTGCAGACTTTGTGCTAAGCACCTTCACGGGTCTGATGATTTTACAGGGTAGAGACAACACTGCAAGACATGGGCCTAGATCTCAAGTTTGACACTAGAGGGAGAAAGCAGTCTCATAATATAACAGATTATTTCTTCTCATTCTCAAAAATTAATTTTTTTTTTTTTTTTTTTTTTTTTTTTTCTAAAAGGATTTGTTCGTTTGGTTTTCCCTCACCTATTGGTGTGCAGATCAGAAAGTTTGACGCTCAGCTGATCTGATCTGAACAAGTGATGTTCATGTTCAAATTAGACAGGATGCTCAGCCAAATGTCTTTTCAATAGTTACAAGAACAGAAAACTCTTACAACCTAGGGCAGCTTTCTATGTGAAACAGTAATAATATTAATGTAGCACTAGCCATAGCTGAGCTGCTGCAAACAGAAAGATTTAGTTTTCTATGTTGGTATTTAAATTGAATTGAGAAAAGGTGGGAGACTCGATATGAGAATAATGGATACAAAATAAGAAAGAAAGTGGCAGACATGAAAAAATCTCTGAAATCTGCTTCTAGCTTTGCATTGAACTGGAGACAAATCCTCTGCCAATGAAAACTGTTAACAGTAGTAGTAGTCTACACGAAATGCTTGGCTGCTAGCCGACAGCAGTTTCCCTGTGCCAGATTCCTGTGAGGGAGGCAGTGTGGACCTGTTACTTTCATACACATAGAGTAAAAAGAAATAAAAGCTCTTGTGTTGTTGTCATTAAAGCCAAGCTGGCAAATATTTTTATTTTCTGCAACTAGTTTTGGCAGGGTCTGAAAACCAGCTGTGCACAGTGAAGCACCTGTACAATGGAGAAGCAAGCAATAACAGAAAACTAGCTATAACTGAATGAAGGTGCATTTTTTTGTCATGTTTAATGTCAATTTGCAAAACATTTTACATTTTTCTAAGGCACAGTTTCCTTGATAGTCCAGAAACCAGCTGAGTACAGGAACCTACCTCTGAGTTTTAATGAAATGAAACAGAACAAAGAAACAGTACATGAACTTGCAGTCTTTTTTTCTACCCTGTGTAAGGACAATTGGGCAAATACTTTTATATTCAGTGGTGAAAGTCACTCAGCAAACTACATTGCACTACATGCAATACAGAATTACAGGGTTTACACTTCTCTTCATCAATAAAACAGGTTTTTACAGCAGGTATCACAATGCTTCTGGAAAAATTGGAATAAAAATTAAAATTCTGCCATTGCTTCCCAGGTATTCTGCATTCTCATACCATAAACTTGGGTACGTTTCTACAGATCTGACTAGTCAAATCTCCTCTGGACTTATCTGGACACTTTGATCAAGAATTCAACAACAAATATAATTTTGAATTTTACAGTACCTTTTAGCTTTATTTTCCTTAAAACAGACAAGGCTAGAGACCTGAAAGTACAAAATAATATGCTAAGTAAATAATTGTATCTTAGGAAGAAAACCCATGCCCCTAGATCAGTTTGATTCAGGGATAAAATTTTATCAATGCATATGAGGGAAGGTGGGGTTTTGGTTTTTTTTTCTTTTATGAGACTGCTCCACCTTGTAGCAGCCTCTTATGACCACATCATTCACATATGTTTTTGCAAGCACTATAATTGGCAGGCATACATCATTCAGCACATAACTACCAGGCAACAGGGACTGTTTTATTGTTTGGTTGATGCAAAGTACAGCTGTGCAAGGCTGACAAATCCAGCATTTCTTTGTGACAGTTCATTATGTAGATTCTTAATATTAGGGCTAATCCTGAAGCATGTATTCAGGCAAAAGTCCTACTGCATATGTGCCAAATCAGTAAACAACCCAGGTTCAAACCAGTAAATGCTAGGGTCTGAGCAAGCTGTTTGAAGACCACAGGCAAAGCAGAGCTGAGTACTCTGAACTGCTGCAGTCACCCACTTGATTGATAGACTTTCTACTGTCAACGTAATGAAAACCACCAGACATAGGTTAAAGATAAGCCTTTTGTCTTTGCAACTTCATGTTCCTAAGAGTGTCTGTCCGGGCTCCGCAGATGCTGAGTGTCACCTGAACAGGCTACAAACTGATGGATCAGCTGCATTTAGTCACAGTCCTTCATGATGGAATAACCTGAAAATAGATTATTTTGGAATTGAATTAAATTACAGGACTCTGCTGAAAGAAATTAGGAGATGGAGGGTGGGATTGCTCTGCTGGTTACACACATAGTTCTAACTGGAAAAATCAAGAAATACATAGAAATGATCCTCTGACAGCAGAATGTCATTAGAAATGGCTTTAGAAATTTGTATATCTACGCTTTTTAAATAAATCATTCTTCAGATAACATATGGTGATTTTTTTAACCTTAGTCACAGCACGCTATAACCACTCACTACAGTTAGTGCAAAAGAATGACAACACTTAAGCAGAAGCTGAATAAATGTTTTGTGAAGATATAGGACACTTTCTAAAGATGCTAAGTTTCGAGAATAACTCACAGAAAATAAAGCATTCCTCCATATTTCTCCTTTAAAATACCTTTTTCCTCTATCATCAGATCATTATATGCACATTCTTTCAATTTATTGGTTTAGTTTTCAATAATGATAGGACACATTTCTCTTTGGTGTGGATATATATGAGAATGTATCTAACAGTTTTGAAACATGAAAGTGGAAAGAACAACACCAGCCATTAAACAGAAACATTCACAGCACATCCAGCCTTGATATAGATGCTCAGGACAGAACTGTTCATAAAACATCCCTGAAAACTCTTTCCCACCCTTTAAAATAGAAAGTAAAACCATCAGAACAAGAGTTTGAAAATGACACTGCAATGCATTGAGAACAGGGGCAGCGAAATGTATTGCATGGGTTCTTGTTATAGCAAGGAATGTCTTAGAAATATGAAGATGATTCTAGAAAGTGGGTCACACTTCATGTTAAAAAGAAGTTAAATATAATAAATCTCATGCTAAATTTCAAACCATACTAACTTCATGCTGAGAAGACCAAGAAAAAATCTGACAGGAGGAAATACTAATTTCTGTCACTAAATCTGACAGTTTGTTTAGTACAAAGTATATGAGCAAAGCACATCAGCTTTTTTCTTTTTAATCCAGAATCAGATTTATTAGTTTTAAGAGGTAGCAGCAAGTTGTATACAATAATCTGTAAGAGGTATTCTTGAGGCAGTAATAATAAAAGTAATACATTCTTCTTGTAGATAGTGAATGATGTAAGCAGTAAAGCCATTGTCTCTGGGGAGCTAGAATTTCACCCACTAACTTCAGCACTGGATCATTTCTGGAAGGCTAACATTTTTTTAATGACATGATTTGTTTATGTGACACTATGAGTCATTATAAACCATTGATGCTTCTGTGATAGCTAAATTGCCACACGTAAAATAGTTTTATTCATAAACCAGAGTAACAAAAACTCTGTTACATGAATTAGGAAAACACTGAATTGGATATATAATTTAAAACTGATGTTGTTTGGAAGCACAGCACACCCCCATGGCATGGCCATCCTTGCAAGAATAGCAGCATGTTCATCAGGAGCTTCTGCAGTGCACTAGACTCATACTATGCAAGTTTTCTCACAGTACCAAGCATACCTTGGCTCCTGTTCTTGTTTTTATTTTCAGCTGCATTGTTTACCATGGACTGTGCCAGAATGCCTTGTTAATTTCTTAGTACAGGACAGTGACTTCTCATGTCTTTTATTATCTTGAGTTTGCTGTTTACAGCAAAGAGGGCAACTCTTCAAGACACCCTAACATCTGCTGGTTTACAACTTTCAGTACAGAATGAGGCTAGACTGAGCTCTTGTAAAAGGCATGGATATGTGTTCCCAGAACATACAGTAAGGGAAACACATGTAGAAGAAAATAAATTAAGGCAAGTAATAGGGGGAAAAATCATATCCCAATTGCTTCTATACACTATTATGAGTGCCAGCTCCAATATATCTCATCACCAAGCAAAGTATTCTTTTAAAGAAAGAAAAATCTAAGATGTAGCATTAAAGGTTTAAACACCAAGTATTATATTCTTCTCTTTTGGTGTCAAATACATTAAAAGGTTCTCACTGGCTAATGATTTTTTAAATTTCTTGTCATGATTTTTGTGACAGTTTTTTTCTTCTCAAAAATCTAACATAGCCTTAAAATATTCTCATATATATTATATATCATTTTAGATGCATGCATTTATAAATGTTTATTAGCAATAGTTTAAAACTTTGTTATTTTTGTTTATTGGAAAACATTGGAAATTTTTGAAATCCAAATGTAGTATATGAATCATTATAGATTTAACCTACAGTGGCAGCATTCATTGGAATTTACAATGTTAGCAAGTACACTGAGTTCTGTGAAAATAGTACATGGTTTTGTGACTGCCTTGCATGCAGTGGTACTCTGGACAGAATTTTGCAGACTGAGAATGAAGAGACAGAGCCACAGCAAATATCCAGAGAAGTGGAGAAATGTATATACTCACTTTTTCTATGCTCCATCTTATTGGAAGTAAACATAGAAATTCTGTAGCTTGCCAGTTAGCAAGTATTTTAACCATCTTAAACCACAGAACCCAGAATCTGTACTTCTCCTTATTATGTAAATTTCTCAAAATATCCAACGTTAAGCTGGAGCAATCTTACAAATAGATTGTTCATAATATTATATGGTACTTTATTTTTCTACGGCACCTCAAACAGTGAGAATCCCTCTTCTAAGAGCATGTAATAATTTTTATCTCTGCAAATTTGTCATAAATAATCTTTTTCAATCCTATAAATTTATTTTTCTTCCATGATTCAAGTAAAGTATTTCCATCCAATATCTCTATTTTCATCTTCCTTATAGAAATTCTAGTTTACTGGAAGATCAAATGAAATTCATTTAATTCATTAATTCATTTAATGTTGTTTCCTGAAAAATGCAAGCTTTTTCCCCCTTTCCTTTTCCTGCTCACAGTAACATTATTCTGTTTATCACAACAGATTTTTAAATTTCTTCCTGGAATTTCTCACATTCTTATTTGATTCAGCAATTCTTGTACAATAACCATATGAGGAACTTCTTGTATTGTTAACATTCCTTTAGATGGATCAGGACATTTTCACTTAAACAATTTCATTTAAATTTTCCGTTATGTTAAAGGCATATATTAGACAATGTTAGACTCAATTTAGTGTTCACTAGAAAGGTTTAAAATTCTGTAGATACTTCTGATTCCATAGAAAATAAGTTTATTCTTAGAAGAAAAAAAAAAACAACCAACCAACCAAACAAACAAACAAAACATTAACAGCAAACAGAAGGCCAGAACAAAGACTATGTAACATAGAAAACCTCACTTATCTTTCTAAAACAGGATATATGTATAAGACTTACTGTGGCTTAATTTTCATGCTCTCTTTCTTCAGACATTCTTTAACCAGAATTATCTTCTAATGCCCTCTTATTTCACTCACGTCTTTATGTTACTGTCATTTACTCTGTTTCTCAGCTACCTTCTTTCATTAAACTCTATAGCCAATGCATCACATGGGTAAAATTAATTTGTAACTTAATGCAGTAACTTTGACTGAATAGTCTGTATCTGCTAGAACCAGTTTAGATAAAGACAGAAATACAAAGCACACAGGAAAACTTTAAAATCCTTATTAAGTGTCTTATAATTTGGTGAAAGATTGAGTTCTTTGAGAGACATAATTGATCCATAACTTCATAACAATGCAGATTATTTCCATCTTTTTTAAGTATTTATACATGTTTCTGCAGATCTGAGCAAAATCACAAATGCCTGTAATGAAGAGAGGTGTTTGATTGCTAAAAGGCACCTTTTGTTATGTATTAGGTAGACTGAAAATGTTTTTTTGCTCTAAGTTTCAGGATTTTTATCATGTTTCCTTCAAGAATGACAGAATAGGAAGAATAAACACTAACCTATTAAATGATAAATTGCAAAGACTTAGAAAATTATCTGAATAGGTGCAAACTGCTCAGAGTTGATTAACTGACACTTGGGTATTTCTCTAACTGACTTGCAAAGGTTCGTTACATGTGACATACTGAATGAAGGTAATGATATATGCTTCATTCACCAAAGAAACAAATGTTTTGTTTCCCTGCTCTGATTCCATACTTTGCAGATACCTACAGTGGTATAATATGCACTGCTACTATTGTAAAACAAGAGTTTATTACATGGCTAAGTAAGTTGATCTTTGTAAAAGTGCACAAGTGCATTGAAATAAAATAAAAACTACTTAATCCAATCTTCTCTCATACAATTTCTTTCAAGGAGAACAGACACAGCCTGTTAAAATAACAAAGAATGTAGAGTTTCCATTCAATTCACAAAGTGTCCTCATTCAAATCACAGTTCTAAAGCTACATTCCCTCTCCTCTCGACTTTCTTTACGGTGGAGAAATGTGATTCCATGGAACCAACAGTGATTTTGTTTTATGTTAACTGGCAGAGCTTTTCAAGCCTTGCAGACCTGGTGACACTTAAATGGCCCACACTTTGGATTGTCTTGTTGTGTGGAAAAGGTAGATAAGGGGAGGAGGAGAAACATAAAACAGGTGGGCAAGGGCAAAGTGGCATTCACAAACGTTTCTTAGATCAGAGCCAGGTTGAGGATCATTTCTGTGATAAAACAATTACTGTATTGAAATTACTTCACCCAAGGTGTTATATTACTTATGAAGTCCTGAGAATTCTGTAAAACCTGGCAAGAACATCACACAGAAAAAGGTAAGATCTTCTGAACTTTTAGCCAGGAAATCAACAGAAACTAATATAGTTTAATGGTAATTACTCTAATATGTGCTGCTTGTACAACTGCTGCCAATAATACCATGCAGTAACTGTTGTAAAATGCCAAGTTCTCTGGCTGTGTTAGGGATTAGATGGAAGCTTTTAGAACCATACTTGGCTTGATATGTAGGGGACTCCTGAAATAGCTTTGTAAATTAATTTTACAACATATGGTCTACAAGATTCTTGGTGGTAAATCCTGAACAATGTTCATTTTCTTGGTGCATTTACACCATTTTATCCATGGGCATTTTGAGACCAAATAACAAAATGGTATGTTTTCCTTCCAATATCAGCAAGGTGCTTTGATGTGTACCTGATGTAATGATACCGTCCAGCTGGAAAAGTAAGGTTAGGATCTAAATGAAAATAAAGTTTGGATAACATCTGTACTCAGCAGCAAGTTGTCATATTACAATAAACGTCAGTATATCTGAATAATTTGATTGAAACGTTTATTTCAATTGCTTAAGCTAATATTTTAGGCTTGTGTATCTTACTAAAAGATGAAGATTGTGTGACCCTCTGTCCTTCCCTGGCTGTCTTTTTAAAGGAAGGTTTGACTTTTCAACTCTAGTCCCTATTGGATCTTCTCAATACTAGTTTGGCTCCTGTACACTCACAGTGTTAAAAGGAAAGTCTTTGCACTAAATTCCAAGAGGGGCCCATGGAACGAGATCTATGATGTGGGTTTGTGAGTGGGTGAGAAAAGGGAGATAGGAAAGTTTGTCATAGTCCCTGGATGCTGCATTTCTGTATGCCAAGCAGAGAGCCTGCATGCCTAGCCCAGGGCACAGGCTTCTGCCACAACTGAAAAGCTACTGTAAAGTATCTGCTTTAGCATTGTACCACACCAGTTTCAACATATCTCAGTATACACAGTTGTTCCTCTAAAAACTTGGTATCATAAGAGTGCTATGAGGAAAAATAAATTGAGAAGTTCTTAAATATTGTGTCACTGAAGGTCATGAAAATGATTAGATTTGCCCACAACTGTACCTTTCCGCAGTCTTTCAATACACAGCCAGGTGAAAAGAAATCCAAATTTGTGATGGCACCTGGCTACGCAGATGACTGTGCCAGTAGTCATCAATCCTTGGGTTTAATTGCCTTGTTTCTATCACAAACATAAAATAATGATAACAGATAATTTTATATAATGGAGATCTTAACCAATGACTTGTTAACCAAAAAACATTAAGCAATACATAATACTACTATAATCTGAAGAAAATGAGAAATTCAATATTTTACCTGTAAGGAGTATATTCTCCTTACATTGTACTTCATTGTAATTGCAGTGACGGGGAGCATAATTTTTAATTAACTAAATTTCACAAATGAAGTTGTTACTTCATTTTTAAAAGTTCTTTATCTCACTTATGCAGGGAGATTTGCATCACATGTAGAGACTGCTGTCAAGCAATACTTCAGACTTCAGTAAGAGGTAGTTTGATGAGATACTAGAGTGAAAAAGTCTCATTGAATTTATCTCCTAATTCTTGTAAAATTATGACGAAAATATCTCTATAAATGAGGGGACTGTGACAACACACAGTAAACTGGGCATCAGATTATTATCATTATCATTAGTAGTAGCAGTAGTAGTCGTATCATTCAATAATTTATTGCACCATATCTTTGAAAACAATACCTCAGAGCAGCCATACAGCATGGTGATATACAGTCTTTTCTGACTTAAGGTCATTTCACAATGTGCTCTGATCTTGTTAGATCTCACAAACAGCTATTTTATACGGATCACCTAAAAGAAAACTGTCCTGACCAGGAACTAGATACACGACCTACTAATTAGCAGGTCAGCAGCTAAAGCATACCATGTTTACAAAGACTGCCTAACAAATAGCATTCCTCATAACAAATCCTGACTCAGATATCACAAAGTACACAGCATAGTATGCCTCCAATAATTTCCCACTTAGTAATTTTCTTTACAGAAAAGCATTATTTATTTTTAAAGGCATTTCAGATTCAGTTAATGGATTGAAAATAATCTCATATATTTCCCAGATATGGGTTTAATACTTTGATTTGAATGTATATACATAGGCAGTCAGGCCCCCCCGACACACAAATATAACTGTACTTTGTAGTGTATTTTATTTTACTTCATGAAACAGCTGGAAACAAATATCACCCTGTAAATAAGATAGCTAACAGGAACGAAGAGTTTAAGATACATGGATAATGATGAGTCTCCCAACGGAAGCAGTGAAACAGGTAGCCCCAAGGTGGGCCAGACACGTGGCGCCTCACAAGTTTAAAGCGTGAGGGTGCATGAGGTACCCAAGAGGAGGAAGGTCTGCAGCACAGTGAGGAAGCAAGATTTTACAGCCTGTTTTGTGGCACACTCAGACAGCTCAATAAAAGCAAGGCACCCCGATGGCTTGCTGCCAGGGCCTGTGACTGGCAGGGAAGAGGCTGGCGGGGGTCCCAGGGAAACCCACTGACTGCCATGCCCCTCAAGAGCTGACCACACTCCACCGAATGTCTGTCACAGCAAGGAAGGGTATCACAACCTGGCCCGCAAATATTTATGACTTAATCATCATTTAAAATGTACTTTTAGGAAAGCCAACCATAAAGTTACGCATTTCACTGCTAGTTTCTGGACAAGCTGCTATAAAATTACACATCTTTCTTTCACAGGGCTCTGGATTAGCTTTGAATGCGAGGAAGGGAGAGGGAGGTATTTCTAGCGCTGCTGCTGGGACCCGCATCAGCGCTTCTGTCACCACCACCACCATGAGTAAGCAAAGATACAGGCCGAGCACACTAAAAAAATGGCTGTGCTCCAAGTAGCACATTTCTTTCAAACACACACTCGGGGCTGAGAATATTGAAAAACGGTCACAATGTCTGGTTAATGTTTTGATCACCTCATATGGTCCCATATATAGCTCCTTTCTTGTGTACATTGGTGGCAGCATAACAAAGGAGCTCAGAGATTCCAGAGTCATTCATATTCATTGTTTTTCCCATTGTCTAACTTAGATTATGTACAAGTTTCTTAAGAGAAACTGCTAAGCAGCAATCATTCAAGGGCTGGTAGACACAATGGGGCCACTTTTGCAGGCTCTTTGCTGGCAAAGTTCCTCTTGAAATCAGGTGAAGGAAGTAGTTGTTTTGTTTAAGTACTGAAATCTGATGATTTTGAGAAACCAGACATTTCGTCTGAAAAAAATGTCGGACGGGTTAACTTTGTTGACATTACAGAGTTTTGTCCTACATGATGGGGAATTTCATTCAAATAATAAGTGCAAAAGAGGGCCTAAGGATGTGTCAAAGCAGCAGATCCTTTTTCCATTAACTTTTTTGATCGTAGCTATTTTCATAGTTCTTAAACATCATTGTTCCAAAAATAAAATAAAATCATGTAGAATAAAATGTTTTCATTGCCAAAATGTGCTCATATAGAAATGGATTTTGAGGGAACAAAATTACCGTATTCAAAAAAAATATATTACTTGCCATCTTTAACGTCATATCCTCCAATGGACTGGGAAGCACCCCGCTTAGAACGGAGAGGGGGAATAATTATTTTATGGGCTGGTGGTATGGCACTTTCAATAAAAAAGAAATTTGGCACCTAAACGCTTTAACCATTCAGCAGTTATACTGAGCACCATGACTCACTGTACTTCTGAGAGGTGGTGGCTGCAGCTGTGTTTGTGGAGAAGGTCACTGGGAAACTAGACAGAAACCAAAATAAAAAGCTGGACCAGTATGAAGATCTTATGTACAAATGCACAAACTTTTTTCCTGCTGGAATGAGGGGCAAGATGGGAGTAGAAAGGTATGGCAGCTGGGACTAAATAAGGTGACAGTCACCAAATTAAAGTAGGGGCAGCCAGAAGCTGCCCACATACATGCAGTTTAGGGCTCCTCCAGGGGCTACAAGCAAGCTCTGTAGACCAATGTGACCTCTGGCACAGGAAAAAAGCACTGGTCACCAGAATAAATGCTGATTTAAAACCTGGGATCTCAACTTGTTCACTTCCACGAAGTTTTGTAAGAAATCAGTGACAGAAATGATTACAGAGCCCAGAAGTCTGAATTCTTTGTCACGTGCTCCTGAGAGTCAATGAAGCAGTGTCTGTAAATAATTTTACATGCATATACCCACAAATCCCACCTAACGTTAAGTAATTAGCTATTTCCTTTTAAAAATAAAACCACAGCATTTTAGTCCTCACCTTGCTTTATCTGAGAGATAAACGTGCCAGCAGTGTGATGCAAAAACCTCTTATTTTTGCAGGTTTTACTGTTCTAGAAAATAGATTTATAAGAAGAAAATGTCATGTTCTAGCATAGCTTTAACCTTAAACTTAGACAAACTGGTCAATAGCCATAACATCTGTTAAGCAGTAAATTGTTACATAAAAGGGAACCTTCTAGTCCACCTGAAATTTAATAGCATGTATTGATAGATGTTGGGCTTTTCATCCCCTTTCTAGAAAACATACAATGCCAAGGTGCTTTACCCAGGATGCTATGAGAGTGAGTAATTAGTTTTAAAAAGGAGGAGACAGAAAGAGACAGCAAAATCTTTTATATATCCCTCACCCTGAGGCATCTCATCTTCATAATGGGGGTAAAGAGTGAGAGTAAAAGTAGCATTTGAAAGAGAAAGTCTGTAAGTCTGAAGTGTTTGTTATTAAAAAACAATTTACAGTTCTAACTATATCTTAGAAACAGATTGTGTATTATCTGTCCTCTATTTGCAGAAAGGTCAGGAGTGTGTCTTGTGCTGCTAAACATGTATTTTATTCAGTATTAATATTGTTTGAAAAGAAAATGCCAGTATTGCTAAACTCAGTTCTCAACTTTTTTCTCTATCAATGTATTGCTTTAAACTGTCCACAAAAGTTAACTAAAAAAAATGTTTGTATATGTGATTTTCTTTAGGCAGATGGAAGTGTTCAAGTGTCTGCAAATGAAAAAAGTCACAAAAATATATTACTATTAATTTATTTTAGCTTTATTAATATAGATTATGCTAACTAGAATTTCTATAGCCTTTTTTACTTCCTTTGTTAATATTTTCATTACATGTTTCTGCAGCACCCTGTTCAATAGTGTTCTATTTGTGACATTTAAAACTATCTCGGGACTTAGCAACTGAGATGAAATTATTCTATTTTTTATATTAGTTCAGAGGTTTGATAGTTATAATAACATAAAGAAAATAGCAATATAAATTTTAGACTTTTTCTTCTCCTTGTAGCATAATCACAAAAGGAGAGGTAAGAGCCATGCTCATAAAACAAAACAATTAAGGGTTTTTTACATGCAAGGAGTTTTTATATATCAAAGGATTTCTCCATGCCATTCTGTTGGACTTATAAAAGGATAAATTATGTAAGCAAGATTTATTTTTCAAAAATTATCTTTTATACATGGATAAATTATGTAAGCAAGATTTAGTTTTCATCACTTTCAATATTGGAAAAATGTGGTTTTCTTCAAAATTGTCAAAATTTATCACTAGTACCTGTGGACGTATAAAATCTAGAAGCGTGTACTCTTTCAGAGTGATGATCCTGTAGCCTAGCAAGAATTAGTGACTTTGGTAAAAATCAGACAATTAACGTTGTCTCCATGCAAGCTTAGCAGTGAAACGCACCTCCCATTTTGCTGCCTCCAGCTGCCTAGTTCTGCTTCTTCACCTCAGCTGTTCTAGGATTTGCATTGGGAAGATGCTTCGTCTTAGACATGCCCTGCTCCTTCACTGGCAATAAGAGGGTTTTTTAAAACCCCAGTGTGGTTACCACAGAGCATCCTCACAGTTGTATCATCCAGCTGAGGTGGCAAGCAGCTGTGGAGCAGTGGTGGTGGTGCCTAACCAGATACTGTTTAAACCAGCATTTCCCCTGAAACCTCTGATAAACCAGAAACTGAAAATGGAAATGTTTTGCTAGTACTGTAGTGTCATTAGCCTGAATTTTCTACTTAGCACTGTCATCAGTGCAGGCAGGTTGAAACCTGGCCTCCTATCTTTACCTATGCATCATTTGTGTATAACCATAGCACTGGGTTAAGAGAAATGTACATTAGAAAAGCTACTTCTCACTGCATCTACACAACTTAGCCCTTCTCTCTTCCATTGTACCGTATATTCAGTGCCTCAGTAATTTAACTGCAAGCCATCTCAACTTGAAAGGCAGCTTAAGGCACTGAAAAGTGTGGGTAGAAGAATTTAAGTTTCTATTAAATTTACTTTAAAAAACAAGATTATGTTAGTTTATATTATTGAATAATGGAATGTGACATGTCACAAGATGTTAAATATTTGTAAGAAGTTAGCATCGTGCTGTGCACTTTCCAAATGGATCTATTATGTCTGAGATTTCTAGCTACTTATTTTAAGTGATAAGTGTCATTCGGCATCATGTGTCAAGGAAGTACCATGTGTTCCTCATCTGCCTTTTAAGAAGTTACAAATGACACCATTCATCTCATCACATGATAGACCTGTTGCTTCTTGTCATTATGTGATGCCTGCCTGTTCTAAATGTGGCAGAGATCCATTTTCCTGTATTCTCTTGCTTGTGTGCTTCAGTCTAAATTAATGGGAAAATCTTCTGGAGTTTTTAAAAACACTTAACTGTCTCCTCTTGAAGTCTAATCTGTTTATGCTGTGACCAGATCCCCTCAATGAAGTCTAAACACAGAAACTACTTTGAAATATGCTTAACTAAAATAAAATACAAGCTAATGTCTTTCTTTATAGGTTTTGTCTATTTTACTTCAGTATTGAAGATGTGGGTGTGTTTCAGAAAAGCCTGAAAAACAGAAACATGCGTGTGCACATGAAGGATTCTAGCCATAAGATAAATAATTGAAACATGTTGGGAAACTCTTTGTGAGATATAAGTGAATTCATTGTGCCCACTGGGATATTTACCAGATGAAAAGTGTGACAACGACAGTACCCTCGTTGTTTGGTACATAATTTAGAGTATTCCTAATGAATATTTCATGCAGTATCATTTGTGTATGAATTGTAAGACATGTATATCAAGATTCACTAGGGGCACTGTCAAACTCCTCAGTTTGAAATAAGCACTTATAAATTACTTAAGGATATTGTAGAAAAAGGGATTAGTATATGTTCTCCTTTAAGCAAATTATTATGTCCCTTCTTGGGGACAATATGCAGCATTTCTTAGTAAAGAAAGAACACTGAATCAAAGAAAAGAAACATGCTCTCACTTTCACTCTGCCAATCAAGTCATGTTCCTAGAAATTCCCTATAAAATTCTTAAAATAAAATTACCACAAGTAATTTTCTACAAATTAAGGAAATTTGAATTTTATGAAACCAGGAGAGTTTTGGAAAGTATTTGTTAAGTCAGTTCAGAAATAAGAACAACAATTATTTATATCCATATTTATATATCCCAAGAAACTCATTGAGATTAATTTTTTTACTTAGTAGTGAGGGTTATTTAATAATTAAATTCAGTTAAATTTTGTTTTAATTTTTTTTAAATAGCAAAATAGACTGATTATTCAGTCTTTACAGTTAACAAATACATTAATAGAACAGAAGATCAGTTTGCAAGTGATTGTGAACAGACCAAACATGTAAATTAGTTAATACACTGAGAATGAACAATTCAACCAGTTGTACCAAAGGATTGTTATCTCATTCTAAATCATATCTAAAATAAAAATCAGCATGTGTATTGCTACAAATCAGTATATATCTACATCTACAGATGTCTACATGTCTCTACAAATCTGTCTATATAAATCCTTCTAAAACAGGTGCTTAAAATTAAGTTCCTGAATTACTACAACTCATCTTAATAAGTATTCTGGTTTTCTAAGGTCCTGAACATCTCGCAAATCCAGTTAACTTTAGGACATTTATAAAGTGCCAAAATTCCTGAAATTCTTTTATAGTTGCACTAACCATTCCAATTTCTGCAAAACACAGTCCTTAGCTTTTCAGGTTTCTTCAAGTGTCCATGGGGATGGACTCATATGTTCCAGAACAGGGATCTCCAGGACTATAGCTTTATGTTCAAGGCCAATTTACAGCTATGGATTTTTTTTTTTTTTTTTTTTTTTTTTTTAAACAGCAGTTTTGAATTGACTTCACACAACAGTGTTTCCAGGAATGACAAGAACAAATCTGTAGTAAGATGACACCAAGCATGTCCTTGTCATTTCATTAATTAATAATACTTTCAGGAATTCTTTTTTTATGTACAAACATCAATAAATGACCCCTAGCATTAATATATTTTTTCATAATGTTTTAGCAGCTTAGTCATAAAGTGAGTAAAACTTGATATCTCAAATAATTGCCAAAGGCCAAGATTCAACAAAGCGTGTTCTCAGCTTAAAGTACATATTTAAATCTGTTGACTTTATGAGAATCAGATACCTGCTTAAGGACATGCTTCAGTCAATGCATGGATTCCCACTGGAGTCTCTGGCCTTGCTCTTACAGTTTCAATGATGCCTGTTGGGCACAGCGCCAATAAACTCAATCTTGAATCCACTCAAGTCAAGAAGAACCCTTGTTACTGATTTCACTACGTGCAGAATGAGGCCATGTGCGAGGAAGCGCAGCTCTCAGGTAGTACTCGGTACTGTGCCATATGCTCCGTGCTTTCCTCTTTTATTCTTCTTTTAATGTAATCAGAGAAGACAATTTACATAGAGGTGTTTTTTTTTTTCCTTTCTTTCCCTACACTTTTACAAGGAGTGAATGTCTCTGTTTCTGACTCTTGAGGTTTCGTGTGAATTGTACTCTGCTGTACCTAGTTATCTCTTCTATTTCAGTTAAAGCAACCCAAGAGGTTTCTGGGAGGTGGGTTTTTTTTTTTTAACTTACAAATATATGACGTTATTTTTATTCTAAGTGGGTTTAAATTAAAAATATATTTGAAATAATTTGAAATAATCTTAAAACTTTACCCCAATGTCAGTGTAACTATCTATAGAGATAGTTCAAAATTATAAAAGAAGTTTCTGGGTATATTATAAAAGAAATTTGTGGTCCAAAAACCTTGGACATCTCTCATTTAAAATTAAAAGTTGTGTATATTCCTTGTCAAGGACGTTGCTGGTTTTGCTTTCTGGTAATTTTGTTTTGAATACCATTTTTTCTTTTAATTTTACAAATATTTCAAAATATTGCTTTGCAACATCCAAATCCATTCAGCATTGTGGTGTATCGATGTTAAGGTCTGAGTTTTAATCTGTTTTTCTGTTCAGCTTTCATGTCCATCTCCCTCTCCTCATTTGTAAAGTGAGTGTGATAACACCTTTTTAGAGGTTTATATTAATTAACTAGCTGGAATATATTTTTCTATCCCTGCTAAATCCAGCAGAATTGATTTTTCCAGCTCTTCAACAAAGTGCCATGTAAGCTTGGAAACAATCATTATTATTTCTGCAGATAGCAGTCAAGTTCTTTGCATTTAAACTGTTTTCAGGTTTAGAGACAAGCCTCCGATTGTGTGCTTGTTTGTACTTTATAAAGGTATCTTCTAACTCTATTTTTTTAAAGGCAGGTTAAAAGTAATAAACTCGTTACTGATATATCCATTGGAAAACTTCGGAAAATGAAGGTTCTGATCAATAGCTCAAGATCACTAAAATCTAGTACTTGCAAGTAACCAAAATCATAATTTCCTGAATGGGGGAGGGCTGTGAAATGCTGCTTCTGCAAGTTGAACAGTACCATTTAGTTTTCAATAGTACAAAACAAAACAAAACAAAACAAAACAAAAAAAGTAATATTTTCTCTCTAGGACTGCTTTTGCAGATGTTACTATGTCCTTATAGTAACATTATTTACAAGCCAATACCTGAGATTACTGTTTCTTTAACATTTTTTAAACCTTTTAAAAGCACAAACTTTAGCTCTACTACAAGTGAAAACATCATAGCAAAACAACATGGCTTTAAGAGCATTTATGAGAGCTGTTTAAAAAACACATCAACATTGAAAAACTCGTTACACAATTTTGAGAAAAGAAGGAGAAATCTTATTCAAAGGAGGAAAGGATTGAGTGAAATAAGAAGTAAAAGACAGGAAGAGAGGAGAAAGATGTGTCTATGGATAGGATCCCTCAGGTTTATATGTAAAGGAAGCAGTATTTAATGTCCAACTCATAAAACTTCTTGAGGTGCTGCCTAAAGTTGATACCAAAATTTCAAGTGTATTCAGTGAGCCAAAGGTTTCTCCTCACATCTCCATGGCAGTGAAAAATGTTCCTTATCAAAGTTTGTACAGTGGAAGATCTTTTCTTTTCCAGACATCTTGGAGGCTGCTTGGTCTATTTCTACGTCTCTATAGTATGTTAGTAGTTTGTGCTTACTACTAAATGGTCAAATTTTGAGACAGGTTGTTCTACCAATTTTAAGATATACTGAGGCAGGTGTCAGAGATTCTGAACGCTGTCCTGAACAACTTTTAAATGAAAGATGTCTTCATTTCCTCAGGAATCACAATAACAGGTATAAGACCACAAAGTACTGAGGACGTAAAAAGTAATAAGATACAAGAAAATAAACACAACACACACTTCCTTGCTTAATCTTTCTCCAGATTCTTGTCCATTTTTCCTCTTAGTGTTTGAATTTTGTTTGGTATTTAGAGATGTGTACTTAAAGGATATTTTGCTGTACTATTGAGATAGTGAAATATAAATCCTGCAGAAATACTGTATGGCTAAAACTCATCTTGCATTCGAAGACTTCCACACACAATAACACGGAATAGTTTATATGGGGTAATCTGACTTTTTGAAGTGTAAAATGTCTGGCAGCTGCAAAGGAGCACTAATAATTTGAAGATACTCGGAGCCAGTGTCTGATCCAAATGAAAGGGCAATGGGTGTTCTTCATGAAAACAGTGCAAACTGTCATTAGTGGTCTTTTGATGAAAAAAAAAAACCCAGAGGAAGCTTCTGGCCACTTAAAACAGAATGTTAATAGCTTCATGTCACTTTAACTCTGACAGCTCTGAAGTGAAAGGCCACTAATCTCTGTTTGTAATGTTCACAATTGAAGAGAAAAAGTAAGTATTCTTACTTAAGCCATGGATAAGCTTTAACAGTCTGAAAATGAAGGGAATGTTCTGTAACTTATTTTAGAGACAGCAAATACCTCCCTCCAAAGCCTTGGAAGATGTATATTTTTCTTCTGAGACAGCACAGGTGATTTAAATGGAACACTGGTTTCATGGCTGCTCAGTTCACAATTCATCATCTTTACACAGAGAATGTTAGCCTAATACAAATTTCAGGTACAAATTATAATTCATACTTACTAGAATGACAGGAATTTTCTGATTATAGACTGGGCGTATCTTTGTTGTTCAAAATTTACTGACTTTAAAACAATATAAGGGAAACAATTGCAGAGAATGTCTTGACTCAAAGTCAGGAAATACTGAAAAATTTTGAGTTGCCACAGAAAGTGTGATTGTTTAGGATCTCTTTTTTTTTTTTCCCATTTTTTTGTTTATAAACAGTTGAGATTTTGATTTTTCATCCAAAGCTGTGTATGAATTTCAAGCATAATAAATATTGTATAAAGTTTTCCTGTTCACACTTCATACATAACCCTTAAGATTTTTCATAGAAATATCAGAAATATGTATGGTAATATATGAATCAGTTAATCTAAGAGAACTGCATACAAATGGCCAAACTCTGTGCTTTCCTCTGAGAACATATCAGCAAGAGGATATCATGTAAAAAGAAGTGCATTGCAACTTTATTCACTTCAATCCTAGTTCACCTCCAGAGTCATCAGAATTATTTCAGTAGCAGCATTGCTGCCTATTTAAATCAAGGTGATTTTAGCCAATAATTTTATTAATAATATTTTGAATAACTAATCATGGAATCTTGAAACGTATTGGTTTAGTCCTTCTTATCTTGATTTATTATCTTAAACTTTTGTTATTCCTGATTATGCATAACCAACTGCACTCTCGTCTGCCTCTGAAAGTTGCTTATGTTCATATGTATAAATATACCTGCAGCAGGCGTAGATAGCTAGCTGTTCATTACAAGATGTGAGAAGCTTTGTTCTTTGGATTTATATTTGTATTTCTTGATATTAGCAGCTAATAAGTCTCATAACCTTCACACCAAGTATGGCATTTCTATTAATTTTAGATGGATATACAATGTCTAAGTACATGTGTTAGAACAGACAACAAATTCCATAAATAATATTCGGTAAGTTCATTTTTCTTGTCAGAAAGGCACATGATAATTTTCTTTTTTATTGGCTGAGTAATGACGTTTAAATTTTGATATTGTAAAATTCACGCTGGATGAAAATTAAAATTCAATTAAAATACACAATGTCACATTTTATGACATTTTTAGTTGTATAAAACTACATAACATCACATTACATACATAAAAAGCTTGGGTTTGTAAACATGTTTTTTTGGTTTGCATATAAAACAAAGGAACCGGCTTTAGTAAACTTCCCCCTATTTTTTCTAATCAGTGTAATTTCAAGTTCCAGGTGTAGTAGATATTGTTCCATAACCACTTCACAGATTAATAAAAAACCCAGTTTTCCTTGGTTTGTGCATTTTGATTATTTTTTTGACCTCCCATATATTTCTGAACTATTTAATTGCAAACACTGAATAATAGAATTTTTAAAAATATATTTCCGCAGAAATGGCAGTTGTTTCCAGAAGTAGATTTATCATTTCAACAGAAGTTTTCTCAGGGATTCAGACAATAACATCTACCATTTCAGGGACTTTGTTTTCTTCAAAACTATGGCAAAACGTATGCTATTCAATATATTTAATATATTTTTCCATTAATTTAAATTATTCAAGTCAATTGCAACACATTTAGGGCTTCATGCAAATTTAATGTAATTTTCATTTATTTATTTTTTAACTAAAATTATTTAGGTATGCTTTGAAAATGTAGTTTAAATAAAATACATTCTAAATATAGCTAAACAGCTAAAGTTTTAAAAAATTCTGTTTCTCTGGGTCAAACAAAAAAGTATCCATCAAACAGTCTGCCATATTACATAGCTTCTATTTGGATGGTATTTTCTGTTTTTCACTGAATGTTCCATTACCAAAAGCTGAAGATAGCTGAAAATTTGCTTAAAAATGCTAATGTATTTAATGAGTTATTCATTTATATTTTACAGCCCCCTTTCACATGCTTCTTGTGTTTAACTGGCCAGGACAAATGCTTGAAATGCATTAGCCATGTTCCTAGACTTTAGATGAGTGGAGAGATAGTGAGAAATATGTTTAAATTCAATGCCCATGTTCGTATTTTGACACTTGGAGAGTTGTATTTTCTATCAAAATCACATTTTTCTCTTATAAAATATTGGGTTTGTTCATTTTCCTGGTTATGAGTGATTTGAAGCATGCATATTCTTCATATTCATATCAGCAGGAATTCACTTAGTATAGTATATAAAAAAACTTGACATATTTTATAGGAGTATTATTATATGAATGTGCTAAAGACTGATAAATCAGATACACTTAAATGCTTACGTCCAAAATTTATGTACTGTAACTGCTCTGCAAGCTTTCATGAAGAATATATTAATATGCTGAATAGTAACTGTGTTCACTTATTTTGATTTTATGACAATTAACCATGTATAGGGTTAAATTTCAGAAATAAGTTAAATTCTTTTATTTGTTCAGATTTTACTTATTGTTCTTTTTTCCTTTTAGTCCTACTTTGCTTCATTAGATGCAGTAATATCTCCCTTGCCTGTGACAATTTCCATTAATATCTCGAAGGCAGCTATTAAGTATCATTACAAGAAAAGATTATAGAAGGATACCACATACAATAACAGTGAAGATAAAGACAATAGTCACATTTTCATTTGTTTCTTTGTTCTAAAGATGTAAATCAAATTTCAGGCTCTTTCGAGCATTCTTTCCTCTGCTTATGCTTTCAAAGCGCTCTAAAAAGAACAACCTTCATGGCCAAATAAATTCATCTATTAAGATTACCTCAACAAAGAAAATACTCTTCTGCCAGAGATTTTTTTCAGCCTTGTGGCCCCCCAGAAAAGTAACTGTCAGGAGAAAAAAGAAACTAATTCAACGGTATCTTTTTTAGGTAAGGGGGTGTGGATGAAGACATTCATTTAATAAAGCTCTTTAAAAGTGCAGAGAACTTTGAAAGTATTCAGAGTAAAAGCCAGTCTGTCACACTATCTAAATATTTGGTCAATTAGTTTTTAGAAAATTATCTAAACATACCTGTGGTGATTTAAATATATGTAAAGGTCATTTTAATTCCTATCACTATGAAAGAAAACGATGAAATAGCAAATTTCTGTACTGCAAATATTTAAATCCTTACAGTATGAATCCTCTGAACCAGGACAAGTTGTATGTCTTTAAAAGAAGCTAACAGTTAGACATGGAAGCATTTATTCTTCTCCTGAATTAGAGAACTGAAGAAATGTGGATAAATTAATGGGATGTTGATGTGGGTTTATCCCAACTAACATTGGATGCCTTATGCAAGGGTGTGAGTCCTTCAGAAAGAGAGTCAACTCAAGAGCAATTTAATTCACCTAAAATCAAAAACATCTTACAAAGGTATCTGACTTTCACCACACATTGTATAGGGAGACAGCATGCATTAGAAGAAAGACAGGGTTCAAAGGTCAATAATATTTGCAAACAGTTTCAAGATCTGTGTATGTACATAGCATATAAAACAGATACACAGTTATAAAATGTGTATGCAGATACTTGATATTCAGTTGAAAATTAAAGTTTCTGGTATATTTCCAGTTTCTATTTCAATCATAAATGCATTTTTTCACAGTGGAAAATTTCCACAAAGACATAGTATTTTTGGTAAAGCTGCTAAAGGGATCTTGTTTGTATGTGAGGTGGAACAAGTGACTTCGATACCTTTCAGTTTGTCAAAGTAGAAATACTAATTTTTCAGTTAATTCAACGATAACCTGATCTCACTGGATATCAGGGAAGTTAGATTATTTCCTCAGGTTTGACTTTTGGGTAGACTATTTCTCCCATGAGAAATTTGTTCTGTTGCTTCCAGACATTGTGACTCAGTGTGGGAATTCTGCATACATCGTGCAACAGAGAGCATAGACTAACACAAGAATCTGCCTTTCAGAAGGAAATGGTTACATAAGGGACCCAAATTATGTTCATGATTTTTTTTTATATATTGGTGTGTAAAGTTTTGCGTGTTTGATCACTCTAATCAGGCTCAAGAATGGAGGATGAAAAGATGAGTGACAGCATTAGGTTTCAAAAGTCTCAGTTGAGCAGCAAAGTAAGTTGCCTGATTTTCTGGAGTGCTAACAGCTACCACTGAACCAGTGTTTTTGTACTTGAAGAAACATGTGTCCACTTGTGATGTATAGACATAGGTCGTACCTCCTTCAAGGGTATACATCTGGCTAGATATCCCTGCTGCTTCAGGAAAAGTAGAGCTGACTCCTATTCCCTCTGTTAATACGTTTGCCCCTGCAACTCAGACGGAAAACAATGACTCCTTTACCTTTTTACCGGAGTAAGACCTTTTGTGTTCTCCCTCCAGACTAGGAACCATATCCAGATCCATATGCGACTGCAAGTGGCTATAAATTTCGTACTTAAAATGGCTTCTTTTCCTTATGAAAGCACAACAGGAGTGACCATAATCACTAGAATAAACCCTGGCTGGTAAAATCATTACTAAATTATGCTTGATCAGCCAAGTGTTTTCTATCTCTCCTTTAGTGATGAATAGTTAGGTGGAACTTCATGTCTGCTCATTTCAGTAGCTGTCAGTCTAGTACCTTCTGGTCAGCCTCACAATGATTTCAGAGCCAAAACGCTTTTCAGTCAGCTACACATGAAATCAACCTCAGTGCTCTTAATACATAGTGTCTTTGAAGTAGGTTCAGCCACTCATTAGTAGTTCAGAAATTATGAGACTACAATATCAACAGTGCCATTTGTAACTTTGGGGTCCTCAAAGAGTCTTGGGTGGAATTACACCACCCACACTGAATGTTGGTATTATAGATAAGATACTTCCCCTTATAGTACAGAGGTGAAGTGAACAAAGCTTTACTGCATCATTACACAATGTGTATAGTTACAATAGAAAAGTCACTTCATATAGATTTTCTTCTATTAAATTTCAAACTATAATTTAATAGTCAGAGGCCTGCAGTCACTAATCAAGAATCACTTAAATAGCTGGATAAGGCTAACCTTATTTGCCTCTTCTCCAGCTATCTCAGCTGTTTCTTTTCAACTAACAAAACCCCTCAGGACATTATTTTTCAATTTTCTGTTTTAATTAGAAAACCTAGTTTGTATCAATTAGTATTTTTAATAGCAAGGCATCACTTAACATGAAATGATCTTTCTCTGGGAGAGAGGGAAAGACAGGAAAAACTTTTATTGTGTCAGATGCATCAGGTCTGCTGTGAACAGTCCCTAGCTCTTTCTTCCAAGAAAGCAAGGCATGGGATGAACAGTAAAATGTCTGACACTTGCTCAGGTTTCTAACAGCACAAAATCACAAGGTAGTTAAGACTGTTCCTTCCAGTCCATCCTGAAGAAAGCCAGATTAGGGATTTAGCTAGAGGGGAATAAAACAAATTACAAATAATTTCACTGCCTAATACAAGTCACCTGTGCAACAGACACCAGAGTAAAAGGAGGAGAGCTACCATAGCAACAGTGCAGGAGGGAGAGTACAGGAGAGTACAACCAGAAATAAGGTCTACAAGAGGCTCAGCAGAAGAGTCAGTGTGCCTGAAGCCACTGAGGAGCTGCAGATCTTCCTGAGCACCCTCTAACCTGCTTGCCTCAGCAAAGCACTCTTTTAACCAGTATTTTCAGGGAAGTAGGACTTTACAGATACATGTATTTTTTGCAGGGTTTCAGATTTGCTACAGAGTATTTGTGTGCTGAGTTCACCAAATCTAACCAAAATTGTGATGTTCAGACACTCCGCTAAACTCACTCAATTTAACTCTGATTTTTTTACACTAGTCTGTAACTAATACTTCAGAGAATACTGAGAAATAAAAGAAAGCAGACATTTTCTCAGGCATAAGCATAGACTGCAGACCATCACTGAAAAATTATGATTGTGTTGTATTAGGTGCATTTCTCAGGAAGCTTTTTGTTTATTCTCATCAGCCTGCTGTCCTCTGTTATTGTAATCTACAAGTGCACAGGCAATCTAATATATCCTTGTTTGAAACACTTCAGAATCTATTGGCAATTTTCAGCAGTAGCACTGTGTGGTTTTGCTCTTGCATAATTGTCTTTAGCAAGTATTTCTAAGTAAGAAGGATTTTCAAATTCACATGAAAGGAGACACTGATTAGAGCATAGTATTTATGATGATAGCATTAAACTTTGCTGTTTCCCTTCAGACTCTCAGTACAGGTGGTCCTTTGTTAGAATGGCCCTTTCCAAATGTTTTAACTCTTTCAGAGAAGTGGAACAAAGTGTGTCTAGACCCTGATTTTGTTGGTGTGAATTCAGTGCTCTGAAACTCCTTTTCAGGACTAAACAACATTATTTATATGTAAATACCTAAGTCAGTAGGAAAAATTAATCTACAAGCCACAACTGTCAGAAAAGAGCAGAAACAGAAGGGAGTGAAAAAATGAGTTAAGATAGAAGAACTTTTCTCATTTAATAATAATTGTCATACTAGTACACTTTCCTAAATATCACCTTCTATCTACAACAATACACAGTGAGATGATTAAAATACTAATGTGGGTGGGTCTTAATGAAAAAAAAAAAAAACAAAAACCTAAGAATTATTTCTTTAAAAATCTAAGGAGTCTGTTCAATGTCATGTAGCCACCCAAAATTTGATTCCAGAAACATATAGCAAAAATCTAATTTTAAGAAGTAAATATTAACTATGTGTAGCATAACAGTGACATTCCACCAAAGGTAACATAATATATCCTTAAAAGACCAAGATCTACAGAAAAAAGGGTTTTTTTCTCCAATGTTTTTCCCTAAGTCTTATGTCCCTGCTATACACAGTTTAGTTCAGTGTCTTGTCTCCAAGACAAGGAGCTAATATGGTGGTGAGAATATAAAACACAAAACCTGTTAAAAAAAAAAAGTTAAATGACTAATTGAAACTAAGAACACATCCAAACCAAGTCTAACAGCTTTTTCTTATAACAAGGGATAAGTTGTAAATATCCCAGTGATGTCACAATTTTTTAAAAGATAGTTCGCTGATGATTTGATAGTGTTTTAAATCAACTGTAGGCATAAATTCATGTATCAACTATGCATAAAAAACAAAGCTTTTGTTAATCACATTAATGTCAGTTCCAGGGCTGCGCATCTCCCTCATTTAAATTGTTTTAAATATTAATTTACAAAATCAGACAGTAGCAAAAATGAATAGCTATTTTGTCGAGAAAGGTCCAGCTTCTAATTGTCTCATCTAAGTAATAATTGAATTCCTATTTCTGTGACTTTAGAATAGAAAAACTGCCTGTTATCTTTTATATTCCCTTTTGCTGCAGCGAATGTCTTTTCAAATATTTAGGCTTCTAATTTTCTTGTTTGCTTTTTCCTCTATTTCACATGGAGAAAGGTGAAGATGAGAAGTAAATCAATCAGACAGGAAACTGTACTTGCCAGAGTATCATTTCCTACCGGCACATTTGTCATTTTGGGAGAAGCACATTCCCAACTATTAGAGCCCAAAACAGAAAGATTAAAATTAAAGCTTTTTTCATATATAATCCTGTCTCTGCTGCCTCTGCTGTCAGTTCCAGGGCCTGCTCTCTTTTTGGTGGCCCCATCCAGGGCTTCTCAAGAGCATTGCACAGGTTGTGCAGGTTGACACATGTACCCTCAGAGGTGTGACCAGTCCCCATAAATCCCTTCTGACCTCTGTTTCCCCATATAGGTGCCATTCATGTAATTTTTGTAATTTTTCTGTCCTCCTCTCATAGTTTTCTCATAGAAACTCCTCCACGGGAAAGAAGCTTAATTTACACTGATTCAGTGTACACAGCTGGATCAAAAAGTCATCAGGGCAGTTCAAGAGACCACAGACTTTTGTGTGTAGGAAGGAGCTAAGAGGACAAATTGTTGTACTTTAAGGAACATGAAGGGTAAGATTTTGAAATTTAGAGGTTTGGGGCTGGCTAGAGACTATGATTATGTGTACCTGTTGGGAGATAGAGCCAAATTATGGTGAAAAAATATTTCCCAATATTCTTCCCTATATAGTTATTTGAAATGTTTTTAAACGTAGTTGGTCCTTGCTTCTAACAAGGCCTGGAGGAAAAAAACAAGTAGATAATTTATTTTCCTCATGTCCCTTACTACACTGATGTCAGATCAGACCTCTCAGAGAAATGAAAATTCTCTTTTACTTAGTCTTAAGGTGTTCCCCTCTTCTCACCTCCATGTATGAGTCGTGGTCATAGCATGCTCAAGACCAAAATAAAAAAACAACTTAACTCTTTGCTTTCAACAGTTTTTTAGATATTTTTCCACCAAAAATAGTGAGTTTTCAGTCTAGTCTTCATTACAAAATTCCAGTTTGTTGAAATATCTCACACAAACCTTGCTTCATTGAAGAGTCTTTCATACCTACAGTGGATATGACAGAACCAGATTGAAGTCTCTCTTTTTCCATTTGCATTTACTATTTTTAAGAATCTGTCTTAGATAATTAATTTGTGGCATCTTTCACTTGATGTGCAGGTAACATTAATGTCTACCTCAATGCAGATGACTGTACTGAATGTTAGGACATGTCAGAGCTAGTTGCTTTGATGCTAGAGCTCTCTTTCTGAGCCTAGTCCTACTCCTTGCCTTTTTTGTGCTTCTGTGGAAGAGGACTTCACTAGTGCAGCTGACTACATTTTTGTCTATCCTCACCTGACTGGTTTTGAAACCTAACAACTATTATTATATTCTTCCTAGATTATTTCAGTATAAACAAGATTTTTTAAAGTGAAATGATTGTGATTTTTGTCACAAGAGGTGTAAGTGCAGTAATGATCATCATCCTCTGAAAATCAGGAATTTTGAAGTATCAGAACATAAAAACAAAGACTGAAATACCAGTTTGGGTTACTTTATTTTTAAAATCATCAGAAAAGACATGTAGCCTCTTATTTAATGGGGCCTTAGCAATTATTAGACAAACCACTAAGGAAATGAAATTTGTTTTAACATACAGTATATTAGAAACAAACCTGATCACCCACAGTAATAATTATGCTGAGATAACAAGAAATTATATTTGATTTAAGGTTTTTGACATCTCGCTAAGTCTATACATTTAAAAATATATTGACATGGTCGAACAGAAGTTGAGAATTGCTAATTGCAAGAAATAATATTTTATGCCTGCATGCACATATATGATGATTGTTAAAAGAGATCTCATTTATCCCTTGGTTTCTTAAGATATTGTTTTAGCCTGAGTTAAATGCAGTATCTAATTGCCAATTGCAATGCATTATGTTTATACAGTATGATACTTATTTTTTCCACTTGAGTAGATAAAGTGGGTATCTATTTATATTATCATGATGTTTCAGTCAGTAGAGGCTGATTAGTTACACTGAATGGCAGCAAAAGCAAATGCAGTCTCCTGAATAAAAACTGGCAGCTTTCGTGGCATGTGAATGCAAATAAACAAACAAGAAGAAAATGTGTTCTTCTACACTAAAGTGATATCCTTTTTACGTTCCCTATTCACACTAATAAAATTGTAAAATGTGAAATCTATCCAAGTTTTTTTTTTTTCCTTTCCCAGACAACTAATGTTCTTGGCATTGCATAGTAATAAACAGACATAGAGATACAGTCCTTAACGGTGTATGTTATTTCCTTTTAGCAAGGTACAGATAAAGTGCATCCCTGTTACTGCGTTTGATAGAGTTCATTTGGGTGAAGAGACTCTGCTTTGGATGAGCTGTGTTTTCCACTAATGAGTATTTTCTATATATTGCTTCTTATGAAGAACTGACAGCCTTGTAATAATCTGTTTTGACAGTATTTTCCTAGAAATATTGTGTTAAATATTTTTAGACATGAGGGATCATGGACATATGGATATAGTGGTGTGTGCCTTGTCTAATTATATGCATTATACAATTTGCCATTGTTGGAGACTGTTGTACCATCTTTCATTCATTTAATAATGCTTTTGCAAATTGGCAGATAGCATTTGGGCTAAAATACACACAGGGTTTTGCAGGAATAAAACATGCTCTGCCTTTTCTCTAGTGTAGAGCAATTTGTCAAGTAATTAGCCAACCTAATTAAATTTTTGTAGCACTAATCAAACGAATATGCTAAAATTTTCTTTGCACAGCCAGTTTGCTGTCTGCTTGCATTTAACTTGATGGTTTGAAAGAGGCCCTACTATGTCTGCCACTCCACTTAATCACCTCATTTGCATTTTATATTGGTAAATCAAATTAAGCACCAGTGGCTTTTAGTATGATTGACTATGGTCAGGGCTGTTCAGATGGGACTTTTTCACAGAAAATTAGGCACATTTTAATATGAGTGAGTCTGTGCTTTCAGCATTCAGCAAACTACATTCACTCAGCTAATTAAAAGTGCTTGTTGCTTTTTGCCAATGTATGATAGATTTATCCAGCTGGTGTGTCCATTTTTTTTTTTTTGCATAATTTCTTGATGGAAGTTTTTATCTTTATACATAATAAGATTGTCTAAACAACACTTCAAACCAATTTGCAAGAACTATATAAATAATATTTTGCAGAAGCTATTTACTTTGAAAGAAATACACTTGCTGTTCAGCAAACTGATTAGGTTATATATCTTTGCTTTTACATCCTTCTAGAATATAAAACTTGACACAATGAAATTTTCAGATCTTTGTCTTCACTGAGCCAGAATACATCAATTCCCTAAAATCATGGGGAAAAGCTGCTGAAGAGTATTCCTAACCATTCTGTCATGGTGTAGAGTTTGATCCTCCTGTAGGTTAGGTCAAAGTTCTGACCCAAACCCTTACAGATGAAAATCCTTATAGAATGAAGTCATTTATGTGCATGTGTCCCTTCATTGTTTGCTATTCTGAAGGATACTTTACCATAAAGCATTGCTTGGAATAGGAATGTTTTTTTTTTTTTTTTTTTTTTTTTTCCAAGGGGCAATAAGGACACAAGAATCCAAATGCACTTCCTGATCAGTTGAAGTTCATATATGCTAGCTAGTGGAAAACTAGTTTCACTGACATATTTCCAAAAACTTCTAGCTTTCATCAAATTTTTGGAGGAGACTAACCAGGTCTAAACTGGCAGTAGAGCAACAAACAATAAAATGAAGGACTTGATGATAAGTGAACTCTTTTTTCCTAAAAGAATTGTGTTCACACGATGTCATTTAGTCCCTATCCTATATATATACATATATGTGTATACGTATACATATAAGTATACGTATATGTATGCGTGTGCTATGTGTATGCATGTGCATATGCATATACATATACAATTTCCTCTATAAAAGGACTGATACCTCAAAATAGCCACTGTTCCTAACTAAGACCCAGCAGGAGACAGTGTAAGTGACAAGAAGATAATTTTGGACCTAGACAGTAAACAACTTGAGCTTTCACACACCTGTACCCTGAGGCAATTATCTGACTCCAAGGAGTTGTCTAAGGTCAAGAGGCTTATGCTCCCTGCCTTGGCGGGGTGGTGGTAAGCCCTTGGCCAGCCCTTTTGTAGATGGTGGAAGGACAAAGGTTACACCTTTACTTAGACATTTGCTAGATGTGAGCATCTGCTCATGAGAGTTGTCCTCTTAGTGGAAGGTGAAGAAGGAATGAAAGAGATTCAGCCATGGAAAGCCTAATATATTTGTCAGAGAGGAGCTAACTTAACAAAACATTTCATGTACAACGTAAAACTTTTACATGGATCCAAAGTAAAATTTTCCCCTACAAACTGCAGGACTTTCCTCTGAGGTGGCTGCAGAGCACTCAGATATTATCTTCTGTCAATAGAGCTGTGATAGATGTAATTTAAGAGGTGGAAAGAAGGAAATCTTAAACTGTCATAGCTATTTGTTAAGGGAGCATGTGTCTAAATCTTTAGTCATGCGATTAGTCTCATTGATTGAAATTAAACGCTCATATAAAGAGGGCTGAATTTGTTGCATAAGGTTGGTTTGAATGGGGGCAGGTATGAAGGAAAGTGCCAAAATGTATGATAGAAAATAAAAGATAGAAAAGAATGATGTAAATATATGAAAACAACTGTTTGCAAGTGTTCAGTTGAAGACAATACAGTGATGCAGCTAACTGCAGTGCTTAGATACTGGCCATATTGCTCTAAGAGTCACACTTAAAGATACAGTTTGCATCTATCCCAATTACAGTTTGCACAGTGATGTTCATTAAACTTATTGATGATTTTGGGGAAGTTTCTTGTAAACATTCTTCTGAAAATTGCAAAATGATAGAAATTAAGGGACAGATCATACCCCTTTCCCTGATGGGAGAAAGTGTCCTTGAACATGGAAGTAGTGGCTTATCTATAAAAAATAATGGGGAAAAAATAAAAGGCTCAACAGGGGCCGTACAGATCTCAGAAGAGAAGCTCGAGCTGAGCCCTTGACCCACAATGTACAAATGTAACAGATGTCTAAGTACTGTAATGCAGCTTTAATTAAACATAGGCCAAAACCTCCTTGCTCTAAGCTCATAGAGATTATCATGATAAGAACTTGGCCTTGTTCTAGCCGAACTCACTTCAGTCCAGAAGAAAGACAGTAATGCTTTCTGTGTTTTGGTACTGAGCTGGAATAAAGCAAGCTGTATTACATCCTGCAGATACAGCTTATTTACCTGAGAACACTGGGTGAAACCCCTTTCCTGTGCTTTAACATGCCTTTGCTGATTTAATAAACTAGCCTCTTTTGTAAAGTTCTCTGTTTCTAATTTCTTCTCTTGTTAATTTCTTCTCTTGTTTCTAATGATGCATGGTGGTGTAATATAGATCTGAGGGGTATTCTGATCTATACTTATATTTTATATTCTGAACTATATATGTAAATATTCTCATTTCAAAAATCTTCAAAGGCATGAAGTCATCTTAGTACTAAGAGAAGAATGCAAATAAACAGAATCAAGCTATTAAATTTTCTTGATTTGATATTCAAACTGTCTGGCCTTTTAGTTCTATTTTAATGAATTTAAATTCAACTAAATGTCATGTTCGGAATGTTAATACTCTAATCACACTCAAAAATTTATTCTGAAAAACTAGTGTTACTGAACAGCATGTTGATGTAAATTTAATGTTAAATGGAACATTTTACTGTCAGTTGAAGACTATAGATTATCTCTGAATAAATAATAATAATAATAATAATAATAATAATAATAATAATAAAAAATAATAATAAAAAACAAACCCCCCCTATATATTCTCTCTTACTTTCAGATTCCAAAGCACCAGATGTGGCATTCAATTCCAAGTTCTCTATCTCCAGAAATAATATTACTTGATATATCATTTTCATTTATCACTCACTGTTATGACTGTAAAGAAAGTGAAAAGAAGTTGTGGCACCATAAGGGTTATTTTTGTTAATCTAAGAAAGAAACATTGACATATGATACTCTATCAGATACCTTCTACACTTCCCTATTTTATGAATCTTATCCACACCAGTTGGAAAATTTACCTAAAGCCACTTTTATTTTGTGTTAGTTTTTAGAGTTTAGAACCTCATTCAGTAGTCCTTATTCATAAAAACTGCTAGTGTTTAAATCCTGATTCTTGTGTCCCAAATTTACTATAAGCATAGAAATGAGCTACAAATACATTCTGCATAATAATATGACATTTATTGCAATTCCTTGCTACTAAGCTCATAAATACATGTTAGAGTTAAGAAGACAGATTTCCATTTCTTAGCATAATTTGAAAGAAATAAGGATCTCTATGAATTTGGTCTCACATTTTCTTTCTTTCTTACAGTCTAAGTGCTGGTATTAATTTTCAGTTATTCAGTTACTCATTTAATATGAATTGTGAACTCTTCAAGAACATTAAAGGATCCAGCCCTGTTGACTTCAGCAGAAGCTTTTTCTGCATCAGATTAGAAGATCATGCTTTCAGTGAAAGTCAGCTGATAACAGGAAGTTTGCTTTCTGTTTACTGCTGTTCCCATGAAACCAACCCTCTAATCCAGTTTTCAGTCCTGATTTCTATCCTTCCTCTCAGCTGAGGGTATGTTTGCTTGTTTTGGAGAGTCTTTTGAGTTTATGTATGAGGGAAGGGAGTTAAAATTTAATTTTCTCTGCCTCTTACCCTATAATCTCTTTCTGACATATGTCGGTGTGGAGTCTGAGCTGAGCTCTCTTCTAGCTGTTTAAAGAATTATTATCTCATGATTACCAGAGAGCACAAAGTTTGTATTAGTAAAATATTATCGGTCACAGTTCTGAAAAGTCTGAATGGCTTCACCTAAATGGTATAGCAAACATATTTGATGCAAACTGTGTTATCCCCCAGACTTGATTGTCCACTACTGTGGCAGTAAAAGACAAACCAACTGCTAACTGAAGCAGCTGTACGTGCCTGCATTTTCTGATGCCTGGAGGAGACTGCTTTCAGAAATGTCTTGTTCATTAAAAGAATACACTTATTAACAAAAGATATATTCTTCATTAGAGTGAAATTCCATCTCCTTGTAACAATAATATATTCTTAAATATTATTGTTCCTGTGTCTTTGTGTCTGCCATTCAGAAAAAACATGCTTTCCTACTGATATTGAGAAAATAATTCATTTTAATCTTTTTAATATAGATTTTATGCTACAATCTGAACTCAGGTTTACAATTGCAGTCAAATATGTACAGCGTAATTGCTCCCAATGTTACATGCAACTAAATTGCAGGTATAAGCCAATCCGCTTTCATAGAAGTGAATTTCTGAAAATACCCCCCTTAAAGGAGCAACTTGTATTGCATAGCACTCTGAGCTATGCTTAACACTTGATGAGAACAAAAAGAGGAGGAATTTATGCAAAGCAACACAAAGTGACTTGTATATGCCAAATGGCACAGTTTAAAATGTATGTGTGCTACAGGCGCACAGCAGCAGACTCTAAGCTGCATCAGCTGATCATGCATAAACAGGAACCACAGCAAGCAGCTGCTGTCAGACCTAAACAATAGCATTTTGAGCAGTTTATTTAACTGAACTAATTCTAACAGAGACAACAGGTTTATTCCTATTGTTACAGGTTAGTAGTGAAGCAGAATGTCAAGCATGTCTCTCAGTAGTGGGCTTGTTTGGTCTCTTTGTGTGGTATTTATAGCATGGTCTGGTTAATGTCAGTCTTCACTTTATTGGTATTCTCTAAATCCTGAAATTTTACCCAGACTTTTACTAATAAACCAAATCTTCTCATAGAAGCGATGTATATTTTCCAGCAAGTCCCGTGAAAACTTCCAAACCCTTTCTAACTGTGTGTGGCTGTATTTCATTCCAACTCCTTTTACATACTACAGTCTTTTTACTTTTTACTCTTGATTTTTCTTCCATGGGGAACTTAGTATTTTATATACACATTCTTTAACACATTTTTGTTCCATAGCTTTATTTCTTATGACAACCTTTGATATATATGGAAAAACATAGGTTTCTTGCATCAGACACAGATAGTAATATAAGACTCAGCCACCGTGTTTTCATAAGTTGAAATTACATTTATCAACCTGGTAGCATAGCTGCATTGATAAAGATTTTTTTCTATTTTTAATATTCTGATTTCTGGAGAAAAATTAATTTTCCCCAAGTACAAGGCCAGGCTGAGGCACAGCCCAGTCTGACTTCACAAAATCAGCTGTAAAAGTCACAGTCAGTTCCTGGCTTGATCATAAAAACTGTTTTGAGGACTTTGTTCATCACTTCTACCAGTAATTTGTCAACAAATGGTTCTTCTGTTTTTCTACATACTTGCACAGTTTCCCTATGGTCAGTATGCCAGTAAAAGCAGTTATTAAATTGCAAAATGCCCGAAGTTTTGCACTTTTTTGTGCAAGGAAAATTGCACTGAATTTATCGGGACCATCAGAAAAAAATTTCTGAATCCAATCTCAATTACCATATACACACACAAAAAAAAATTTATAAAAGAACATCGAAATGATGCCAGCAAGAACTAAAATTGGAAAGCTGGAGCAAAAGTAACCCAAAGAAAAGTTGAAATTTATTAAAATGTAAAACTAAAGAGCATTTTCTGACATTAAATTCCCTCTCTCACCCCAAAAAAATATTTAAAGAGGTTAAACAGAGCAATAATTCACAGCAAGAACAAGTCTGCTTTTTGTTGTGCTTCAGAAATGCCCAGAGTACATGGTCAAACAGAGGTAAGGCCTGTACACAGCGTACACTCAGTTTGGCATTGCATGTGAGGCAGATGTCTCTGTTCCTTATTGTTACTTGTTAAGCTTGAAGAAAATATTAGTGGAAGAAATTGCCAGCTTTAGCTCTGAGTTGTGCATTAAAACAATTCACATGCTCCTCTACATGTCAGAGTGAATCCCACTGAGCCTAGACTGGCACAGGAAAGGCTGAGTGAGCTGAGACCTCTTAGCAAGATGAGAGTCAGCAAAAGTTTCTATACCCTTCTCTGTCCTGTTACACAGGATTCAGCAGCCTAGTCAAGGACTGTCTATAGTGTAGTAATGGAACAAGATGCTGTTACTTTATGTTTAAGAACTACTCTGAGATTTCATCTGTTTCTCAGCACTCTGAGGTGTGATGGCTTCTGGTTCTGGAGCATGAGAAAATATTGGTATGTAACTCCATGGACCAGGAGGACTGCTTATCCTTCATCATGGCCTTGATTGTTCTTGGTGAATATCATCACCTCGGTATTAAATTCCTATGGGAAATCAGTAGGAGTTTGTGTTTTTAAAAAATTAAAAAATCAATAGCATTGTTCTCTCTCCTCTTCCCTTTAACCTCTGTAAGGAAAAATTTCCAGCACCAGATTATAATTTTACTCAATTATCATATTTAGACTTCTTGAAAAAAATATAATCTTCCATTCTAAGAGCTTTGTATATCATTCTATTTAAATATATAAAATACTAAAGATCTCCCGATATTAGCATAAAGTATTTCCTGGTACGCTACACTCTAATAAAGATTTTGATAATTCTCTTGCTTATCACTAAAAAAAAAAAAAAAAAAAATCAGTGACAATTTTTGTTATTAAACCAGAGTTATTTTGACCTTTTTTTCTTTACAAAACCACAGCTGAGTGCTGAACACCTGGGACAGCCATAAACTGTATGTGAATTTTCTCGTTTTCTTTCATATGTTTACTGTATCTATCTGCAGATATGCAGTCTATATTCATATGTGCATTGAGCTTCATTATTGATATATTTAGATTTCATTTTAAGTTCCTATTTGCTAAATTAATTTTTTTAGGTAATTCCTCTAATTCCTTACAGATTCTACCTCACACACCTACAAAGGGGAATAGAAGGCATAAACCAGCCTTTATTTCTCAGCTCTGGCTGCACAAAAGTGCATGTTGCTGTGTGTGCAGGTGTTTCTAGGGCTCCCAGGAGGCAGCTGCTTTCCCTTCTGCAGTGTCGCAGCTGTGCACAGCACTATGGGTCTGCCCCTGACACCAGCCAGCGACAGAGTACCTGCCCCAAGGAGATGCAGCGCCAGGCATAAAACTAAAACCAAATTATAACATCTCAGCAGCTTAGCCTGAAGCTAAATACTTGATTCCAACTCATTTGGGACAGTTTTGGCAAAGTAACCATTGACCTACTTTTCTGTTTAGAAGGTCTACATGTATATGTATATATGATGAATGCTTCTCAACCCTAATGTACTTCAATATTAATGATAAGCACTCTAATTATAGAACATTTGTCAGAAAGAGGCTTCTTGTTTTCCTTTTCTGAGGAAAGGCAGAAGCCAACAAACCTGGAGGTAATGAGATAAGACTCATTTACTGGTTAGGTCTTCTCTAAAGAGAGCAGGCAGATACATTTGTGACAATGCAGCCCCAGGCACAGGAACAAGCCTGTAGCTAGGTCTCCTCTCAACCCATTCAGGTGTGGCAACAGGCAGGTAATGGATGTGTAAGATAGTGCAGTACACAGGCTGGAAAAACTGCAAGCTGTGTACATGCAATAAGCTTTGCTGCTGAAAACAACATTAGTTGCATTAATGCTGCTGTCTGCAGTAGCATTACTGACTGCAGCAACACCACTCTTCTGGGCTGCTGATGAAGTTGGCTTAATTATTTGAGCAGAGCACCATGTTGACACATCCATGCTCCTGCATCATCTCTTTTGCATATCACTTTTGTTTGGAGACAGCTAAACACAGCTGTATGCAGTGCAGGTAGCTTGAAACGTTGGGATTGACTCTAGTATCAACAGAACAATATCAACAGCTTTTAATATGTCCTTCTGAGTTTCTTCAAGAAAAGGATATACTCTGAATTCTCTGACTAAGTATCTCAGTTAAAACCTAACCAAGGAGTTTGCGGGAGATTTTCTAGCTTTCACATAAATCAGGAGGCTGAGGTGAGCACAAATCCTGGGTAGAGCCTTTGAAAAATCTGTTAAAACTCACATGCAATATAAACTGTTCCACTCTCTAAGAGTGACCTCCTGCAATTTAAATTAAATTGGAAGTAAACCTCAGGAAACCAAGTCCAATTAACAAACTTCACCCAAAGAAGACACAATGTACAAATCTAGAGGCTAATATTCCAATGGGAGCCATATAAAGGTATCTGTAACATGCACTGAAGAGATTTATGAGCTAGATCCCAGAAAACTGCACATACAAGTACAAGCTGACTCCTACCCAAGCCAGGAACTCCAGGAAAAAAAAAAAAAAAGTGTTATTCTGATATACAAATAGGTCAGAAAGCAGCATTCCCAGGGGCGTGGTGCCACCTCCAAGGCAGTTTCCTGCCCATCTACAAGGTATGGTGTCCCTGCTGCACCAGCAGTCTGTCTCATGGGTCCAGGCCTGATACTGGCACTTTGGGAGGTATCAATTCATCATTCTACACAAAGACGGGCATTAAATGTTTTGTATTTTCATTTAGAAGATTATAGCCCTAACAAAATAGTAATTAAAGCAATAACTGTTTTCTCAGGCCACCTGTCTAATCACAAAACCCAAAATTGTTTCAGTTCAGCTCAAATTGGTGTTAAATGGAAGAAAACAAAACAAGCAAAAAAGAGTCCTGAGTTAAACGAACTGCTCTGTTGCTTCAAAATGAAACATTCTATTTGATGACTTTTTAAGTTTCTGCATTACCTGTTTTATCTGGTGTTGGCAGTTTTGCATTAAAAATGCCTGTTTGAAAAAAAAAATTGTTTTTCAAAACATTTCCTATTGGGTATTTTCTGAACACTTTTCCTTTGTTTCATCTCTTTTACTAGAACTGTTTGCAAATATGATCCAAATTTCACTATAGTTTATGTAACCTGTCAAAAACTGTGTATAATCAAAAATAGGAACTACTGAAAACTATAACCAAAAAAAAGTAATTCCAGAACTTCTATTATAACTAAGGTCCTTTCAAGTTTTAAGATGTGATACAATAATTTAGGCAGGCAATTCTTTTTATTAAGTATTCTTTAACAGCAGTTTTTCCTCTTAGTAAATCATCTTGTATTTATTTTTTACTGATATGTGTATGAGAGCTTTATTATAGTAGCAGTCACATTAAGAGCTCTAGTTCATGTCTGCTGAGAAAAGTGTATGTTGCCTTGCTAGCACTTCTGAGAACAATCGTGACCCTCATGAAAATCACTTAAAAATCACTAATTGGTTTGCTTTTGGTTTCTTATGCTTTACCTTGACTTTTGGGGGGAATTTTTTGTGTTTACCTTCTTATTTCTGAGCTTCTGAAGAACAGTATTTTCATTTTCTTATTTTTCTTCCTAGCAGAAAGCAACAGAGATGATAGAGCAGATCTCAATGCTCTGTACTAATTGTGGGACCTTTTAAAATATGTTGATTACTTTATGACTGGAAATAAAATTATGAGTTGGAAACACTGGAAATGCAACCCTAGAATTGCTCTCTGCCTGCAGTAATGCACTTACTGCCCGGGCAAATTTTCACCACAAAGCCAATAATGTCAGAGGGATGACTTCTCATCTGTCTCTCAACTGCAGTATTAATATTGCAGCAATGAACCAGCTGCCTGGGTAAAAGAAGCTGAGTCTAGTCAGGTTTTCTTACATTTGCTACTGTTGCCACCCTGAAGAATGTTCAGGCTACAAAGACAGGATTAAGGAAATGCAAAAAAAAAGGAAAAGTTATGCTGTTGCTGTCTATTTAGTACTATTTTGGTTTGGTTTGTTTACCCTCTGCCTTCTGAGTCCCATATTCAGTGCACAAGTTTTTGACTAAAACTGTGGAGACTAAGAAATTCTCCAATCTCTGGTTTCAGCAAAAATGTGTGCTTCCTAACATAAGGAGACTGATGATAAAATTGGAAGAGTTTATTATACAACTTGTGTTTGGCTTTTTGATACTCTGCTGTTTGTATGATTTATGCTTAAAAACCAAATGCAAATAGGTGCACAGAATGTTATTCCCACTGATTCTGAAATACAAAGTAATATTAACTATCTAAGCACATATAAAAATATCTGAAACCAGAGTTATTTGTACTGCATCTTTACTGTTTATATCTGAGCAGTAAGAGTCTGAGGTGATGGTAGTATATGCGTACCAGCTGCTTGTAGGGTTACATTTGGAAGTGACTACACTGGACCAATATATACACTATGTGTGGAGCTCTATTTCACTTAATTAAAGTAGCAACAATCTAGTGATTATAGTGCAAAATTAGAAAAGAAAAGATGAGACTCTGAAACTATTCACTTGTTTAACTGCTTGCAGTCACCAATGTAGCTGTTTAAATAAGGGACTTTATTTAAGACATGGTCAGACAACTTTGTCCTGTCTTGTAGGGTCAGATTATATGACTTTTCTACACGGACTTTGGGGGAAAAGGATCCACAGAATTCAAGTGTGGATTTTCTGTGAGAATTTCTAAATGCATATGTTTCCACAGTTACTAGAGTCTAGGGTCAGCAAGAAAGAAGCTTATTACTAGTATTAGCTATTTATTTACATACAAACCTTATGTATTTTAATTGGAATATGAAAAAAATAGCAAAAGTTAATCATGACAATGATTTTCATAGCAGGGGCTGCCACTTAGAAAGTCTGTTGTGAAGCTAAGTAACTAGTGATTTTGTAGAATAGTTTTAAAGATTTCAAATGCAAAATAATGCAGGTGTAATCAAACACTGTCTTTCTCTGTTTCTCTGTTTCAGATACCCATCAGCATAGCTTCTGAAGCAATGGTAGAATGACAGGATCCCATCTGTCTGAGTTTCATCCCATGTTTTACAATAGAGTTAGGACTGTTGTTATTGTTGCTATTATTAATTATATTAATATATAATTATATAAGCAGTTTTATACTATTATTAACAATAGCAAGTTTCCATAGTCTGCCTATCTTCACATTTCCTTTACTTTCTACCCTCTTCTCAATCTCCTTCCTTTCTGTCTCTTCCTTGAGCTCATTTTCTTCTCCTCTTCACTTTCCTATTGGCAGCAGTAACTGCAGCAAGCAGAGATGAGGCAAGCACCAGCCTGGGCTGTGGAAAGCTGCCCAGGTGGCTGCATGGAGCACCTTTGAGGGGCACCTCTGACCACCTCCATGGAGGCATTTGTGAACTAAACAGAGAGCCATAAATACAACTTGCCAGTGAGTGGATAGCAGTGGGAAAAGCAAAGGTCCCTCGTTCTCAGCAACTGGTCCAGGTGAGACTGCAAGGCACTGCGGTCTGAAAGGCATTTTGTACTCTTCAGTGTATAATTGCTGGCTGCAGCACAGAGTCAGGGAAGTCTGGCTGTCACAGACTTTCTGCATTTCTCTCTTGATTCTGAAAAACTACATACTCTCTGGATTGAGAGGTTGCAGGATTTATTCATAAAGTAAGATTGTTTACAAAGCAGGTTACCCTTCCCTGCTGGTCTCTCCTCCATCAGAGCCTTTACCAGCTATTTCATGGTATCTTGAATGAGCTCTACCATAAAAGTAAATAAAAAAAGAGCTCTAAAAAAGGTGCATACTTAAAGCTGGCTACTTAACTGACTTTAATGTTACAATGGATAATGTAATAGTGTGAGCAGTAAAAACATGAAATACCATATTTGCACCAATTTTTACAATATGTATGCTATTTATAAACCATGAACTACTTGCCTATGGAAATACAGACTGACATCTGATGCAAAATGCAGCTTGTTAAATTTTACAGGCCAGATTCAGTTCTAAGCTGCACAAGCAAATCCAAAGTAATACCACTGCTTTTCCATACTCTGGATCTAAATCAATATAAACCAGCAGAATCCGGGTCTGTATATTTTAATTACATACTTCTGAAGATTTTTTTTCCCTGTTTTTTAACAATTCCGTCTGTTTTTTCATCCATTTTCTCTTATACTGTGTTTATTCTGTTCACTGGCTGTTCAAATAAAATGTATACTGCAGAAATACAAACTGTACATGAAAGACATGGAACTGATATCTGGTGAGCGTCTGTCTCAATATAGGACTCTGCTGAAACAATTTTGTTACTGTTTTAAGGAAGATGTAAACTGGAGTTGACTACTGTATGTCTGGTTATTTGATGTTTATGCTCAGATATTGTAGTATTTTATTTCCAATACATATATAATTGTGCATGTATATATTAATATGATTGTAATTTTGTGTGTGTGTGTGTGTGTGTGTGGTTCTGTTTATTAACCACTAATATATTTCTTTATCACTGTTAAACTAGTTAAGAAACACAACTAAAAGAATACCCACCCACTTTATCTGATGTTCTGCCATGGTATAGTGCTCTTACTTTTAACATCATTCTTCTTTGAGAGTTCACACATGTATGTATGTTCTAGTTTGGCATTTTGACTTAACTTCTTGTTCAGCAAAAATATTTACAGTCTAAAGGTGTTACTCTTGGAAATATTAATATGCTTAATATAAGTAAAACTTGCTTTATTTTCCACCACTGAAATCCTGTTATAAAAAAGAAAGCAAGCTGGGGGGCTGTACTTTTAGTATCTGTTCTTTGCTGCTGACTCTTGTCAGTACAATAAGAAATAACTTTTACATATCGAAATAGCTATGTGGTCTGAAAGAATTGGAACCCTCATTCTAGAAATAGATAAGCTTCCATCAAACAAAATAGTTAAGTACATAAGATAGCAAGTACACAAATGACACTTACTTTAGGAAAATGGATATTCCACTTGCCTTAGTAGGGCTATTCAAGTTATGAAGGCCTGATTCTTTTTTTCATTAAAAATCCTTTGTTCCCATCTAACAAAGAAACACAGAGAGAACTATTGTTGTTATATGGCAAAAAAACAAACTCCTTCCCAAATATGAGCCAGAGGCACTTTGTGGAGTCTGAAGTTAAGCAGCTGCTCAACTTAATCTAGACCTGTGCAATTACCAAGCTCCTCACTTACTTCAAGACTGACTAGAAGGTAGGAGTTACAATGAATATTAAATTAATGTGAATGCATTTGAGTTGGCAAAGCATACACTGTTTAAGGCTTACTGTCTGAGGCTTGCTGTCTTAAACATGCAGGCGTTCAAGCTACACTAATGTGCAGATTAATAAATGACCACTTTCATTCACAGACGCCAACTGTTTGTCCAGTCCACACTAACAGCTGTCAAAAGAGCTGGGTGGGGTATGTACACAACAGCTCTCGAAGGGGTGAGCTATGCATCTTCCAGCTCTCAATGATGAGAGGATTTTGGTTTGTAAGGTCAAGGAGATTGCCATCTTGTGAACTGGAGCACTACAGAACTGGGTCATGATCCTGTAGAGTTTTGTGCACATGCTTACTTTTAAAAGTGTGATTAGATCCATTAATTGTATTGGTGCTGTTTGCATACCTAAATTTAAGCACATAATGATTTGCAATTTTGTGGCTTTACTGTCTCTGGCTTGAAAGATATTTTGGAGAAAAGTAGTATTTTCTAGATCCCTTATATATTGCAGTCAGATTATCTTCCAGTAGCATTGAGTATATTAATTCAAATTTACACTGCTTGTTGTACTGTGTCAGTCTGAAAAGGAAGACCAGAAAATACCTGTAGTTCAGGCTTTAAAATCTAGATTCCAGTTTTAAGTAGGCCATAAGTAATGCCTGTTGCAAAAACCATCTTAAAATCTGTCACTGTCTGCAGTTTCAGTTCTGAGTTGGAGCTCTACATTCACTTGGGTGTCACAGGTCATGGCCACGGTGCTGTAGACGTGGTTTTGCCAGCAATCTATCTGGCTCTAGCTATTTCTCACTTGAACATTTAAATAATTCAAGGCCAGGTTGGGTGGGGTTCTGAGCAACTTGGTCAAGTGGAAGATGTCCCAGCCCATGGCCAGGGGGTTGGAACTAAATGATCTTTAAAGTCCTTTTCAACCCAAACCATTCTATGATTCTATGATCCTACGATCCTAGGAAATAAAAAATGCCAAACCTGTCTCAGTGTTAAAGGAAACATAACAAAAACTGTGTTCCTTCATGGAAGGGAAAAATGGCTATAAATTAGGAAAACTTAAAATAAAACTTCTCTAGTTGAATGCTTCCTTTTTTAAAAAGACAGGTGCATGCACTTCCAAACATGCACAGTTTCTTGTTTTCCAAGTGAGATGTTTATTCCTGTGAAGCCCTGGAACTGGTTTTATACCATTCAAAGTAGGATTACACAGTTTACAAAAAAAAAAAAAAAAAAAAAAAAAAAAAAAAAAAAAAAAAACCAAAAAGAAAACAAAAGATATTCTTCCTTGAAAATGAAAAAAAAAAAAAACAAATTCAAGATGTGGTTTATAATCTCCCTCCAAAATCCTATATGCACAAGCCCTGAGGTCTCTTCCCATTCAGCCTATGCAGCCTGTACTAGAATCACAGAATCCCTCAACCCAAACATAGAGGGCAACCAAACAGCAGCTCGACCCTCCCTTTGATGCAACAGTGTAAAATTTTGACTTGATAGAGCATAGGCTGAGGAAGAAATTGTTAAAAAGAAGTGAAATTTTAATCTCACATAGTTACATTGCTCCAGATATTTAGTCTTGGAATTAGTGTCATTCAGTCACTTTTCAGTGGCAGTGTGAAAAGCAGTAAGGGCAAGGAAGTAGGAAGGAATCCCATCTATTACATGCTGTAAGGATTATAGGAGTAGAACATAAAAATAACAATACCTGCATTATTAATATGTACAAAAATATTTCCTAAAACACGAACCACAGAAAGAAAATTGTTTTTATCCAACAAAACAGCACAGTTGAGAGATTATTACCCTCATGACCATGCCCATAATCAGAGAACTATGCTGTTTAGCAAATGTCTGAATATTTCACATATCCCCAGACAGCAAATATTTGAGCTTTTTTTTTTTAAAAAAAAAAAGATTAATTCTATTTAAGACAATACTTTCATGGTTCAAGTTAAGGCTATATCTAGTTGAGGATGCAAATGAGCAAAGATTTTCATTATTAGGTCCAAACAGAAAAAGAAGGAAAATTTGTAAATCACAAAGTAACTTAAAGATTAAGAAAGCTTCTTTGATACATATGCAAACTAATATGATTTGTAACTGCTGGAGGTGTTAGCAAATTTTAACTAACACCTTTCGTAATATGATTAAGTTAGAACACTAATTTTATTTCTATCTATCATTCACTTTCTTTCAAAGAAAGTCAAGATTTTTTTTAAAAAAAGAAGCTAATAAAGCAAAGTCTAGTAAAGCAAAAGAATGCATTCTGTTGCATTCTGAATAAGTATTATTCCATGGATTTTTTGAGAACAGAGATTTAATAAAGAGCTACAGGTATCGTTTTTATGACTGAATGAAGCTTTAATAGGAAGGAGGTTAAGAAGTTAAACCAAAGTAACAATAGCACTGTAGTGAAAGAGGCATGTTCTTTTTCATGCTCATTGTTCTCCCTCGGAGGCCTGTCACTCAGTAGAATAGATGTACTTTGACTCATGGGTGGCGATGTATAGCCTAAGCTTAGCCTGAATCCCCTCCTAAAGGCTGAGTCCTGCAACCAGATCCTGACAACTTCCCTGCAAGCCCTATAGCGTGTTTCACTAATATGAGTTGATAGGATTAGCAGCAGGCAGCAATTACAAACTCTTCTTTGTGAGTTCTGAAGAGTTTTGATTTCTGTGTCAACTGATGCTGTATTTCAGATATTTTTGGTGGTAAAACCTAAACCTTCAGTACTGAGATTAGATTCACATAGTCCAGAGCAACAAAACAATAAAGGATACTAAACTGTTTAAATTGAAGCATGTCTATACTGCTTTATTCTACAAGTAACACACCCACACCCCCCTCCAATTACTGGGACTATTCACAGGCTATAACATAGTTGGTGGGGGAATACTGCTAAAGCCACTAAACCAAGATTATTATCAGCACTTCTGCACCCATTTCCCAGTCTAATATCAAAGGTAGTCTAGTAGTCAAGGAAAAGTTTTGGAGTCTACTTGACTCCGAACAGATTTTTATCCTGGAGGTAAAAGTGTGTTCACATGTGAGGCTTTGATATTGAAACTAAGTAAAACTTGAAGAAGAAGTAAATAAACAATACATTCAAACTCTCTTGATCAAGGCTGCACACAAACAGGAAGTGAAACAGCAAAAAACATGAACTGAAACCAGTGTTGTTATTTTAAACCTATGTGAATATTCACAGAGGTGAAGAATATTAGTTTATATTCTAATAAACTACATACATAGCCTTAATTTGAGTTTTTTTTCTGATGAACAATTATCCATGCATAGGCTTGCACGGAAATAACCTAGATACTGTCTTTATACTGTGTGAGGGTCACATAAAGATGGCTTAGCTTGGAGTGGCTTCCCCAGGTGACTTTCTCCACTCTACACTGTGGCACATGAGTCAATTACTTTCTGAATTGCTGACTTTTGAATCAGCAAAAATTTGTCTTAAAGCACCATGCTTAACTTGTGATAGACATACATGAACTGACCAGTTCCCTATACAGCCATGAATTGGGGCAGATAGCTCTTAACTTCACCAGCCAGTCCCACCTGTCAGTCACAAGCCAAAGTAATGTTTATTAAACTGGTTACCTGTTCAATGTGTGTACCTTTAAGTGGAAATTAAATTAAGACTTCTTCAGGTTTTGATAGAGAACCCTTGCTGAATCCAGATGGGGCACTCTGGAGATCTTACTACCTCACAGCTTCCTGCTTTGCTCTCTATTTGTATTTTCTTGGTAGGAATTAAGAGCAATAATGACATAGCATTTGCACAAATATGCCACATAGATAAGCTATGGTGCTGAGGTTCAGGTCCATATTCCTTTCTGCTGATTATGTTACGGATCATTAAAGAGTGAAGATCAACACCTAGGGCAGTAACAATTTCAGGCCTCTAATATTGATCAGCTGTCAAAGTCAGAGACCTAAACTTAAGGATGCAGTCAAAATTAGGAGACATCAGGTTTACGCCAGTAAATCAGGGTATGGAATGGTATTAAAATAAAATAATCTTCCATTAAACCAGTGCAAGTATTTATACAGACCTAGCATGCACTGGTTTTAGAAAATTAATCCAAATAAATTAGGGCAGAACACTTTTTGGATACAAAATATCAAATGATACATTGCCATTCCCAAAGTGCCTTCATATGACTATTAGAATTAGGATCCTGTGCAAAGCTGTTGTGAACAAAAAGATGAATTTGCATCAGTCACATATTTCACATTCACATTCCAGTCTGCTGTTTCAATGATAGTTCCTAAATCTTTGAGAATATAACAGAAATGAAAACTGTGGAGTTTTAGTTTTCCTGCGCAATCTATCCTTCTGTGACTCTCACTCAGAAATGCAGTGTATTTGGCAGAATAGTAAGGTGAGATCCTGCCTTTATTCCAGTTTATTAACAACTTGTTCTTTGAACAATGGAACTACTTGTGAATAAAGGTATACAACTTGAGCAGTGACTACAAACAAAAGGATTTAGCCTGATGTGTTTTAGGTAAGTAAACAATACTTTTTTTCATTTTGCCTATATATCTAAAGGTAATGATATCAGTTTACAAGAAAATCTGTAAAAAGAAACCTCATCATATTTTCCAAAGCTTGTCATTTTCTCTCTCTGATGCATGAAAATGGTGATTTGGCAATAAGTTTCTGAAATTTATAAGGTTGTGTTCTTTGGAAGTTGGTACAACGACCTCAGTGATCAGTTAAAATTGTAAACTAAAGCTAATGACTCTAATCCCTTTATATGCAATTTCAATTTAGAACATTGCATTAGTCTCACTTTGTACCTAAAATACACAACTTCGTGTACGTCTGCCTGTATATCTGCCCATTTATCATGCGGTATCTGTTTTACAACAGGAATACTGACATTTGGAATGTACCAAACATACTTATCAGAAACTTAATATGGCTTCCACATAGTACAGGAGTTTCTGGGACAAACAAGTTTTTCGTGACAGCTTGGATGTATGAGAAATCTGTCACAAATTATCCATTTCAAAAGGAAACCTAGACATATCTTGTTGCATTTCCAGAAATGGAACAAAGCATTACTTTATGGTTAAGAAATGGATGTGAGCCAGCAGTCAGTACCCTAAGGTGAAAAGTTGGATCTGCCTAGCAGTTCCTCACTTTCCAAGCAAGAGTCTTCCAGTTCCAAATAATGAACAAATGAAAAAATAAGTACAGCTTTAATTTTTAGTAATGAAAAGGCATGCTCATCTCAACTGAATCCCACAGTGTGCTCTGAGCAAAGCACCCCCTGAGCATGCAAAAGAGAGCACTCAATATAACAACTGAAGAAACCTGCAACAAATCTAAAGTAGACTCATTTCTATACAGCTGTAAAAGCTCTGCAGTAAGCCCCTGAAAGGGAACATTTATGTGTTTTATGTTAATTTAAAATGCTTGAAAGCAGTCAAAAAGCAGGCTTAGTCCTGAAGAAATCCTAGTCTTAAACCCTTCTTAAGCCAGGGCATGTCTATGATGCTGCTATTTTTTAAACTACAATTCTTTTGTTACTGCTGAAATGTTAGGTATGTTTCATGCAGATTTGTTTTTTCCTATCACCTTTTATGGGGTGAGTAAAATTTTTCTCAGCATCCCTAGAAATCCTAGTAACCTGGCATGATTTTCAGCCAGGACCTAATATTATCTGTTCTTTGTGTGTGGAAGCTCCTGTGCCCATGAGCCTGTGTCTGTTGAGCATGAAATGCGGGTGGAAGCCCTTCATAGCACGTTCCCGCTTCACTTCCCAGTCCTTGCCAAGTGTCTGTTGGCAAGAGCCTCCTGGCAAGGGCTGTGAATTTGTCAGGTTTACAGATGGAGCAGCAGTGGCCAAACTTTCTTCCCTATGCAAAATCCAAAGGAAGTCAGTGCAAGACTCTTCCGTTTCAGGTCTGGGATCAAGACTGGAGGCTTATTCCATAGGAACTACACTAACTGGAGACCAAAGCAGTTGTATCTTTTCTCTCTGATAACTCTCTTAATGTCTCACATAAAGATTGCTTTGGAAAGACTTAACACTGGTTGGAAATCTACACACTGAAAGCTATGCAATATTTGTTAGCTTATGAAGAAATGTTGTAAGCAGGGGGTTTGTCCTTGCATTAAGTCATTTGAACTAGAGGGAATGTTTTACTTTTTTCTCCTGTGGAGTATCAACCATATTCATGGTACTGCCCATTGAAATGGTATTAGTAGTGAAAGGACAGACCTGTTCAAATTCACACAGCTATTCTGTTGAATCCAGCTGGCCAGCAGCTCCTGAATTCAGTAGCTGATTTTATACCAACGTGAAGGTTAATGGACTGTTTTCCACTCCCTTGCAGGAGCAAATGTCAGCCTTTCTGGAGGTACATTGCTCACCAGAACTCAATCTGGAGTCCTAGAGTCTGGCACAGGAAGACTAATAGACTAATGCATTAATTCACTAAGCCTCTCTGCCCTTGGGCTGGTTGTGAGTTTTTTAACATGAACTATAGCAGCAATGGCATTCAATCATATCTTCCTTTACCTTCCAACAATGATTTCAGAATGCATATAAAAATCTCCATATCCTGATTATTTCTATCAGTATAAACTACTGCAGAAGGACAACGGAGGAAAGAAGGCTCTCAGATTCAACTAATAAACATAAATGCACTAAAACATGAACATCTCAGCTGGCTGAATCCCTGAACAACTAATTAAAGAGAAGCCATGTTTAATTTTTCCCAAGAATGAGCTGCTTTGGCTATCTGCCATCAGTAGGTAAGTGAGGGTATGCCTGTATGTTTTCCATTGCATAGAGGATACTTTGTGCTTAGTCACAGAGTTCATCACCAAAAAAGTACTTCTTTGACCATTCTCTGAATATAAAAACTCCCAAAAATATTCAACACACACAGCTGGACAGTCTCACTAACAGAATAGGTGGTATAGGTAAGGTGATATTTTTATTTGTGTCAGCATCTATTCTATGTATGCTGGGGAATGTTATGATTGATATTAGCACTGTGACGCAGAGGAAATAGAATAAGGGGACATTTAAGAGATACGTTTGTGGGTTAAGAAGGAGTTGAGAAGAAGAAACTACATCTGGAGATGAGAAGAAGAAACTGTAAATCTATGGGCCAGCCATTGGTAAGGAAACTGGGAAATGACTGATATTTTGGCTTTGCTTCTCCATGCCCTAGGAAGCAGATTTGGATTGATGCATTACAGAAAGTATGCTGTATCCTTATTCCTACTGAAGGATATTACTCACTGACTTGAAGCAAGGGGGGTGCAGGGAAGGGATCACACCTTGTTCAGGTGATGCAGCTTTGAGGCTTCAGTGTGCAGCAACATTACTCACACAGATAACTGATATTAGCATATGAAAATTTCAGGTCATAATGAACAAATAGTGAAAACTAAAAGAATAGATACAAGAACTGTTTCATGTGGTGTCTTGGCTAGTCTGCTTCTAGTGACACATTAAAAATCCGAAACATAAAAAAAAAAAAAAACCAACAACCTCTTTTGAAGTAACCATGTGAAATTTTGCACTTTAATCCTCTTACTTTCAGAACAGCCCACAGACTTAGTTGAGGTCAAGTCTATCAGCAATTGAGCAGCTCCCTTTTTGTTACACCAAGAGAAATACCTTGAGATACAATTATGTTATGAATAGCTAAAACAATCAGGGAGCCAGTGGTGGGAAAAAAAAAAGGATGCAAATTAGCACGTCCTAATTGAATTGTTCATTTGGTTTTGCCTGTTCTGTGGTATAAGCAATAGGGTAAATCCTCTTTTTCATCATGCAGGATGAAAGTTTATTTGAAGTTGGAGTCTATAGCTGCCTTTTCACAGTAAATTGACCTTGTTCCATGCAGCCAATGTCATAATGCTCTGCTTTATCTAGGCTGAGAGAGAGAAAATCGCAAATTGCTTCTGCATGATTAGTTCTGCCACTTCAAACGTGTTTCTTCCGAGTTGGCTTCCACACTTACTGCTAGAGATATGTGCCGCTGGGAAACCCTAATCTGTCTCTGAACTCCTCTGATTTAGTAACCCTTTACCAGCCAGTATCTTATGTCAGTGAAATGACTCTTGTTGAGAACAATAGAAAGAGTACAGAAAAAAATGAGCAAACTTTATAAATATTCTCTTGAACATAAGCCTAATTTTTCCTCAATTCCTTCTGGATTAGCAGATGGAAGTTGCTTCAGATCAGAGGACTTTTCACAGATATATATTTATTTGTGCTTTTCTTGACAAATAATTTTTCTTTTCCATATGTATTATGTCTTCATGAACATATAAATCTTGGGTTTTTTATCTTAAAATATAGAAAGATATTTTCTTTTGTGTGATCAACTTGGTATTTGAGTTTGTGGTGATTTGTTGGTCATCTAATTAACTCTAAATTCAAAAATCTTCATTATTCTCAGTTTTCCTTCTAGACAGTATGTTCTAAATTAAAAATTCCAGTCCAGCCAAAGAAGAAGAAAACCCAAGGCAAAAATTACTGCTGTGATGTACTGTTGGAAAACAACATTATTAATGGCCATAAATATATATATAAAGCAAGATGAATTTACTGCATGTTGTTCCAGTTAGGGGATAACCATTAAAAACACATTTACGGTTGATAAAAAACATGTAGGTAGCATCACATCTTAGAATTTTAGAATTACACATAGTATTTTTGTTTCCAAATATAGATGTCAAGGAAAATATATACCGATATTAGTACTAGAAATAAGATTGTCTCATTATTTTGGTTCCTCTTTAGGCAGGGTGTCTGTACAGTCATAACTTTACAGCACAAAGACACAATGCAGCAAAAGGTCAGTTTCTCAGGCTCTAACTACTTTTCCTCCATGCTAACTCTAGCCAGTACCACACATGCTACAACATCAGTGTGAGAATCATGGGAAGTATCTTCATCCAGAAAATCAAGTCCATGTTCTGGGTCTTCAGGATAAGGCCATAGGACTACAGTGCTTATATGACCTATTGTGATTGAACAGTCTGAACTATTTGTGTTTAGAAATCAATACTTTACATGCTATTTTGTTCTCTAACATGAGCATACAGGGCTGAACTCTGTGTACTAGATCATGCTTAGCCATATTAACATCCTTAACATCCTTCTCATTCACAAGTTCTTATTCATAAAGGCTTTATTAGCACTATAAAAATGAAAGAGCAAACAATTAAAAATATGCATAAGCAACAATCACTTTCATAGCAAAAAACATTTCAAGTATTTAGAATTTAACACAAACCAATCATTGCAGTTCATTTCCTCCTAAAAACCTAGAGTCAGTTACTACATTGCTTTATGAATTATAAGCATCTAGTGATTTTTCTTTTCCTGGTGAAGTAGACCAGCAGTAACAAGCTGAACATGACAGGTATTTAAAAATAAATTGCTTGATAAAAAATAAAAAATAAAGAAGAGAAAATGCCAACTTCATGTGACAAGATTCATGCTGAAGCAGTGTTTTTGGATGTTTTTGACCAAAGAAGGGTATAACAGTTTAAAGGTGAAAAAGAGTATGGGGAATCTGCTACCTGACAAATAAGTCTACGTATCAAATGATTTTGCTAACCAGTCTGACACATAAATGGCACATGATGTCAACTTCTATTAAAGGCTTTATAAATGATGACAACCTGGAGAAACAAGAATTGTTTTCCAAGAAAAGACTTTCCACTGAATTCTATACATTATTCCCAAGCATTAGAAACACGTCAACAACAACACAGCAGTCAGGACCCAAATCAGTTATACAATCACTGGACTTGTGGCTTATGAACAAGACTGGGTGTCAGAAAGATTTTAATCCTAGATCCCACACTCTTGTGAAAAACTTTAGCTATTTTATGCATTTCCATAATTATATTTTTCCAGAAATTTGTAAAAGTAAAGTAAGTAGTGATTAAAATAATATTTGTTATGATGTATCAACAGGTTGAATGGAATTCAAGGGACATATCTAACACAAAACAGTTAATTTATCAAAAATCTTGATTTAACAATAATTTTTAATTTACTTCAGAGGAAGAATAAACTTTTCCTTCTGTGGTGGTTAAAGACCTCTGGGCTATGTTTCAGTAAAAATAAATTGCATTATTCCTATGCAATTTCTGTATAGCAAGACCTTTTGAACGATATCACTTGGGGACTTCCCATTACTTCAAACAAGATTTCATTGGGTCCTTACAGAATAACAATAAACTGAACATTTACATTTTGTAGTATTTCATCAACAACCACCACACGACTTTTTAACTAAATGTAGAGCCTCCAATAAGCTTATGTCAGAAGCTCCTGGCAGTTAAATTTTCCATATTTCAAGGTCAGATAAGAACAATTTTTAGTCTCCTTAAGGACATGAGGAAAAGAAAATTCCATCTTCTCCAAAAACCCAGGAAGAAACATTTTAACAGCTTTATCTGAACAATTTCAGAACAAACTTCACAGTGAACAATAAATAGCATGTTCAGAAGCCCTCATGGACCTTTTAGTTTTCTCTGAGTACTATTGAAATGGCAGTCCTCAAACACTGAACTCATTCCTGCCTTTCACTCTGCTAAATATTTTATTATCATTATTGTTGTTGTTGCTGATGCTGTTGTTGTCGTCACATTGCCCATAGATAATGGTAACACTGTAAGTCAATAAATTCAGTTAAGTGCAATGTGCAAGGTACTCACATTTCTCAAAATCCACCAAGCACCTTTTGGAAAGCCCTCCATGTCTAAGATCAAATCCCTTATCCTGATGATCATGCTCCATCCCCTTACCCAAGCAGTATGAACATGGATCACACAGTCCCTGCCTGCTAACAGTAAACACAGAAGTCATCCCACTGTCAGAAACAAGAAAGTGGCCTGAGTCAAAAGTGTCAGAGTGCAACTTTGACTCTTTCATCCCTCCCATCCCTGAAAACACGGAGGGTGGGTGGAGGGAAGAAATCACTGCAAAATTTCTTGATGATAATGGCTTGGAACAGAACCAGTATCATCCCACTAAAAAGAATATATCTCTAAACAGGACTTTGTCCTACATGTTAATATTTTATTACTTCACTGAAAATCCACGAATAACTTTTAAACTATCCTAGTAACAAATTTGTTGTACTGTTAGACTGAGTCTGGTCAATGTTTAGCCTCAAATGTAGTTATTTAGCTAAACATGCAGGTGGATTAGCAAAGAAAAGTAACAAAACATGCAGTCTTTGCAGTTTTTCTTTCTTGAGTGAAAAATATGTGGGTTAGGACAAAACATCATTATTTTTACTACTGTTAATGAATGTGTAAAATACATCGATGACCTGAAATTTGCTATAGATATGTACTCTTAAAGTAGATTCAGCTAATAAGGGAGAAAAGAAAGAATTTCAGGACTAATCATGTTTGTGAGGCAGTAGGTTGACTGTTTCTCTGGGTTATATACTGTTCCTGTTCATGTGGTTAGAGGATATCTGTTGATCAATAAAGCAATTCTAAAGAATCTAAATCTGAATAATCTAAATCTAAAGAATCAAAAGCAGAGATTGATTTTTAGTATTTTAATGAAAGAATTCACTTTACCCAAACCAGAATAGTTCAAAATAATAAGTTTTCCTGATTTTTTTTCTTCTGAATTAAAAATATCATTGTTGAAAGCAGTGAATTGAAATGTTGTATTCATGGCATATCCCTGCTGTACATTGGTACTTACTGTGAACTTCCTAAGTACTTGAAGGGGACAACATCGCAAAAAGACTCAAAACTGTTGTCTGCTATTAGTACCAACCCATAGGTCCTCTGCTTCAGGCTACAGAATTCAGTAATGACAATGTACTCACGACTCTGCTTACATATGGTTGGTTGTTCAAGGCATTCTTAAAAAAATAAGGTTTTAGGAAGAATTCCTGTTCTCAGATGAATGAGCTGAATTAAGATGTCCACACCTGTACTGAAGAAACTAAACACAATAGTTCTTACACAAATATTGAGAAATCACAGCTTTTGTGTTTTGATTTGAAAATCTATTCTGTGTTAGAACTTGATAGGGTTTGTCTTTTTTTTTTTTCCTATGTTGAAGTTGCTCATCTTCTGAGTGAAGAAAGAACCGTGAAATAAATAAATAAATAAATAAATAGATAGATAGATAGATAGATAGATAAATAAATTAAATAAATAAATAAATAGGAATCTACAGGACTTTCTGCACATGGGGACTTCTGCATAAACCAATAATTCAATAATTCAATTTCATTTTGGCTTATAATCACCTAACAATATACAGAAAAGTGAGCAAGGTCCGTGCTGTTTCTTGAATGTCAATTATTTCAGTCAATAGCAGAAAATTACAAATGTGGTAGAACAATACCAAGTTTATTTTTTGAGGTAAGCAAAAGGTATCCTTTTAAGGATAACAGTGCTTGCTCTCATAACAGTCAGATGTTCTTCAGCAGGTAAAAATGCAGTGTTAACAGCGGGCTGCTTATAAACCATCAGCAATAAGCCTGAGCTGAACCCGGAAGAGAGATTAACTTCTTCCAAATTGATAAGTACTAAGGTTTAATGCGGGGTATAGCTTGTTTGATTACTGTGAAAGATATCAGGTACAGCATGCAGATTTGAATCTGGGATAAAAATATTCTCTACTGTTGAGTGGTCACAAATTACATTTTGTTGTGGGCCCTTTTCTGCTAACATTAAGACTGTGAAGCAGTTCTTTTCCATGTTCAAGACTGGATCTCCCCAAGTGAGTAAAATTTCTATTATATTCTGTAACAGTGAATTTTTCCAGGTGGAATTGCATGTCCTTTATTTTTGAGCAAGCCTGAAAATAATAAATGCAACCACAAACAAAATTCAAGTGTTTCTCCTTTTCTCACATCAATACCTTCAAAAATTAAAACACATTTGAGGCAAAAAGAGATATTTTTCTGAGTTTTGCACATTTAGGCTAACTGAACTGAGCTGTAACTTCAGGATGAAAGGGTAGCCAGGTGAGATAAATATACTGCTTGTATGCTTTCAGCTTCAGCATCATTACTAACTTTCTTAGAGTTTTAATAACTTTCCTTGATCCCTTTTACCAACTACAGCTCTCTTAAAAACTAAATTAGGACATTTAAAGTGCAAGGAGTACTTAACGATTTCAAGCATTCTAAATATAAAGTACCTTATAAATATACACATGACAAACACTATCTGATACATTTCATTCTTCAAGTTGATTTTAAATAATATCTACATTTGGGTTTGGTTTTTTTTTTTCCCCTACATTTATAGCTGTTAACTTCAGTGATCATCACAAGATGGTGTCTGCCCTCTTTGTACCACTGGGCTGAACACAGCCTTCAGCTGTGAGGCAGGTATCCTGTTTATGGAAGTTTTGGGATTTTGCCCATGGTCCTGGACATGTCTAGAGGGACCTTGCCTTTCATTGATCATAGGCAAACCTTCGGCCGTTGGTGCCACGCCGCCTTGCCGTGCACACAGCAGTGGCTTGGGATCAAATCAACACTCTGAAAATCAGCACTCCTTCCTCAAGTGCTAAGTACAGCCTTTATGCAAACTGAATAACTCTAATGGTGAGGATATCCTCAATGACCTAACTCCTACTTGTGGATTGAAAATTAGGCCTAAGAAGGCCAATTGCCAGATAATGCCTTTACAGGGAGGCTTGTGTACAAACTGAAAGGTTGAAGTGCACCCTTTCAGCACCAGGATTCACTCCCGGCAGGGCTGCCCCCCTCTCCCCGGCTGACGCCTGCGGCGGCCCCGGCACTGGGGGCTCTCAGCGTTTGCCTTCACACCCGGGCAGCCGACAGGCCCAGGGGGCTGCTGTAGCGTCCCCTTCACCGACACGTCCCTGGAAGCCGTGCCTGGCAGAGCCCGGCTCCCAGCCGATGACAGGCATCTCAAATCGGGTCCAGGGAGGCTTAAAGGGAAAATTTTAAAAAAAGCGAGGGAGCGACATGTCACCTCACACTGTGCTGTGGTCACTTTAGCTGAGCTGTGAAGCACAGCTCTTTTGAATGCAGAAAGTTCCTCTGATAACCCTGTCGGAGAATGATACAGGAGGACAAGGCATGTCTCAGAAATGCGAAACTTTTAAGCCATTGGCACTTTAAGTTTTGCTCCCTGTTTTAACTCTTGGTAACTCCTGTAGTCTAGATTGCCTTTGTGCAAAATATAAATTTATCACAAATAAGGGTTTGCATATCTCCAGGGGAAAAGGGATCCAAATTCATGCTTTCAGAGTGACTCATGGTCTCAGGTGCCTTTGGGTTTTGTTACCACAAAAAGGCATGTGCTAACTATCAGCATATGCTGAGAACCCTTCCTCTGAAAACAGCTCATTGTTAAACATGTGACATCGAGCATCCAAAGCCATGCTGAAAAATCCTCAATATTTCTATAAATTCAGTTAAACCGGAGTAACAAAAATTAGTATCTCAGAGGTAGACAGGCTACACCAAACTCATTTTAGTAGTTTAGTCATTCAGCGTGTACTGTCATTTTACCTTACAGGAGGCACTGAAGGATCACCCATTATTTACAGGTAGTTTCTTGCTTTTCCTCCTCTCTGAAATGAAGCACCAAATTCTGCGGGAGGTAGGTCTCTTACCACCACCGATGGCAACGGCCACATCAACTCCTACTGCACAAAGCTACCACAAGTTCTATAGCAGTGGGCAGTCATTTTTTTGGCGGCAATGGTCTGTTCCATGGGCAGTTAATGACAAAAGGCGGATGCCAACAGAATGAATAATTCAGAGCACATAGGGCAGACTTTCTTCTGTCAGAATCCTAATAAAGGTAGGCAAGCCAAGTATTGAATATTTATATATCTTAATTTTCCCTTGCACACTAACAGTAGATTTTCCAGGCCAAGAAACATAAACCAATAAAACTGGATTTTCATACTGCTTTCAGCTTTTAAATTATGCTTTATGCATCAAAAACTTATTCACATTATTTGATGCTATGATGAAAAACAAATCTTTGAAAATAATCTCTCCGTGTTTCAAATGTGGGCACTAGTAAACTCCTATGCTTTCTTAAAATGAAAACGGAAAAGACAAGTTCTGGGCTCTAATTGAGTCCCATCAATGTGTTTCAGGCCCATTAGCAGCTAATTCTCTGACCTCAATCATGCCACTTAATGTCTTTGTTGCTTGGTTTCCTTTTTTTGTAGGGGATAAAAATATTGAGTTTTATGAAGTGCTTTACAAACTGTATTAACCCAATTAATATTGCTTGATAGTTTTTATTAATCTCTCTTCTAACATATTTATTCTCCACTGTTCTAAATTCATGTGAATTTCTTATGTTTCATAAAATGAAAAGCAACACAGTTAGTTATAACCAAAATGTAGTCATATTTGCCTTGAACAATTTCAAGACCTCCTATCTTTGGAGGCACTTACATGGCCCTCATCACAAGTATATCTTAATGCTTAGCAATCACTAATGGTTTTTATCTTCCCACTACCTCTCTGAGATAGGGCAGGATTGGTGTTATCTCCATTATTCAGGTGCAGAAGTGAGGTCCAGGGTAACTGAGAACAGAGTCACATCACACGTTTGTGCCTGAGTCTAATGTGTCACAGATGTTTGCCAAGACCATCTATCTAGTAAGGGCTCTTGTGCTTCTCAGAACAGCACAGATCACAAAGTCTGGGACAAGGTATGTGATAGCCAAGGACAAAGCCTTCTTGGTCAAGGATAAAATACTTCCAAATAAATCCAAGGCCTGAAATTGTTAGGAAATGCTGGGAAATTCTGCCAGGAACAAGCCACTGCCCTTAACATAATGCTACAGCACTTCCTGACTTTTAGTCAGTAACCAGCCATTGTGCGCTATGGTCTCAGAGCACACCTGCGCTCAGAAGGTGGTGGAGGATGGAGGTTGATGCCTTCCACCCCTTGGGGCAACTGGCTAACCAGCAGTGAGGCAATTAATAGCCATTCTAGTTCACTTTTAATGTTTCAGTATTTGCTCCTCAGGAAGTACTGTGCAGGCTGCCAAGAGTCATAGTCCAAAGGCTAGCTGCAGAGGACACTTCTTCATATTCTTTAGGGAATGGGGTAAAAATGTTTTATTTCTTCTTTAACAGGAAGTTTAGATTCTGAGGCAGGATATTGGTGACACTTTGTATAACACCCTGTCCTTCTCTGCTTAGTCACCTTTGTCAGATATTCAGAAACACTGCCCATGCTGTGTGGACTCCCTAATCTAGCTCTGTTATCCTCCGTCTGGGTTTGATCCAAAGCCTATGGGTATTATTCCACTCGCTTCATCGGGCTCTGCATCAAGCTGCTGAGTTGTCATCTAAACCTACATTATTACCCTTAAGGTTACAATCTGAACACGTTTGACCCATATATGAAACAGTATGTTTAAATGGGCAAAAGTGAAAGGAAAAAAAAAAAAAAAAGTAATAAAGAATTTATGCTGAAAAACAAATCATGTCTGAATCTCACTGTGAGTGGATTTGCATATTGCTTATCTCAGAACTGTAAATAAAGATATAAGGAGACGTTATGTTACAAGTTTATCTTGGTTGTTAAAGACAGAATTAATGAAATACATTACTTCAAAGAACAAATAGGAAGTCAGCCAGGCAATCTGTGTTGCATGTAGTCCTGAACCCATTTCATAGTTACAGACTTAGTTGTCACCTTTGCTGGAATAAATTTTGTGAGTGAAAGGTTGGTGATTAGCTTGAGACTGGAGAGAACCTTTTTGTTCTAAAGTTAAACCAATTTACTCATACACAATGACAGTGGAGAACATATGTTTATTTTGAAACAATCGGCCACAAGTAGCTGGTTCACAGAAGTATTTCACTGTGTATCTATAAGGATGTTTCAAATTTAAGGTCTTCCTGTAACAGTAAAACCAGGAATGTACAAGGTTTATGTGTGCCTGGTTTAAAAGATTGCTTTTTTTTCTTTTTTGAAAGAAGCACAAAATGTCTGCCAAGCTTAAAAATTATGCGGATCATGTTTCTATGTCTGTTAGGTGGTGCTTACCGGGCAGTCTGGCTCTTGTCAGTAATTCTTCAACTGCTTTGCTGTGGTGGAATTACTGTGGAGAGTTAGGAGTTGGGGTTGGTGGGAGGGATTCTTTGTCGCAGCTGCATTTAAAATTACATCTAATCTTATCAAGGAGCTCGTCATTGTTTCTGGCTGCCCATAGCAGGTACAGTACTGCTTTTGTTCGAGTTTAGCTTTACCAAATAAAGGCAAGAAATGCTTGCTTTTCTCATACAAGTAGTCCAATTAATTTCTGCAGGAATACTTGCTTGAGTAAGGTAAACAGGATTTGGCAATAAAATTAATTAAAAGTAATCTGCACACAATATTATTCCAGAGGAAGTATATGCTGATTGAAAAGTGTTTAAAGAGACAGGTAAAATGAATAGATATAATTAAAATGTGTATGTCGGGTACATCTAAAGCAAGTGAAAGTATGAAGATTATGAAATAAAAACCAAAATCAAAACAGCAAGTAGACATTACAAAGTTTTCATCATTCATTAAAAATGAAAAACTTTTTTCCCAAATGGCAAGGTTTTAATTTAAAATTGTCTTTGAAACATTTGAGTAGCAGCAGAATATCTAGAGGGGTGCATAAATGCATAGAGTATTTTCCCTAAACTCTTAGGATGTCCATGTGGTTTCACTAAAAGTTGTGAGTGCCTGTGAGCTTTAAAATATTTCTTCAAGTGCTTGTATGTGGAATTGAATATTTAAATTTTCGTATGCAGCTTGAAAATACTTGCATCTCTAAAACTGAAAAAAATACATGCTGCCTCCCAAGGGAGTTATGCAAATACAAACAGACCAAAAAAAAAAAAAAAGCATGCAGATGTAATGCCTGCTTCTTGCACTGCTTTTCCAGTAAAAGTTCCTGGATCACTTTTTGTATTCATCAGATATTTAATCTTTAAGGGCTAGTTCCTCAGCTGGCATAATTTATTTTCCCTAGCTGGAATTGCTTCAGGCTTAATAAGAAAGTAGGTGTCGTAAGTAGTATTTATGCCTACATTTTAAAAACTTGCCCTGACCAGTACTGAGCAAATTATTGACATTGTAATACTAACACCAAAAGAAATAATACCAAGAACAGACCACCAGTGTCAATAAAAATTCCAAGTTAAATCAGACAGAAATAATTGGTATTAAGTTTTAATGGAAACTCTATTCATGTCATTTTATAATTAAGATGCAAAATGTAACATGTTCAAGCAGGCTCCATTTAACATCATAAAAGAGATGGTGAATTAGCCAGAGCTGTTTTCAGATGTGTAACTCATCCCAATAAAAGTTATCAAGCATTTTAAAGGAGCCTAGGAAGAACCAAAATCTAAATAAGTTAACAAGATTTAAGGGTCCTGTATGTTAAGCAGTTTTTCCCATAATTTTAACATGTGTCTAGTTCACCGAAATTTGCTGATATGTTTCCTTAGAGATCAAAGTAAATGCTATAGTTCCTGATTAACGTAGGTAGGTGTCTCTGCAAACAGCTACACAACTCTGTTCAGAGGGCAGTGCTGGTTATTAGCACAGCAACACTTAGAGGAACAGGTTATCAGACACTGCTGATAATTGATCAGTTATGAAGAAAAAGGTTTGCTCACCCTTCAAGACCATATCCATAACTTCAGATGCTTATTTGAGACATTAGATTTAGGAACCTTGTCATTCCATGCTGTCTTTGTGGTCAGTGTATACAAAACTTTACCTCCAAAGACCTTCCCCTGACATTACAGGAGCATACAGTTGGGTGGGTCCTAAATCAAAAGTTTCAGTTAGCTGCCTAAAATTCAGTGGAATGATTTAAAGTTTTACTGACAAAAAAATAAAATAAATAAATGTTCAGTTATAAGAAGAAATGCTCAGAGATTAGGACTGTTGAATTAGGAGGGGAATTAGATAACTTGTGCATGACAACACAGTATCATGGGGAGAAATGACAATGTATTTTTTTCTCACAAATAAAACAACAATGAATGAGCTAGATAATGATCAATACGCATATAAAAGCTGGGCAGTGTAAGTAAATTAGAGTGAATTCGAAGAAACTATTTGTGCAGGATATTACCAAAATGAATATCTGAATAGGAGCCATAGAGAATTAGACATTTATATGGATAATGGGAATTTCTGTAGCTATACCAGTGTGCCAAGTTTGTGTGTGTAGCAGGGGATTTTGGTAGCAGGGGAGGTTGCTACAGCAGTGGCCTCCTGTGGAAAGTTTCTCAAAGCTCCCACAGCACCAAGTTGGACCCACATATGTCAAATGCCGAGCCAGTTAGTGACACTGGCTGTGCTTCTGTGATAACATATATAAAAAAGAATCTGGGCAGAAGAGTGGGAGTTCTGAGGAGGACTCCTATGCAAACACCAAAGTCAGTGGAAGAAAGGAGGAGGAAGAGGGGTGCAGTGCACCAATGCAGAGACTTCCCTGAAGCCCATGATAAGACAGCAGGGCCACCCCTCTGCCACCACAGAGGTCCACAGTGGAGCAGATGCCCACATGCAACATGCAGAGAACTCTACACTGGAGCCAGTAACTGCACCCAAAGAAGGTTAGTGCTTTGAGGGAAGTGACCTCTGTTGTAGTTCAGTGCTGGGAGGACTGCAACACATGGGAGGGACCTACACCAGAGCAGCTTGGGAAATACTACTGCCTGTGGGAAGGACTCATGTCAGAGAAAGTTTGCGGAGGACTGTCTCCTGTGAGAAGGAGACCATGCTGGAGCAGGGGAAGAATGAGAGGAGTCTTCCCCCCAAGGAGGAAGGAGCAGCAGACTGATCATAGCCTCATTCCCTGCTCCCTGCACTGCTGCGGGAAAGGAGGTAGAGAAATCAGGAACAAAGCAGAGCCCAGGAAGAAAGGAAGGGTTGGGAGAAGGTTTTTAAGAGGTAGTAATGCTTCTCACTTAAAATGTTTGTTAAATGTTGTTAGTGTTTGAATTAAACTGATGATCTTTTTCTTCCCTGAATGTGTTTGTCTGTTGTTTATGACCATAATGGGTGAGTCACTCCTCTCTGTCCTTATCTCAATTCCTGAATCATTTACTTACTTCTTCTTCCCATTCCTGAGGGGGAAGGGGTGAGCGAGTGGCTGCGTGGTGCTCAGTTTCCCTCTGGACTCAAACCACAGCAACCACATAGGGAAAAAATTATAACACTTATAACTACTCTTATTTCATGGTATAAGCCAACCACTACTTGACAACAATGTGTTGAGAGGCTACCTCCAGTTTTTCACATGTGATTTTTGCATATTCCCATAACATAGAATCAGTTAATATTTTTGGGAGCATATACAAGACCTACAGGTACAATTCCCTGTATCAAGTGCAACCAAAGGTACAGTAAATGTACCTATGTCCATGTTGTTTTGCTTCACCTTTATCTCAGGTGACTGTTCCTGACATTGCTACCAAGAAGAGTGTGGGAAGACATTTTCTCTTTGTATGTGATTTGAACAGAGAATGCACAAGACATCATGTACTGTGAAAAATTTCAGGCTGATTTGAATCAGTCTCAAAAATCTTATCAGAAAAATATCTAATTTTCCAGCAGCATTGCTGGAAATCAATTGACCTCGAACAAGCTTAAAATAATAGTATTAACACAACTGCACCCATTTCCTAATGAAGGTCTTTAGCATATAAGCTAAAAAAAATATTTTTTAAATATCACAGTACATACATTGTCCATAAATGGAATTCTACAGCTAAATGTTGCCCCAGTGCCCAGCAATATCATGGAGAGGATTGTCCTGGAAACTATGCTAGGGGACATGAAAAATAAGGGGATTGGTGACAGCCAGCATGGCTTCACTAAAGGAAAATCATGCCTGAAAAATGTCATGGTCTTCTACAACAGGCTTACAGCGTTGGTGTATAAGGGAAGAAAAACCGACATCATCTACCTGGACCTGTGCAAAGCATTTGACGCTGTCCCACATGACATTCTTGTCTCTAAATTGGAGACATACGGGTTGGACCACTTGGTGGATAAGAAATTGGCTCAATGTTTGCACTCAAATAGTTGTAGGCAACAGCTCGATGTCCAAGTGGAGAACAGTGATGAGTGGTGTTCCTCAGGGGTTAATGTTGGGACCAGTGCTGTTTATAATCTTTGTTGGCAACACAGACAGTGGGATAGAGCGCATCCTCAGCAAGTCTGCCCAACAACACCAAGCTGTGTGGTGTGGTTAACATGCTGGAGGGAAGGGATGTGCCATCCAGAGGGACTTGGACAGGCTGGAGAGGTGGGCTTGTGAAAAGCTCATGAAGTTCAACAGGACCAAGTGCAAGATCCTACACGTGGGTCAAGGCAGTCCCGGCACAGATACAGGCTTGGTGATGAGTGGATTGAGAGCAGCACTGTGGAGAAGGACTTGGGGGTATTAGTGGATGGAAAACTAAATATGAGCCAGCAGTGTGCGCTCACAGTCCAGAAAGCCAACCCTATCCTGGGCTGCATCAAGAGAAGTGTGGCCAGCAGGTCAAGGGAGGTGATTCTCCGTCTCTACTCCACTCTTATGAGACCCCGCCTGGAGTGCTGTATCCAGCTCTGGGTCCCCCAGCATAAAAAGGTGATGGACCTGCTCAAACAAGTCTAGAGGAGGCCACAAAGATGATCAGGTAGCTGGAGCACCTCCCTTATGAGGACAGTCAGAGAGTTGGGGTTGTTCAGCCTGGAGAAGAGAAGGCTCTGGGGAGACCTTATAGCGGCCTTCCAGCCTAAAGGGGGCTACAGGAAAGATAGGGGGGACTCTTTATCAGGGGGTGTAGGGATAGGACAAGGGGTAATGGCTTTAAACTGAAAGAGGGAAGGTTTAGATTAGATATAAGGACGAAATTCTTTACAGTGAAGGTGGGAAGACACTGGAAGATGTTGCCCAGAGAAGCTGTGGCTGCCCCCTCCCTGGCAGTGTCCAAGGCCAGGCTGGACGGGGCTTTGAGCAACCTGGTCTAAGGGAAGGTGTCCCTGCCCATGGCAGGGGGGGTGGAGCTAGATGATCTTTAAGGTCCCTTCCAGCCCAAGCCATTCTATGGTTCTATGAAACATAAATTGCATTTCACTTAGTTATATTCCTGTGGTAAATAATAGTTAGGATATATATTACTAAAATACTTATTACTTCTACCCCTTTCCTTTTCTTCACTTGTTTTTCCCAAATAAATCCATGATGCCTTATAAGAAGTCATCTGTGGCCCATAAAATTCCATTTAATATTTTAAAACATTTTACTGGTGGAAACACTAAAATTAGCCAAGTTTAAAGTGTTCCACTATAGATATCTAGGAAAACTTACCTTCAAACTTAATTTCAAAAGATGCTGGAACCTCTAAATTGACCTCACTACACATTTTTTCTGAATACCTGAAATCAGACCATTTTTATTTAGGCACCGAAATGGAGATTTAAGCATCTCACTTGTGACTCCTTAATTTTAAATGCTGGCATAAGTCACTTTACCTGTCTGAGAATTCACAGTACCAGCTGATCCTAACTAAAATTAAGGAACTGTGAGTTTAATTTATCAACTGTGCTGCTTTGTGACTGGTAACACCCAGCCTGTACAAAAGTACCTAGCCGAAAACAGTAACAGATTTGGTTTGCTTCTGTTACTTCTGACCTACATTTTTTAATGATAAAGACAGAGATATAGTGTTGCTTGCGCCCAATCTGATACACAAGTTATCTTCAGATCAAAACCAGTTTGATTACTGTGTGTTTAATTTGCTTGCACACCACAATGACAATGGGATAATTTTTACATGCCATGTTAATTTGTCATGTTAATGTTGGCACTAGTCATTACTTTTAAGTAACCTCAAGCCACAGTTTACTCAGCGTGGAGTAATATCTGAGGCTGAAACCATATTTAGGATAGAAGCTAGAATCTCAGTACTCTGTGTATAAACTGTGTTCAGATAGCCATAAAATCAAAACTGGGTATCATTTATGCAGATGCTGAACAGGTATCTCCAGAAATCTGAGTTCATTCAAGTTGTGGCCCATGCATCAGTTTGGACTTTCTCTAAAACATCTCAGTTCTACATATTCTCTTCATACTCTCTCTAATGTGCATAAGGACCTAGTGCCAACAGACAGTTTGTTGTTTATACACCCTCATCTAAAATTTACCTGTGCCTTTGGTCCACTGAACATAGAAAAGTGAAGAAGAGTCTGAGTAAACTCAAGTGAGCTTAACTTACATGGACTTACACATCATGTGCATGTTTGGCACCATCTCCTAGCATGATGCCAGAAAATGAGTCCAAAAGAATTCATGTCACTTTTGATGTTACAGGACATTTAATGGGTGTTACTTTTAACATTGTGTCCAAAACAACCAGAGGACATGGAAGATCCAGGATATTCTCCTACCAACAGGTCTTTAAATATTCTTAAAATGCTGTTCAGTTCTGAAAGGGAGTGATGTAAAAATGACACCTTCTTATTCTGCACATCCATTCCTTGTGCACATTCAGCATTAGAGACATACCTGCTGCCTGCAGAAACAAAATTTAAGCCTTACTGTGTTTCACTTCTTTTAGTCTTACAGAGCATGCGCTGCAGAGAGCAAGCTGGATCACCCTTCCTTTCCACATTTCTAACTATAGGCAAGTTGTGTGTGAGTCTGCATACACATCACCAAATATACAAACCAAGAATACTGTAAAGTATTGATATGGTTGAGATCATAATTTTACCACCAAAATTGGAAGCGTTTCTAATGAAACGTGATGCAGAAAGTATAAACTAGCTTGAGAACTACGCATGCTGTTCTATATAATAGTGGAAAACACTGTACAGAAAATTGGGGGAATAATTCATAATCACCCATTTAAAAATTACATTGTCTTAATCCTGCCTGATGTGAGAGGAACAGTTTTATATTCCAGAGCAGCTGTGTGCATCTGAAAGTGTTCTGCCCATAGAAGAAGTCAATGCTAGGTATAGATTCCAAATGTAAATAACTAATTGGTCTTGTTCACTTCTTGGTTTTCTCTTTCTTTCTGTACTCCATTAAGAAGCTTATTAACAGAAACAAGCAGCTTTTCTTCATGCCAGGCAAGTCACTGAAAAGTGTTTTCATCAATTACACAAACATACACACAAAATCTGCAGTTAAGTCTAATTAGTTCATGTTCTGTTACAGGCTTAGTAATTATTACCTCCTTTTTTGATTGATATTTTCAAGATCATTGCAATAATCATTATACAGAGCTTTTAAGGTAGTATTTAAGAATACAAATCCAACACAGACAATGTATTCCCACTGGTATTTAGGCTTGTTGCCAATTTGCATCCCTTCTACAATGCTGGCTTTGCACCAACAGAAAAAAAAAAAAAAAAAAAAAAAAAAAAAAAAAAAAAAAAAAGTTGATGCTTCAAAACGAAAATATAATTAATATCCAGTATTTTATGCAAAAGTCATTGAAAGAATATTTGTAGTAACTTGTGATTTTTAAAATACAAGGAATTCAAGTACCTGCAGGTGATTTTTGACATTAAATATCTTTAATCTTTTTAATAATACATTTTAAATATAGAGTGCACAGTCAGATAAACATTCTCTTAACATAATATTGTTACCTTAAACTGTGATTAACACAACAAAGATACTGAACAAAGATTTATAGTGAAAAAGACATAGAAACTAGTTTTAATAATTGCAATGCTATTTGGGCTTTGGAAAGTCTTTTGGCCTATTACCCTTGCTTCGTTACCTGTAACCCACCATTATCACAAGGAGGTTCGAACAATGTAAGCTTTTATTGAAGAACAAGTGTTTTAAAGCAACTTGGGCTAAATAAAACCTACAGCCATGAACTTCAGTTCCAGCCTTGTCTCCTTTGTTCACCAGCCAAAGAGCCTTCGCTACCCAACATGACGCAGAGACATCTGGTGGCTAATGGATACACTGCAGAGAGGCTTTCCAGTCGGGAGAGCCAGAGGAAGCCCCGCAGTGACTCCCCTATAGACAAACCTTCCAGATTCTCCTGTAACCTTCGATGCTATGTGCCGTTGACCTGCCTGTACGTGGAGTCTACCAGCTTTGTCTGACTGTCCGGCAGTCAGTGGTTTTCCTTGGGTACCCTTTGTCTAACAACCTTCAATAAAATTGGCTGCAGTCACTCTCAGTTTCCTGTAAAGCTCACTAATTGGAAAATGAGTCAAACCTCTCTCTAAACCAGCACCCAATAGGATCCATTTGAAGACATCACAGTTTACTCCACATGCATATATCTTCCAGTAGCAAAAGTCCTCTTAAAACATTTTGGAATAGCAGGTCGTTCATGACTAATCTCCACAGACTCCTTCATCTCTGAAGTGGGTGTCTACATGTTAAGCCAAAGGCATCAAGCATCAAATGTTCACAGGAGCAAGAAAGAAGAAGTCAGACTTCAAAGAAAAAATATGCACCTTCTCTCTCTCTCTGAATACACCCTTAGACCAACTCTGGTCCATCATACTTTAATGCCTCAGTTCAGCCGATAAAATCATACTTGCCAGAAATGTAAACACACTAAAAGACATAACACCAGAATCTCTGCAGAAGCAAAATAGCATTTTTTAATTTGCAGAATGTTAAATTTATTTTGTTTTAAACTAAAATAATTTTAAAATATGTTTATTCCAAATAAAATATAAACATTCTTATTTTTACTGTATATATAAAGTATTGTATTCTTAATGCAATCACATACTCCACTAGACATAAAATCCATAGAGGTCTGTTTTCTTGCATACAAACCTTTTCTTTTGAAGTCTGTGTAAATGCATCATCCATGCTAGCAGCCATAACAGTGCAGCACGAGGAGCTACCACAAACCCAACAGTTTTTAAAATTCAAGGGCTCTGACCGCATTCTAACATGTCTTTAGTAAAGTATAGGGTCATCCTTCTCTGAAGTTTAACAAGACAAGACAAAAATCTGAATTACCAGATTACCCTATCAAACTAATTGTTGCCTCTTGGGTGTTCCAAAGCCCTGTGCGTTTTTTTTAGTTCTCTGTGTACAGTAAATGGATTGTAAAAACATAATTATCTTCTGTGAAACTAAATGTGACCTTTACTATGAAGGACTGCATATCTTTGTCCATTTTCTTAACAGCCAGACTATGTTCTTCTTTTTCTGAATTCAGATTTGTAACGATTCTGCTTTACACAGCATCAGGGTTAGGACAGTAAAGCAGAGACCCACTTAGAGAGACGGCACTAAAACATGACTGAGACACTCTTCCCAAGATCACAGTGTGAATGTCAGCAATGGCTTCCCCACCAGCTTCTCACAGGGCCTAGGCAGACTTGACTCAGAATTACAGAAAACATTGTATTTCATAGTATTGTCCTGTAGAAGACAGTGAGACTCCAGCACTCTCAGACAGTGATGCCTGGATCCCAAGCAATCCCTGGAAAAGAGGGGTGATTTGTGGGGACCTGCCAGACCACTGGGCTCACCTCATCTCTAACCACAAATGTAGAGAGGTATTCACATACTGTATTGAACAGAAATGGAACCACTCAAGCTCTTCATTATTATTTTTCAAGTTTGAAACCTTGATTTGATGAACCAAGGTTTCATCAGAAGGTACTCATCAATTTGATGAGAGCTGAATGTGGAATCCTCCAGGCTCCAGGAAGGAAATATGCCTGACAAACCCCTTGCCCTCATTCAGCCTTGCCCTGGAATAATCTTAGTAAATGCATAAAAATACAATAATGGTGCTAAGTACCTTGGTTTTCATACTAAATTATTATTTATTCCCTTTTTTGTCCTAGTTTTATGCCTTTAAGTTGTCTCTTGTGCATAAGCCAATTCTCATTACTTACATTTCTTGCATGGCCTCTGTAGGCTATTCAAAGTGATGAAACAAGGTCTGCTTCTTCCCCTTCATCACACTATTCCCCAGCCAGTTCTCACCAGTATGGGCAGAAGTCAGAAGGTGCAGTATGTACACAGCCTTTCACAGTGGCCTATCAGCTGCATATCCTGACTGTATAAAAGGCTGCAAACACAGACATTTAATTAAGAGAGTCTACAGGTAGGAGCTTTTAGATTATTTATGCTAAGGACAGATTGTTCTTTTGTTTGTCATCTATATATTAATATTTTGCAGTTACTTTCTGCTGTTTCCTGGATGCTTCTTAAATTTACTAGTGAATCACTGCCAATGATTCCCTTGTGCTAGGTACCTGGTAAGCCTCTTCATTTCTGTACTGAGCTTAAGCCTGTGGGGCTCCCTGGAAGAAAGTTTAACAAACATAGAGACTTTGTGCCTGAAAATCTGCATTAACACTTCATTTGGGAGATAGTTTGAGCTTGCATATATAGTGTTGTAGTATTGTAGGACTAGATTTTGACTCTCCAAAATTTTACATATCAATCTCTCTTCAATAACTGAGTTTGTCCTATCTTTAGAGGACTGCCTAGATGGAAAAGACAGGTGTACAGGTACAAGTGTTTGGGGGAACAGAAAAGTTCAGGAACAGTCTTTCGCTATGACAAGCTGTTAACAGAGTAAGGGAGAGTGTGAGTCTGCAGTCACCACAGTCCTATGCTACCACAGGTCCTTCTTATGCAGGCAACCCTTAGGGATATGGGTCAAATTCCTTATGATTTTTTTCTTTGTTTTTTTTCTATGATCAAGAAGATCTGATCACTGAGCTCTTCCAGTCTTACCTGTGCAGGTGTTTTCCTGTGGTTACAAGTATCGTTGTTTAGGGAGACCTCCCGAGTTTTTCAGTACCAATAGCTTTTTATAGTTTTATTTTCTGTTAGAGTAATCAAGACCAGTTCACTGAGAACCAGTTTGATTGTTATAACCTAATGTGTCTATTACATACAAGCAAGGTGGCATAGTGTTTAACAAAATATGAACCAAAACATATCTCCATCCTGTGACAGGACTGATATGGGGGATCTTTCCCCTGAGCCTCTACACCTACAATTATCTCCAAAAGACAAAACAGCATGCCAACCTCTTCTAATAACTAGAATCATTATTATCAATGAGCATTTGTTGCACAGTTCTATCTCTCTTCAGTCTTCTAGTTTTGTTTAAAACCATGAACACATCGAGCTGTGAACCTTGGTTTGAGAATTGCATCATTTAGTTTGAATGAGATCACCTTGATGAAAATCGCTTCAGGTTTAGAAGAATTTTTGTTAATCACAGAAGCTGTAAGTTCCAACAGTAGCTATATGCACATCATTTGTGGGTTTGCATTCTTTTAAAGCTGACCTAATTGCTTCCTACTTCCACTGCAAATTGTGAAAGTATCATAACAAAAAGAAAGCAAGCTGTTACTCTGGGCTCCAGGAGGCTTTAGTACGAATGGAGATCTCAGCTAGATGAATTCACTGTCTTCTACATCAGTATTGATACTCCAGATTACTGCAGTCTTTTAGGCTTGTTGTATTCATATGTGAACCAAAGACCTCTGTAAGCTCTTACACAAGTGTGTAACATGCGTGCTGCAGCTGCCCCACATCATGTATTTCTGTGGCTTTTCCAACTTTCAAACTCACTAAAACCTAATGACCTCTAGCTCTTTTGATTGCAGAGGCAAAACATTCTTTGCTGGAAGTGATGCCCACCTGAGTCTGAAGATAACCTGAAATGGTGGTTCAGAGGTGTGACTTTTACTAGCTTTGAGGTGGTTTTTACTAACCTTGAGACATAACCATTACACTTCAGTGTCACTATAATTGTTGAATGGTTCTTAATTTTGTGTTTAGACTGTCCTGGGAGTAAATTGCGGTTTGAAGAATTAAAATTTTTTACATGGAGGGATTTTTTAAATGCTTTTTAAAAAAAAAAAGACACTCACAAAATCATGGAAGGAAAAGAAGGAGAGGATATAAAAGAAAAAAAAAAAAAAAGGCCTCAAAAGAAATTTTCTCCTTTTTTTAGGAAAAAAAAAAAAACAACAAACAAAGAGAGAGTGATATAAATCGTATTTGAATTTACTGATTTTAAAAAGAAAACCACATCTCAAATTACAATATCAAGTAGTAAACTTCTGAACTGTGGACTGAATCTAACCAGTTTATACAGACTGCGGTTCTTCCCTTGGCACCTTCTTTCACAACATGTCCTGGGTGTCCACCTTCTGCTGGTTTTGCTCCCGGTGGTTTACATATCTTTCTTCTGTCAAATGACTGGAGTTACATCCATCACATAACCAAATACAAGTATCCCTGTATTTGTGATTGTGATTATTATCACAAAACAGACATGTCTCCAGTCACAGGCTAGGGGCAATATGTCCATATAAGAGGGACAAAATAGTGCCTTTGTACTGTAAAAAGTGGGTAGTTATTTCCCCATGTGGGTATTGCCCTAAGCAGCATGGCAGCTGTAGAGCCCTGGATTTCTGCCATAACAAGGAAAAACCATTCAGTGTAGAATCTGACAGTTTCTTCTAAATGAGTCTAACCTTCCCCTGTTTTAAAATTCAGACATCATGAGACAGTAATAGGCTGTTCATTTCACTTGCTGTGCTGATAATTCATACATAATATAGCTGTTAATTTGGTGAGCTGAAGCATCAGTCATGCTGATATTGTGCATCAGCCTCTTCATCTCCTTTGGTTATTTTGTGTTCCATCATCACTGAATATTTTTTTTCTAACTCCATGTTTCATAATAGGAAGAAAGTGAGCTGAAGAGCTACAATGATTTCCATCTAAACTGCTCTTTTTTTGTCTGCACTACAAAAACTAATATCCCTTTGCCAACATTTGCTTAGACATTTTTCAAATCATAAGAAAGGAAATGATGGGAGTGAGAATATAAAAATGGAGCAAAATCCTCTTTTTACCATAAAGTGTGCATTGGAAATGAGTGAGTTTCCAACTGTTCAGAACATACATGTGAACAGTAGGAGACAATGAATGCTCTAAGCACTGTCTCCTGCCTGCTGACACAGTAGAGCAATCAGAAAAGAGAAGGCTGTTTGCCTTGTTAAAAAAAAAAAAGGTCAATCTTTTTTGAGAGCCAGTAGCAGAGTTCTTTATTTTCATCTCTCCTGCGAGGCTTCATAAACTCACTGCACTTTTAAAGTTACATAGAGCTACCTTTTCCTCTGTGTTAATCTGATTTTGGGATTTTCCCTGGAATATATGATTTCCAAAGCTGAAGCCTTTAATGATGTCATTACTTGCACAAAGGAACATGCAAGGGGTTCTGTTATCTCTGTTACATTTGGGGGGGAAAAAAAAAAAAAATCTTTACAGATTTGGGTTTTTTTAACTACACACAGTATTTGCTACTAGGAGTTTTGTGAAGAACAAAACAAAGAGGAAGGGAGGTAGGTATATGGGAGAGAACACTGATACAACCTACTCACAACAGAGCAAGTAGTGTGTTCTGTATAAGTTGACATTACTCAAGAACTCAGATACGCAAAATATCAACTTCTGGAGTGCATTTATCTGAAGTTTAATCCAGGATACAATTAATGTTTAACCTAGTCCAACTCCAAACCTTCAGAAAACATGAGTCTAAGCGTCTCAAGTCTTGAGCTTACCATTAAAAATAACTTTTTTTCTTTTTTTCTTTTTTTTTTAGTAAATACAGCTAGTTTCTTTGTGTTCAACTTCTGGTTTCTAAATCATTAAGCAATTTGCATATCACATGTTGGTTTGTTTCGTTTTTTTCTACAACCATAAGTACTAGAAACTGAAAGGTTTTATGACTATTTACTCAGCTGATTGACTGGTTGAATGAGAAATACTTTAAAGAAATTGTATAAAGCAGCTGGAGATTTAAGAAAAAACTTTGAATCTTGCAAGACATGATATCACTGTAAGATTAGTGAAACTTCGTAACATTCCTAAAACTTCCATTCACTCAAGTGCTGCATTTTATTGTCCTAAGTGACAGCATTTTAAACTGACAAAATATTAAAATTTGGCTGATAGTCCTTTGATGATCAAGTAATGGTAAACTTGCCAGTTTTCAAGATAAAGTTAGCATATTCTTCAGAGACTGGAAAGAGCTCCAGTGATATAAGTGGGCCAGGGTGAAACTAATATAAAAAGTGGCTTCTCCAGCGCAAGGCTCAGGTTATTTTTCAGACTCTGTCTTTGTCACCATTGAAGTACTGTCCTTCATACACAGTTGCTGAAGCCTTGAGTGAAATTCCATTTCAAGCAAAGAAATGTCACAAGACCTACCTGGCTTTGGCCTTGTGGAAGGGTTAAATGTAACACCTTGAACAAATCTCCCAGAGAGAAATATTCCTCCTTAGAAAAATTAGTGAGATAAGAGAAGATAGACAGAGAGTCCTTTTTTAAGGAAAAAATTTTAAAAAACCCAAAAAACAAAACAAAAAAACCCCACAAACAAACAAAAAAAAAACACAACTGAGGAACCAAAGAAAACAAATTAATAAATACCTCCAAATGTATTAAAATACAGAAGTTCCTTTTCTTTCACAGATTGATTCTTTACTAAGATAACCTGTTAACCTGTCATAACCTCATCTTTACACGAATTCTTTATGGTGATTTGTGCAATGAAGTAAATGCTATTTTTAAAAAAAAAAAAAAAATAATAAAGAAAGAAAAAGGGAAGGAAAATAATCACTTAATCTAATAAAATTTAAATCTTTAAAAAAAACTTCTAGAGTGCAAAAGTGAAGCCAGCAAATAATCTTGGCATAATTTTTCTAAAAGGGATGACTGGTCAGTTAACTTTTCTCAGTTTCTTTTTCTTTAATTCACCTTGGATTCAGAAAGAAAAAAAAAATGTGACAAAAGTATAACCAAGGTTCCCTTATTCTCCAGTCTTGCCACATTCAGAAATAGATTCAACAGGATTTAGTAAAAGAAATAAGATGAAAAAGGGGTCAAAAGTTCTCCCCTGGAACTAAATATTTTGGTGGGCCACAGCAGATATGGGCAATTTCTGTAGCAAATGTAAGAGAAACAAATGAAATAACTGGCATTGTGCTCAATCACCTCTGATTCACCAACAAAACAGTTCTTTATGAAGGGATCAACTGGGAAAAGCAAGTGGAAGGAAAGTGGGATGAGATCTGAGTTCCTGCCTCTGAACCACACAGGTCCTGTTCTCCATCATGCACTCTTATCATGAGGGAATATTTAAATTTTATTGCACTCTTATGCATATTCATACTTTTATACTGATACCAATTTATTGGTGTATTCAACCCTAATTATGGGGTCACTGCCACTTTAAAAAGATTTTCCAGTCCAGCGTATTTTGCCTAAATTTTCTATCATATATTTGCTTGTAAACAATCTATATACAAAAATAAATGCAGAGATTAAATGTTCAGTTGCAAAAAAGCAGATGTGTAAGAAAATCCATCCATCATGATGCATTTAATTTTCATTATGTTTTTGTAGCCTGAAGCAGCCAGTTTGAATTCATATTCAGTCATCCTGTTGTAATTCTGCTCATCCTTTGGTACTAAAATGAATAAAGTATCTAAATCACATGAAAATTAAATCTCTTACAAGTTATTTAACCAATCTTTTTATCTATCTTTTTTCAATAATGTTACTTTAAGCCAGGTTGAACAAAAGGAATTAATTTTCTCCACTGGATTCAAACAGCTAATTAGGTGTAAATCTCAACTGAATTAAAATCTGATGTCATGGTTGGTATGGCCAACACAGCCTATATGATTCATATTTTTGCAAAAACATAGAAAAGAAGACTAGAAAATTAGTACATCTAATAGCTGGGAGACAGCAAGCTGCCTTTGAGTCACTGTGGGCTTGGCAGCACTGAAGGCCAGCAGCATCCTCTGGTGCATCAGCAAGAGCACCACCAGACCAAGGACTAAGATTATTATACCACTCAGCACTTATTAGGCCACACCTGGAAAAGTCTTCAGTTTTCATTACCACATTTATGAGAGACATTTACAAAAATTGAAGGGGTCCAGTGGAGGACCATCAACATGGTTACAGAATTGGAGAACTTGACATATGAAAAGATGTTGATGGAATTGAATTTGTTCAACCTAGAGGAGAGAAAGTTCAGGGGGAACTTAATCACACTCCAGCAATACCTTAAGTATATTTATAGAGAAGATGGAGGTACTCTCTTTACAAGGGAGCATGGTGACAAGACAATGGGAACAAACTGCTTTGGGAGAAATTATCTCTGGATATAAGAAAAATATTCCTCACTGTGAGAACAAATAAACATAGGAGTAGCCTGCCCAAAGAAGAGGTGAAAGATCCCTTGCACAAAATACTGAAGACCTCGCTTAACAGAGCCCTGAAAAACCTAATCTAAAGCCCTGCTTTCAATAAAAGGTTGAACCAGATGATCTCCAGAGGTCCCTTCCACACTTTGAATGACTTTTGAATGATTCAGTTTTTCTTTTCTTTGGTATTCTTGCTCCACTTTTGAAGATCTTATTTTTCCTAAAATTACACTTAATTTCTAAAATCAGAAAAATATTTAAAGTATATGAGCAAGAAAATGTGTATCACATATTGATGCTCAGTCCCTCTGATGGATTTGCAAGATCATGAAAGTGATATATTGAAAGAAAAAAGAAAACGTACTCTTTATCTGACTCAACTGTTCATGTAATTTCCACAGAATGGACATATAATGAGGCTTTGAATTTAAACTACGCTGCCTCTCCATTCCCCCCTCCAGTTATCAGGCTGCAGCTCGAGTCACATTACACTTATACAAGAGTGGGATTACATTCCCCTAATGGGGCAGGATTAAGCCAAAGGAGGTGGAACAGCTTTCAAAGGAGCAACTTCAACACAGGGGGACAAATTCTACTCTCAGTTACACACATGTGACTGTCACAGTGATTTCAGTGGGGATACTCAGGTGTAACCAGGAGTAGAGTGCCTTTGTGACATGGAGCAGATGTGAAAAATCCAATTGCAGATTAACCATGAGTATCTCATTTTTAAACAGCCACTTTATTGTGGTTGGCAAGCAACAAGCCTTAAATAAGACCATAATCTACCGCACTGTATTCAGAAGTAAATCTTTCTTCTATACTGGATTCACTTTCACCCTCTCACAACTGCTACAAAATACAGCAAACCTACAGTAAAAGATACTGAAGAGTGAAGGTGAGATTCTTTACTCCGAGTTTACAATTTCTCTGATTGTTGAAGTGTTTGTCTCACCTCCATCACTACAGCACCTGAAGTGTCAGGCTGTGTTCAGAGCTACTTTATATCCTTCTGGTTTAATTCTTGCAGCTTTAAAAGTCAAAGTCACACTTCTTTATCTTAGAGGAATTTTTAATTATCCGTACATTTCTGTTTTCATGTAAGTTAATGAGTGTAATAAAACTGTATTGAAGATTTTTTTATTTTGAAGTTCTGTGTAAGCAGAGCAGATTTTTACATGACTCTCAATATGGATCCTTCATTTAGAATAAACCAGACAGACTTTGCAGTAAATTTCATCAATGTCTGTAAAGAATGTAAAGTTCAACAATATTAATTCACAACAGCAATTTGCCAGAGTGCTAATAAATTGTATCACGAGTGGCTGAGGTACAGTCATGTGGAAAGGAAAGGAAAAGCATCAGTAGAAAAGCAAAGGGCTGACTGGAACTGTTCTGTCTAGCCTATCTTCTCTCTAGGATCAGCTCATACGATTTAAAAGAAACGATCACATACAGAGGCTCTCAGTATATTGTCCATGTTATAGGACCATATGAGCAATGCTGACAGAATGAATCATGCAATGGGCAGTGCAGCTGGCTGTCTCCCAAGACTGGGGAGATTTGCCCGTGCTCACAGGAGTCCTCCAGCCCCCAGAGACAGTGCACACTGCAGTGTCACTAATGGCCATGCTGCAGAACACTGTGTCATTGAAGTAAAAGAGAGAAGGGGAAGGGGAATTAATCTGGCAATAAATTAGGGATTTGCCCTAAATTAAAAATATAAATGCAGGCAAGACATGTAAACTTGTATTAAGATGTTGTACACTATAGAAATTATTCCCATTACATATTTTGTTTTCTTGAGAAACATTCCTGTAGCTCTTTAATTAAATGATTTCACTACCACCTTTAAGAACTGACTGCCTCTACGTGCTCAGCCTAGTGCTACAGCTTGGGAAGGTGAGAAAAATATTAGGGTAAGCTATACTCAAGCCATACATGGATCACAGTTTCTTCAGGTAATACTGTGGTTCTATGATTTCCATAAGCCTCCAGAGGCAAGCTTCACCTCTCACTATGCGTTAACCACCTGAAAGTTGCATATCGTACCCAAATCATCCAGAAGAGTCAAGGGAGGCTAACTAAAACTATTAAATAAATTAATTTTAAATAAAATAACATTAAATAAAAATATTAGGAGGTGACAAGAATCCTAGGTTTATGTTGATGTGAGGTTGTATCTTTTGAGAGGGGCCAGACTGGGACCTAGAATCTGTTCAGTGCAGACTAACTTGCAGCACTAAAGGAAGGATAAATTATTTATCCAAAAAAAAGACAGGCTCTTCACCATATTTTGCAGAACATAAAAGGAACCATGCAGCTGTTTAAGGAAAACAAGAAGCACTAAGCTGTCTCCCTGCCAGGCTATGACACATTTTGTGTCAGATGCTCCTGAATCTCCTAGCATTTGCTGAAGCCATCTGAAACTGCTTCTCCTGTAGCATGCGGACAAAGTATCACTTCCTTTCTCTGTAACATATGATGAAATCAGATTCTAATTTTCATACAAGAACTGCAGAACACACTAAGTAACAGCAGAAAATTAATACTGAATAATCAATCTATTTGAGAAGAAAAATAGCACAAGTGTGGAAGAGGAATATTAACCAATCATCTCTCTAGGGGAACCGGACAATGCCATCACAAATAATAGATTCATTAAAAGACAGAGAAAAATCATTGAGATGATAATTTTACAAATAATGTTTGAATATTACGCATCTTAGCCCAGCTTCACACAGCTGTCACTAAAATTTACCATACCTGACTGCCCTTTACCATTGTGATTAACACTAATAAAAAAATCTAGTGGTGTTTTATAACCTTGTCAAAAAAAAAAAAAAAAACAAAACCAAAAAAACCTGCACAGGGTAAGTGGTTGAATAAAAATTTGCAGCACTGACTTAGAGTCATAAATATTACTGATTAATAAAGTGTGGTCCCTGTGATATACCTTTAATTACTCTTCCCACTGTTTTATTCACTTGGGGCTTGATTGTGCATGGCTGGAGTCACTGCCTTTTTGGGAAATACTGAATAAACAAATCTCAGTGACATTCATAATGCATGAGAACCACCAATACCTTGATAGATTTAAAAATAAAAGATATAGATATTTTTCTTGTACTTTTATTTGAAATCTATTTTATTCATGCCATATCCTGGCATTCCCCACAAATTTTCTAATGTGTAATTTTATCCAAAACACTACTCATGAAAACTGCTTAAGACATATCTTCATTAAGATGGTGCAATATTATTCTTCTCAGCAAAGGACAAGAAAAAACATAAACTCCAGGTTCATGAAAGAGTCCAATAATGAAAGGACTTGGAAAGTTAAATATTGAGCAATGAAGAAAAAAGAAAATAATATCTAGAGATAGCATTTCTATCATCTGTACATGTTATATATTTGAGGCAGATTAATATTTTGGAGTAGTTCTCTTTCTTCAGTATGTACTTGTATGGCTCCTGTTAGTCACTGAGACTCCACAATAAGGGCCAGATTTTGACTCACAGTTTTATTTTTGCATTATAATTGGATTCAAAGATAGCAAACCTGTAATAATTAATCAAGAATACGAATCAGGTCAGCAGGATATTTGTTCTGTGATCATAATGGCTTAAAAGTTTTATTAAACTAAGCATTTACAGAAGACTTCTGAAGGAAACAGTTTAATAAAATGAGCTATTACATGACACAATACTGTTAAAAGACAGTATCTAAACTGTAGGGTTTGGATGTTTTATATTTTCTTCAGATACTTGCAAAACAATTCCAGAGGTGCCAAAGCCCAGAAGAGAAGAAAAACTAGAATCTCTTTTTCAGGACAATAAGGAATCGCTTGAGAGACATAAAGTGGCTTGGGGTCACTTGAGGAAATTGTCTTCTATAGATATTGTTTGTTAGGTAAAATATCATACCTAAAGAGACTTGAGTATATGATAATTCCTTGTCTCTACTGCTTTGGTTCTGCTACAAAAGAAGTGCTTCTTTAAGAAGGCTGACCAGTGGTTGCAAAATCATGGAGAAAATAATGCAAGTACTGAATCAGGTTACCTAGAGAAATTTTGATGAAGAGCTGACAAAGAAATGGGAGACCTAAGGAATTCTGTCCCTGTTCCTAGGTTGGTTGCCCTCTCTCATTATCTCAACATCAGAAAGAATGTGTGTGTCAATATTGCACCTCTTCTCAGCTCCCTCATGTATACTGAGACCACATCTACTTCCAGTAGGAGCAAACCAGGATGAGGAGAAAATGCTGTTTTCCTGGTAACTGTAACAGCTATTAAAAAGGGATCTATTCAAAAGGCAGGGTTCAGTAACAAACAATAACTCACATAAATGCCACAAAATTGTTCTTAGTATATCTGTAAAGGGTCTGAGTGGTTTATAGTAATAGTGGCCTCTTGTAAAGATTTTACTAGTTGAGTTCTAAATGCCATAATTCAATATATTTTCTTTTTTCTCCAGTGGGAATAGGAGGGAAAATGCAGTTTTCATTTGAAATTGTCTCTTGTCCTAGTGTTTTATTGCTGCAGTGCATGAGAGCATATTGTTGTAGTTAGTGCAGAAAAATTCCAGGCTAGAGGTAGCATTATACATACCATGATGGTGAAGAGATCAGATCCAACACCCACGGTTTCATTCTTCTCTGAATTACTTTTGATACTGCCATTTGCTTGACTTGAAGGAATACAGTTATTTTGTTTTGGTGACAAAACCCATCCAAACTCTTCTATTTGCAGATTCCTATCAGCTTATGCCAGTTCAGTTCATACCCAAGTTCATACATTTGGACAAAATCCTGAATGATAAGAAGGAGGCGTTGCCCTTATCACGGTTTTTGAAATATGGTTTCCTTAGGAATGACCTTCACTGAGGGTACATTCTGTGCATACAAAAAGCAGAGTCATTAATAAATTATATACAATGTAGGACTTGAAAAATACATACAAAGTAGACAAAGCTTTGTAGTCTGAAAGAACTGTATGGAACTGCTAATATATGATGTGACAGGAATGAAAAGTAACTGACCATACAAGAAGTGTTTTTAGAAAATCCAGTACCATTTGATTGGAAATAAAAATCAAAGGGAGAAGTCAACAAAATAATGTTACCTGCTGTTTTTATGGACTGCTAGAAATAAGAGTAGCAAAGAAAAGGCTTGCAAAGTTATAGCAAATTTTGACCCCCAAATTCTTTTGGAATTGCAGAGTTCAAACTAAAATTTCAGGGATAATTAAATGAGAATTATAGTTCATATTATATATATATATATATGGAAATATTTAAATAATGATTAAGGTGATTGTCTATAATGTTACAATACTATCACTCATTTGAAAGGATTTAGATATTCTACTACAGTGAAATATTAAATTTCATTTCAAACAGAATGTTTAATCTCTGTTAACAGTTGTATATCTTATTGGGAACAAATAAACTAGAATTATATGGGCTGAAAAAAGGTAGATCCCAGTTATTCAAGGAGGAGAACTTTGAGGAAATGTCAGGAACCATCACCTCCACTGAAAGACAAGGGTGTGATGTCAACTACTATCACTTCCGTACAAATGAGTCAAAACTTCATTTTAATAAAGAGGCTGAAGCCTACAAATAACAAGTACTCTGTCATACTGACAGTGAAGTCACTAGACTGAAATTTCATGCCAGTAAGACAAGAATGAGTCCTGACCATGATAAGAACTACAGCACACATCAGGTCCTTCTGTCTCTGGAAAAAGCATAAGAAAACAAGATACATACAGAGTGACCAATGCCTGACAGATTCTTCTAGAGGCCAAAATTTGTCTGCATGAACTGATTTTGTTCCTTTTGGAATCTACCTCTCAGCACCTGTAAAATCATCTGACTGAGCACAGCATAGTTATTAATTATATATTGTCTGAAATGCTCCATATTGTTTGCTTTTATACTTACTGCCTGATAAACTGGAATAGCTCAAGTGATAAACAGGATTTTTATTATTTATCTTTGACTTATTCTATATTATAATATGAGCCCATCATTTATGGTGGAAGAGCTTTCATTGTCTTCTATAAGAATGTTTTAGGCATTATCTCCTTTGTTGAGGTAAATGTGGTTTCCCTTTAAAAATATTCTGGGACTTTATAACAGACCTTTCACACTTTACTATTTATTTTACACACAGTACTGTTGTACAGTATTATTTTCTTTTGAGGAAAAAATAATATTAAAGCAAAGTGGCTTTGTTACTAAAACTCCAGCATAGAGAAATGTAGGCACAGAACCTGTGTATCTGCTATGAATTTAAATGTACTCTACTTTTACAAGTATTTCCAATCAGAAAGAACATAAATGCTATTCACAGTTTTTTAAGGAACTTCAGTGCAGCCCAAGTGCTTGTGCTCAGTTATCTCTTCCTCAGGCACATGCAGAGTGTCCCATTTCCAGTAAGGCATTGTGTAAGATAATGTTTATAACTGATCATCCAAAGTGGAACAAGAATGGTGGTGAATTAGTGTTCTACCACTCTTGTGAAAAACAATAGCTTATGTCAGGCCTCACTGCCTGCACAGAAGGCAGCAGTTTACTGAGGATATATGGAGTGTAATTGTACCTGGTCACACCAGTGTGTGGCTGCTCTCTCTCGGTGACTTTCTTACTGTTTCATTACCTATAGCGGGACTCACCAGATACAGGATTTATTGTGCTGCCGCTGCTATACAGAGCTGAAGCATGTTTGCTGCCTGCTCCAGACAGAGGCAGAGAAATGCTGCTTTTGAGGGAAATAGCATTCTGGTTTGCTTAATGAAATAAAAGTCTCCATAGACATTTGTTTTACATTATACACTCTTACAGATATGACTGCATCAGACAGCTAAGGGATACTTCAGGGTCAAATTCTGATTTATATCCATCAAATTGTATTCAAACCAGTGGAACTGAGCAGTATGAAAGTGAGAGTAGTAAGTCACCATCTGTCTCTGGTAGATCCCCAGACATAGAGAAACTAGAATATATTTGATTGTGTAGTTTTATTTAAAATACATCATATTAGTCTGCACATTTGAGTAAACTTGAAGTCTAACATATCATGACAAAAAAATTAATAGTGTCATAACACTGACAAATGATAGAAACACCGTAAATATTCTTTTTAAAAGCAAACATTGTGTTCAAGTGAGAGCACACAAGCTAGCTGAAAGAAGAAACAGTTAAAAATTTATTTAATATTAAAGAGTAGGAAAAACACAATCAAGCCTTACAGCTTGAAAGGGTTTCACCCAGTCCTTAAAAAAGTATCCAAAGTCTCATACTTTGATATTCTGCTGTATAATGCTATATCGGGTAGAATCTCCAAACCTCAAACAGGCAGCCATCCTGTGGGAAAATGCTTAACTTCTTCTTTAATGACACTGAATCTTGCTAAGGGCAAGCAGAAAGAATATTTTGGTGACTAAGCATAGGATAAATTCTTTCCAAATGTCTTTGGGGAGGGTTAGCTTAGTCATTAAACATACGGTATTTTTAAACATCGTGGATCAGATCTTCAAACCATGCCCCAACTTCTTTGTGTTGTGGGTGAGTACAAAAGACAAAAAAGCTGCCCTTGTAGGGCTCTGTGGCATCTCCATGAGTCCATGCTATGTATGTTGTGAATCAGGACAGAGCAGTGTACCTAATCAAAGTAGAATGAGAAGAGGAACCAAAACTGCTACAGTTTCTTCATTTGCATTTAAAACTAAATTTAGTTGCCATTTAGTGCCAACTAAAACCATTTAGATGGCACTGAACTATCTTGTAACATATCACATATTGATTAAAAATATGATCGGAATGAACTCATAATCCTTAAAATCTAATTATTCTGGAAAAAAAAAACATGATGATGCTCTGCTCTTCTGCCCATCTCAGTCCTTATTTTTGTTGCTTTAGTTCTAAATAAATAATGGTGAAAATAAACCATTTCTTTACATATGCTACTGAATCTTTGTATTGACCATGCACCTCCCACCACCACATTCCATCAAATTTTGAATGATCATTTTAAATGATCCAAGCAAGTTTCCATTAAAAATCCTGGTGAGATTCTTGGCAGTCTTCCATTGCCAAGAGATTTCTCCTAATATTCATAAAGTCAGTTGCATTACAAATTGCAATTATTAACCAAATTATACTTACAATGTGCTTTTGGACAAGTCTGCTTGTCTAAAGCTGCTGGTGTTTGACTCACTGTGTAGAGCTGCATAAAGCAAGGATTATCAAACTTAATTGGAAGAGGTAAGAGTACCTTAGATCTCTGTGCAAGGCCAAGTTCTTGCACAGGAATTGCTCAGTTGTTCACAAACTGCACTGAAGAGTTGCATAGCAAGTAGAACACTTTGGGAACTCCTTAGCAAAACAGTGGTATCCCTGATATAAATATGAAAGGGAGTTTCTGGTGAGCTCAAGAAGAGGAGACCATGTCTAATAGTACTCTAGGAAGAAACACAATGGTTACTAACAGTCTTTGACATTAGTATCTGGGATTACAGCTATTACAGATACAAATACATTATTTCTAAAAATCATATAAGGGAAGATTCACCTTAGAATCTTAGAAAATAACTTCCTGAAGATAGACTCTAAACTTTATCCATGCCCATCTTTCTCAAATATATGCCTCTTGCTCTGCAGTCTCCTCTTCCTTACCCTCTGCAAAAACTTGGTCATGTCCAGCAGATCAGTGTATTCTGGCTACATTGACAACAGGTGAGACCAGACAATAACCTCAGAAGCAGACAGCTGGAGAAACTTCCTGACAAGTTGTTCTTTTCCACTTTCATATTGTGGCTACTCCAGCTTATCACCAACTAGTACAAGTTGCAGCTGTGGATGGACTGTGCAGATAGATGCCCATATTCTCATATATGCAAGCTACATAGGTTCTTCAGGTCAAAATCATACTTTAAAACTCCACCTGGAGACCAACTAGAGGCTAGAATATGTCTGGGAACACTGATCTCATGTTCCCAGCAAGATACATTGTTTAGTGAGCAGCATGACACTCTGATGGAGTTGTAACACAGAGTGATGTATTTGCACCACTGCAAGAACCCAGGTGTCAGGGCACAGATCACAAGAGCAAAGTCTTCATCCAAAAGTATTAATAACAAATGTCTCACCAGAAAATTATGGGGGTGTGTTGTGGGTAAGCTTGCTTTCCACCCGCTGAGATGGAATCACTTAACAGCAGCCAGAGCCTGAGTAATGCTTCCAGCCTGACAGCCAGCATACTCCCTGGTGAGCAGGGCAGGTACCAGCTCTGCCTTACCTGCTAGAAGCTTCCTCCAGCCTGTGCCATTGCCTTAAGCCTTATGCAGACTGACCTGTGACCAGCAAGCTCTCAGAGGTTTCCAAGTGTCACCCACACACTGGGCAAGGCATTTGACAGCGGTGAGCAAGTTAAATGAGACAGAGATTAAGGGTCCCTGTACAACCTTTTCCCTTGCACGACCCCTGCCACATCACTCTGATATTGCTAAGAAGATGGAAGCTGGCCACATCTTCCAGCTGGGCCCTCTCTGGTAGGTGTTGTCAGCACACTTGCAAACGCCCTCCTCAGCAGTGGCTTTCCAAAGAGGGGTAAGGTGCCCAGCATGAAGCTTGGCTGTCATTTAAGCATGTAGGCCCAAAAGAGATCTTCTTAAAACTTCGTTCACCTGATGACCATTCCCAGAGCCATCTGACCCCTGGAGAGGCCTCAGTTTTCTGCATTAGAATTTCTCAAACACCCACAGCTCTGCATGCATATATGCTGAGGCCTACCTGCTCCTGACAGGCTACACACCTTGGACAAAACCCATCCTCCAAATGGACTCAAACTTACTTCCTGTGACAGAGGTTTCAAGCATCATATTCTCATTCCTCTCTCCAGTCTTCCCTGCACTGTAGAACAGCTTCAGCGGTAGGATGGAAACACCCCGCATCACACACCCACACATCAGCCCTATACATACATCCGACTGCCTTGGCTGGGGGAAGGACACATGGCTGCATCCCCTCAGGCATGGAGGGCATCTAAAACCATGCCTGTCAAGTCTTAAGTAAATACTGAAACCACAGATCATTTTTAGAGCAGAGGGAGCTAGGGCTCCAGGCATCTTCTGAAAGTTAAAAACGATACCCTGTATCACCCAAATTTAAAAAAAAAAAAAAAAAAAAAAAGGGTGGGGGGAGAAGGACATAAGTGCCTGCTATTATTAAAGGGCCTGGGCTGCAAATTCTGAGACATGACTTCTAGTAGCACAGCCCCAAAGAAGGGTAGCATCTGTGATATATCCCTCTGCTCAGTAAGCAGCAGCTCTTTTTATGTGAATCAGCCTCAGGAGCATCAGATCTCCCCATCCACCCACCACTGCATGAGATGCTGCTCCGCAGCCTGTACCTCCATTACAGAGCTGGACATCCAAAAGCAGCTGTTGCAGCACATGCTCTGCTCCACTGAAGCTCACCCCCAGAGGGTGGACAGCCCTCGCTGTCTCTCAAGCTTTGGCCATGGTGCATGGTCCCTGGCACACGAAGCATGGCACTAGCACAGAGCTGCAGTTGCTCTCCAGGCAGCACATGGCACAGCCTGCGCCTGCATTTATGGCCTCAGCCTGCGCCTTCTCACAAGTGCCATGTTTGGGCTGGATGCCTTCAGGAGCACAATGGCCCTTTCCCATCACAGGCTTTATACAGCAGGTGCCACATGCTAAATCTCACATCCCAGCTTTCTGGACAGAGGCCTTTTCCTCATCACAAAGCACATGCATGGATTCTATGATGGCTGAGGAGATGGAGGAGACACAGATGAAGCCTTGCCCAAGCTGGCCACAACATCCTGCATGGAGCTGAGCCTGCACCGCCAGAGCAAGAACAGCCTGTGCCAGAGAAAGGACAGAGGAGTGTGGGAACTCAGGGCAAGGAGCCAGACAGGAACATGCTCTTCCACATCTGGAGACTTCCAGGTCATGGCCTGAGTGGTGCAGGGGGAGGAAGAGCAGCAATGCATTAAGGCAAGGGCAGGCAGTCACACTCCTGAGAAGAGGGAAGTTTCAGCTCCCTGCCCCAGCTTCCCTGCAACTGCTCTGGAGGCTTTCATAAAGAGGGAGAAAGCCTTGACTGAAACACAAGCTCAGGTCTCTACTGAAAGCTCTGCAGACCAACAACCACTTATCTCAGCCGTAACAAAGGCATGAGGAAGTTCATCAGAGACACCTGATCTCTATCCGTCATCAAGAGATCAGCTCTCATTGTGGTCAGTGCCTCTTTCTGTGCAGATGTGAATTTGAGGCAGCTCTATGCTTTGGGAACTAGTTTGCCACACAATTTTTTTCAGCATTCCTCCTAGAAAGAGAGTACCTGTCTAACGATCCTATCCAAGGACGACTCAGCCTCTGCTGAAGCAGCACAAAAACATCCTTTCCCAGAGGAGCTCTGCTGCCCCTCACTAGTGGTGAGCCCCTTCACAAGCCCATGCAAGGCTCAGCTACACTATGAAGCAAAGGCTTCAACACCAAAGAGCATTATCAGGGTGTCATAGGCTCTGTGTCATGTCACAGGTAGACATGAACTGCCTCCATACTCCCTTTTTCTCTTCCACATTGCCCTCACAATTGCATTTACCACTCTACTGCCCCTGTGAGCTTCACTGACCTACCTGGGAAGCACTAGTTCTTTGTTCCTTTTTAGACTCCACATTGACATCCACATTCTCCCCCAACTCTATTCTCTTTTATCCCCAAATAAGAAATATTGAACAATATTAAAAAAACAAACAAAACAAAACAAAACAAAAAATCATTAACTAAAGGGCAACTCAGTTTAACACCACCTGGCTGGAAGATACGATCAAGAATTGGAGCAGATAACTCATCATACTTAATTGATCATTAACTGGTTAAATTTATTGCAATCTCTGCTTGATCAACAGCTGTTCTATGACTGCCTTTGGTCCAGCAGTGCATTCAAATGTTTATCAAAACAAAAAAATTTGCTTAAGTATAAGGTAGAGTTATGGCAGACAAAACTCTAAAGAATAAGCATATTGTTTTAGTGACTATAATAGTTAACCAAACTTTTGCTCCTGCAGTACCAGACCTTCAGATTTCAGGTTTTTTAACATGCAGACTCAGTCCTTGAAGCATAAAACTTGTACTGCTAGTTGCACTGCTGCTACTTGTCATGCTATTTCATTCTTACTTCCCATTATTTTTTTGAGGCACTTGCTGAATGAAGAGACCAAATTCTGCTGTGGAATTTAGCAACAATTTTGCCATAGAAACAGGAACAAATGCAGTGTTGAAAAATTATTTTGTGGAAATCTAACATCTATAAGATATTATGTCTATATTAGCCTATTATTACTGTAGAGTTGTATTAACATCACCCCGTTCATTTATTTACTATTATCAACCATGTTGGTTACAGCATTGCTCTAAGGGCCTTTGAGGAGCATGACCCATTATATTAGGCACGGCACAACTGTGGAACAGTCATAAGCACCCTCAAATGAATCCCTACTTGAATAACCTAATGATTTCAGAAGGAAATGTCTTTTTATAAACAAAATATTCACCAGGAAAAATAACAAACTGACAAAGAATAATTCTGATTTGATAGTTGTAAGAAGTGGCATCTGCCTTTCTTAAAATCTTCTGGGCTTTTTTTTTTTTTTTTCTCCACTGTGATAATGATTAGTAAGTTAAAAGAAAACTGCAAACGCATTTCCCTAATATAATCAGTTTTGAAGAGCCAACATACTGTGGAACAGAGATCCCAAATATTGAAATTTCACTTTCTGGACTGTTTTAATGACCAGTTCTTCTCCTATGAAGTAGCTCATAAGAGTGTTGTTACCACAAATAAATATGATACGGGGTGGTCACTGCAAAAATCTTACGTTCTTGACTTTGCCACGATGTAATTGCCAGAGATTTCTGACTCTGAAACAGGATGGGCTCAACTGAATTGAGGACACATGACTCTCTGAAAGTCCACTGACGCTTTACTCAAACAAAAAAAAAAATAAGATCAAGGCATCAAACAGCTGTGCTTACTGGAACGAGAGGCAAAGTTGCTTTGAAAACTACTCATCAGAAGAAAAATGATGAACCAAAAAACCAGAAATTTAAAAACCTAGTATTAAAAAAAATGAGATGAAGACTCATCTAATGTCTTGAAAATACTGCTTCTGTATTAACACCAGGAGTTAGGTTTTTTCCCCCAGTTTACACTAACCAGTAAAATCTGGACTGAATGCTGGACTGAAATACTTCCATTTAAAGTGATACAACAATTTGAGGTCTCTGGCCACTAGGTTTTCAGATGGGAAAGGCCCAGCCCTGAATAAGGTTATTTGATCAACTAGAAAAGCTCTGGCCTTTCAAGTGCTAAAATCATTAAACTCTTGTTGCAGAAAAATAATCTGATAAAGAAAAAAACAAAACAAACAAACAAAAAAACCCACAACAAACCCACCACATTTCTATCAATTCAATTTTTTTTAAAGGAAACCCTGCATCTTTAGCATACTTCAAATCCCACTGACTGATGTATGTGAAGTTTGGGATCGTTTTGCAACAGCCAATTGGGCAGTCGCCTGGCTCAGAACAAGCCTGAATTTGAGTCACACTGGTAGAGACAAATCCTGCAAAACCTTCCTTGCTTCATATCATGAAGGTGAAATACCTCTAAATTAGAACTTCAGAGCTGGTGTGGGGCTAATTCTGTTAAGTTTTGCTAAGAGTTCTCTGCTGTAAAATATAATGTAAGTAATTTGTATGTATTCTCCTACCCCAGCATTCGCAATGTATGGAATTTGCCTTAGGCAGTACTAAGTGAGACAGGGAGTGGCTGTTTTATTTTGTAATATTCTGTACACTCAGATGAGTTATTGGCTCCTGTTTCTGATTACCACACCAAGCAAGATGCTTTTACTGATGCACTGGTAGTTTAAGAGGGTTTTTCTCTTATAATAGAAAATTATGCAGTCGTTTAGGTCAAATATGGGGGAAAAAGAATAGAGGGAAGGAAACTGCTTTTTTCCCCTACAAAATCACAGCACTGATTTTATACTCATATATATTTTATCCCACAGGATTTTTGCCACTAACTTAAGTGAGAGTTAGGCTTGAGCCTTCAGAGCTAGTCATTCCTGCTTCACTAGAGGTTAGCAGAAGATCTTTCATTACCTTCACAGAAGGCCCTGTGTAAACTAGAAAATTTGCTCCTGCAATTCCTGATTCACTAGAGTGGTCTAATATTAATTACTTCAGATTACCTATGGTAAGCTCTTTGAGGACTAGGACCTCAGTTTGCATCTTCAAGTTGGGGGAAAAATATTTGGGCTCCAAATATTGGAGTATTTTTTAAGTGTCATATATATTGTAAGATCTTCTACATATCATCGTAACTTTGTAAAAAAGGTTAATTTATGGGCTGTAGTTAAAACCTTCATAAACTTTTCAAGTTAATTCCCACCATATTTTACTTTATCATGCACAGTGACACGTCAGTATTATCTCGATATACCTGCTAAGTTTAACACTTTTCAAACAACACCTTGTATTTGTGACAGTTAAAAATAAACACAAGGTTTTACCCATGAGAAAAAAAAAAAAAAGAGGAGTACCAGGATCATGGTTAAGATTCCTTTTCTCGGAAATGAATTCCCTGAGTTACTGGGAGTTTAAAATGGTTTAAATGTGTTTGATGGAAAATTATTACAAAAACCTTGCAATATAATTTGCTCTGTACACGAGGAAATTTGCAACTACTGAATCTATAAAAACAGCACTTACTCACAAGCTTTCTAAACTGCACAGAGAAAGAGTCCTACCCACTGGCAAATTTCATAATTCCACATTAGCAAACTCAATTACAATATCCACTGCAAATAGCATATCAGTGCATCATAGTTAGAGCAATCAGCTTGCTTTCTTCCAAATGGGATATCATGGCCCTGAACTCAACCACACTGAGAAACAGCACAGAGTTTGGAGAGGAATCACGCAGATTTGCAACAAACCATTTTGCGTTATGGTAGAGAAGCAGCAGAGGTGGTGGATGGGCTCATGCACTGTTCAGAAACCTGGAAACCCACCATCCACATGGTCAATATGCCAGGAGAGTTTGAAAGCTCACAAAAACAAAATAATAAATAGAGTGATATCTGACCAAAAGATGCCATTTTCTCCTTACTTTCCAAAATGCTGCTTGCTATTGAGTTAAATGCTTTTATTGATACCAAACGCCTCAAACAAGCTTTACAGCTTCCAGTACCCACAAACTCAGCATAAAGGGACTAATACAGAAGGCAATCGCCTACTCCCAAAGATCTTGTACCTAGGCTGACTTCCTCTCTCTTGATTGCTTTGCTTCGATCATTCCTTAGTGTTGGTGAACAAGAGTGAGTTTGGATATTTTTTCCCATACTCTGCAAAACTTCAACAGGGGAAAAAATCCCCGCCAGAGAGAAGCTGTTAGCCGGGAATTCTCTTGCTGGTTGTGACCGCTGCCCGGAA
>NW_020799142.1:19084482-19090565 GCF_003259725.1 Athene cunicularia
GAGAGAGAGAGAGAGAGAGAGAGAGAGAGAGAGAGAGAAAACAGTCGTTTTAACTAATGACTATACACATCTTTGGGGGAGGGGAAGGTTCTTGGACGGACACATTTCAAACACAATCCCGAGACGCTTTGTGGCAAAATAGAGGTATACCTTGTTGCAATGCTTTTATAAACTGTTTTTTAAAGAGAAATTCAAAAACCTATTTTTAATAGCTTCAGACTTGATAGAGGGTGGATCGCAACCAAACAAAACCAAAACCCCGCTACAGTACATGCTCGAAGAGACCCAGGAAGCAACCTCTTGTTAAGAGTCAACTAAAAACAACATTGCAAATCAATGCAGCTCCACCTTCCTGCAATGAATCTTTCAATAATGCAGGGCTAAATCGTCTCTTTTCTGTTGATGGAAAACCTACTGGAGCTCCTTTTGGCAGGGCAATCCCCAATATAGAAACAGCACCATTCGGATTGGGAGGGACTGGGTAGAAAGTCCCTCTACCTTGGTTTCTCCCTAAGACGTGCAGTCAAATAAAAAGATATTTTTTTCCTTTTTTTTTTTTTTTTTTTTTTTTTTTTTTTTGAGATCCACGAGTACAAATCCTTTAGGTTTTGAAAATGTCTTTTCGATCTTCCTCTGATCATTGAACAGCGCAGGGTTTGGTTGTTTGTTTTTTTGTGGTTTTTTTTTTTGTGGGTTTTTGTTTGTTTTTTTGATTTTTTTTTTTAGTTGTTTTATGTTTGCTTTTTTTTTATTTATTCTAGTAAGATCCCATGATTGTCTTCACAGTGTTGCTACCATATTACCTTGTCTTTTCAAACATGACTCCGTTCATTTCATGGAGCAGTTTCTTGCTTTCATTAAAGGGTTGTTAAATACTTTTTTCCCCTAAATTTCGGAGTCCCAACGCGATCATTTTCACACTCTCTCCAACAAGTATGAGGGTAAGGGCAGAAACAACAACACAGAAATCTGAATGAATGTCCCTCATGCCTCAATAGGACTGGCTACCATGCTGTTGGGTGTATCTGGCAGCTGAGAAGACATTGATGCTACTTCACTTCCAGTAGAATTGGAACCGGGTCCTCCTTCTGAAAAATTAACCTGCCAAAAAAAAAAAAAAAAAAAAAAAAAAAAAAAAAAAAAAAGCAAAAATAAATACATAGGCATGCAGCCAAACAGCCTGATACATCTCCAGGGAAGGCTGTGTCACTATTGCTTTGTTTAGTTTCCCCATTGACTTCACAGGAATCTTCTTCAGGCCTTTGGCCAAATCACAGAAGAAAAAACAAAACAAAACAACACCAAGAAAGACCCCCAAACCCCACCACACAACCTAAAAAAAAGACCGAATAATCAAGCAAGTAAACAAACAAACTTACTAATGAGGCCTTCTTCCCTGTCTTGCAAGAGTGGCAATCCCAACAGGATGTTCTAGTCAATTATTTAAGAGGGCATGTGATTTTTTTGACACGAAACTGCATCACGACTTTTCCCCCCTTTTGTGCACATACTAAAATAAACCTGGAAGGAGCATCCAGGAGCAGAAGACATTTGAAACTAGCCATCCTCTTTCATTTGTGATGTGAAGCGGGTACTATCTTTTTTTAACAAGTCAGTTTGATAAAAAAGGTCACACTTCTCCATCCTAATGTGCTCTGTGGCTCCCGTTAGTTTAGGAGCAGCATTGGGAAAAGACATGATTTGAAGGGTGAAGCTTTGCTGATCCAAAAGCATTTCTTTGGCACCTATTTAGCTGGCCAATCCTGAGATTAAGGCCCTTTCCAGATTACAGATGTGCCTTGAACAGTCGTTGAACTGTCTGTTCCATCTACAATTCTTTAACTCTTTTCAGTATCAGACATTACGACCCATATATGTCAATGCTCATCTGTTTACCTAATGATATACCTACCCATATGCATGTGTTTATTTGGACTATTCATTTTCCATTCCACAGGTTATTTGGTTTGGGTTGTTTTGTTAGTATTTTTTAGAACTACTCCGTACAAAAATTCCCTGCATCAGAGGATTTTTAAGTCTTCTGTTAAGGCATAACAAGTAAGGCAGCCGAAGGAGATCAATTTTTCCTGTGTATGCTTGACAGCTTGATTAAAGCAGGAATACCAGTGGTTGCTCTAAGAGGTAAGATGATGCAAACAGCCCTGCTGCTGTGCTACAGCTTCCCAAGCAAGCATGGTGTGCCAGGGGAGGAAAGTATGCTGCAGCCTGCCACAGGGCAAAAGAAAAGCAATCCTGCAAGAGAGTGTGACACTGAACTGAAAAGGTCTGAAAACAATTCCAGACATGGTTACAAACCTCTATCTTCCATGTCAAAAAAATGCCCAATGGATCAAAAAGGGACTATATGTTAATTTTTCATCACTTCGCATTATTTTGAATCACACACACATATCTTTTTATTTTAAAGATCTGGTTTTAACACACTTAGGTAAGGAAATTGTCCTTAATTCACCTTGTTGGGCTTGTGTATTGTAGATGATATGGTCCCATATGAACTGCCAAATGACAGGCATAAGGGAGTTAAGAACAGAATTCATTCTAAAAGGTCTGTTTTCTTTCTGTTTAAGGCAGTTTATTATACTGTGAGATTTTCACGAGAATATTTATTAATAATTTTCTTTCTAACGAACAACTTTTAGTGTAAGTTTTATATTCTTGTGTGTATATATGTATATATAGATAAAGTTATACGTGGAGGTACATACTTAAAGCAAGGACTCCAAAAACTTAATTAAGGTGCTCATGTTTGTGTGACAAAACAAGGGCACAGGCTGACATTGCAATAATATATTTAAAATCCACCCTACAGTGTAAAGGCAAAGTCGGTCCAAAGGTGGTAGAGGTGAATTTTAGAAACTGCTTTCTCAAATGTACACACGATTAAATGACATGTGAAGAATGTTATAGTTCGCTGTATAAAGATGCTTTCATTTTTCAAGAGTGTGTGATCTGAGTTAGTCTCAGACCTGGGTCAGGCCTTATCCAGCTTCCACTTAACCTGGCAAGAGCTCTGCTGTGCACTAAGGTAGATTCTGCACCAAGCCCTATTAAATCAGTTCAGTTTGCCACATTTACAGGGTGCCACCAGGCTCACCTTGCAATTTCAGGAAAACCCAGCTAGTCTGAATTGCTCATCTCTCTGAGGGCATCCGGCATGTTTAGTGAATCCCCCCATTACTCTGGCCCGGGTACAGGCTGGTCTGCTCCGGTTGAGAACAGAGACTTACTAGTTGCTGAAAAGCAGGTTGGTCTATGTCACTCTGCAATGCGAAGTCACTCAGTACTTTCCAGGGCGGTTGGTAACTCTGCACCTCCACCGGGTTCGCCTGTAAACCACCGTCATGTCTCTCCGGACTAGCTGCCACCATCGGAGTTCCTGTCATCCCTTGGATATTCTGTAAACAGCCCAGCAAAGATGTTAATGAGCTTGGTTAACTTTATTGTATATAAGCGCTGAGTCAATAAACGGCTTTCTATCTTATCTATACAGTCGCTTGTATTTGCTTTGTTAATCTGCTGTGAATGTCTTACTCTATTCTACTCTAGGTCAGCCTGTTTCTACCCACTGCATTTATCACGGTGGAAGTTTACTTTCTTTCCCTTTAATCCTCCTATTTCTCTCAAGGCATAACCCCTCCGCCCCAAGCTTTCTTAAACACGAGCACTCTGTATCTTGGCTGCTGATGCACGGCTTGCACAAGAAATGGTTAATCATACCGCCTTTCTATTTTGCATTCAGGCTGGTTTTGTTCTGCTTGACCTTAACTGGATCGGATATCCACTGCACAGCAAACCTGGGGTACGTCAGTACCTCTCTCTTAAAAAAAAAAAACAACAAAACAACCCCACAAAAAAAACCCCACAAAAAACCCCCACCAACAACCAAAAACACCAACCAAAAATCAAAACAAAACAAAACAAAAAAAACACCTCAGCCTTCGCAGTATGCCCTGTGGTGCAGGCACTGTGTACAAAATAACTCCAAGCCTCGACGAATAGATTGTTCAGGCGGGTTAATAACATCGTGTTTTATTGCATTCCAACAGGGTAAAATGAAACTCCTTAAATTCCACTTAACTAGGCAGCCTTATGAATTAATAGTCATTCTCAGGTCAGTCAATATACACAGGAGGAATAACAGACTCTTCTTCAAGTGGACTAACAACAACAAGGGGAAAAAAAAAAAAAAAAAAAAAAAATAAAATGGAGACAGCCAGTTTGCTCTGCTGAACTCAGCGCTTTCCACTTATTTACATCACACGTGCATATGCTCGCAGACAAAAGCTCAATGTATTTCTGTGCGAGAACTATATATGTTTTAAGTAACCTGTAAACACGATGGCAATTCCAAAAACTTTGCGTTGCATTTGCCTTTTTCTACAGTAAGTGCACTGACAAATGTACATGCACATTGTAGTATATAAAGTGCTAAGAAAATGCACCAAATTTCCTTTTTTACTGATGGGTTTTACTTCTAGGTTTACTCCTGTGTAAAACCGTTGAAGAGGGCGAAAACGTTATTTTCCCCTCAAGGAGACCTTTGCATTTGCAATATAAATATTACACAAGGTTGGTTTATTACATCCCATAAGCTCGGCAGGTCGCAATTCATGCTGCAGTGAAGTTAGTCTAATCCACTGCATATCCTTAGCACCACAAAAAGACGTGATAGCTTGAGCTGCCTATAACGGCTTCTCTCTGTGGTCTGTTTAATCGCACTGACAGTAGAAACAAGCGCCTAATAGTTAAACGGCATCATTTGCTTTGTCTTAAGGGAGCTCCCACAAAATAAAAAGCGTCAAACCGACCCCAGAGGCTGGCCGGGCTGGACATAGCCCAGGCTTTTCTCCTTGGGAAGGAAGGCAGCGCACGGTCAGAGGCTGAAACCACTTACAGTTTTGTCATTGGGTTGCTGCTGCTGAAGTTGCTTCATCATAATGCTCCTTTTTTTGTCCTTGCATCGCTTGTTTTGAAACCAAACCCTGATGACCCTCGGGCTGAGGCCAGTCATTTCTACCAGTTGCTCTTTCATGAGGGCGTCAGGTCTGGGGTTTGCAGCGTAGCAGGTCCTCAAGGTGTGAAGCTGTTTTTCATTAAGGACAGTCCGGACACGGGTAGTCTTCTCGGGCTGCTTGTGGACGTGGGGTCTCAGAGCTGGCTGTCTGGCAGAGATAGGTTCTGCTGTAAGGGAAGGGGAAGGGAGGAACAGGATCCCCATGAGTAGGAAGCAGGGAGCCTGCAGAGGCCATGAATCTAAGCTGGTGGGACAGGGGGAGGCGGGGAGGGCTGTGATGAACCCTCTTTCAGAGACCACTCAAGCAGTCAGATCTATCGGAACTCCTGCAGCCTCCTCTGCTTTATGCGCTGGTGGAGTGACAGGACTGACATTTCTGACTCCACAGATAATTAATTTGCAAAAACAAACCACCCCCCTAAACCCCTTAATGACAGAAGCTTGAACCTGTGAGACTTGACAGGGGAGGGCGAGTTCGCCAAGGTGTGCGTGCGCTAGGAAAGGAGGGGGAGGGTTTCATGTATTTATTTTCTGACAAATTACCAAAACAAATTTTTGACCCCAAAATTAATGAAAGAATACTTTTAAATCAATCATAATTCGGGTCTGCCTCTTGTATACGGAATCTAGTTTACTTTAGCCAGAGACCGCAATAATGTATGACAGCTCCCGGCAGTTTGATGCTTCCAAATCAAAGCCAAACAAGCCAAATCCGCTACACTGTAACCGTGGAGGAAAATCTTGTGAGAACCTCGTGTCCCAAAGCCTGGGCGACGAAGCTCTATATTAGAAAGTGAAGGTGCTAGGTAAATTTATGTCGACTTTTGATGAATACTTAGAAAATATGAGTGTTTCACCAATTCTTTAGAAGGCGAACAAGCCTACCAACTCGTGGAAACCGTCAAGAAATGCAAACCTACGGGTAGCGTCATATCAAGAGCTAAAATATTCGTGTGATTCTGCAGTTCTTCTGTGTATTACGTAGCTGTAGCTATCTAGATGTAATTTGACCCAGTCAAGAGAAAAATAAAAACTTTTTTTTTTTTTT
>NW_020799142.1:19090615-19094631 GCF_003259725.1 Athene cunicularia
AGGGAGAGGGGGGAGCGAAGGGGCGGCGGGGGTGGAAGAAGGAACTGGGGAAGAAACAAAAAAAACGACCCCTTTCCTTTCCGAGGAGATGCCGACCTTTCTCTCCCTCCTGCCCCAGCGCCCGGGATGCAGACGATGGGCCGTCCCTGCCCTCTCCCTCGCTCCTCACGGCGGAGGGACCTGACATAGCCTGGCCCGGGACTGAAACGAACTGCCCGGGTGGAGCGGGGAAAGGCGAGGCTGGCGAAGCTGCCGTCCACTACCCACGCACAAACGTACCAGCCTCACTAAATGGTATTATTTTTGCGAGGAACCCATTCAGGACTTCTGCCGCTTAATGCGTGCCCGGGCTACTGGGGCTCTGGGACGCGGCAGGGTGGCTCTGCCAGGGACCGGGGCTCTTCCCCTTTCCCCTCTCACCAGGTTCACTTTATACAACAGTATAGGAAGACACACACACACACACACACACACACACACACACACACCCCTTTATATATACACACACGCTCACATATATAGCAGTGTAACTATCCTCGCCTGGCCCTAATAACCGGCATTTTGGGTGCTTTGACTCTGCATCCTGCCCCTACCTCCGCCTCACTGCCCTGTCTCCCCTGGCGCTCCCACCTTGAGGAGGGACAGGCTGGAGTTGAAAGGGCAGCTTCTCCCTGATAGCCCCACGCGGAAAATAAAGGGTTTCTGGAGTGGATGGAGGGTTCCTCGTCTCCCGAGGAGGAGAGGGGGACATTTAACCATCAATGGATGAACATCAGTAGAGAAAACGCTGCAGCTCGGATGTCTAGAAGTGCACTATCCCTCGGCTCCCGCCGAGTGCTCCTTAGCCAGCCTCCTTGGTATTAAGTAAAATTAACATCTTCCCGCAAGTGTTCGGACACACGCACATACGTGTACGCACACGGTTCACAGAACTGTAGAAGCTGTTCCTAAAACTGAGCTAATACTCATCCCCACGCATTTCCTCACCAGTGCACTCCCTTAGAGATACAGTCTGTGAGGTATGCTTGTAGGTAGAGCTGTATATTTACAGACGTATTTGGCTACTATGTCTAGAGAGCTGTACTAAGCCTATATTCAGAGATACGTGTTTCCGAATTATAAGGTTTTGAGAAGAGAACCCGCCAAACAAACTGCTAAACAGCATAAGAACATAGCGATCGCAAAGTGTATGCATTAATAGGTACAACAGTTGGGGGGTTGTCCACATGTCTGACAATTATAGATTAGCTCACGGTCTAATCCAAAGCCGACTTGCACATAACTCATATCTTACTTTTAAAATTGTAGCAAATTAAATGTGTTGCGTATTAATATAAAAGAGCTGCTTTTTTGTTGTTGTTGTTTAATTTTGCCTGCTGAGTTCTAGCAGGAGGTATGTGAACACCCCAGTACAAACATTTTCCTTTAATCTGAAATTAGTGAAAGGACAACATTTAAAAGCACGGCTCCGAGGTGCGTTTAAATGTAAAGCGGGTGGGGGTGGGGGGTGGGTGCGGAGGAAATATGGGCTGTTTTTCGCCATGGTAAAACTTTGAATATAATGTCACAACATGGCTTGATCTGCTTATGAATGGTGCACTGGAGAAGGAGAGACTCAAGTGATTTATTTCAATTCAAAATTACAAATAAACTATAAAAGATATCTTAGATGGCTAGGTAAGTACTTGCTCCCAAAACTTTCAGTAAAAAAATACTGACCATACCTCAGTGTCATACAAAGTTCTGTTTTGGCAAACCTAGTAGACGACACTGAAATGGATCAGCATGACCCAGGAGCACAAATAATAAAGACACTCGAAATTCCTGGTTTGGTTTCACTGTAGTGTCAGGTTTGGCAACTCTCACATTTTATCAGTTACCAGATTTTAATGTGAGGAAGGAAGCAGTTCCATTATCTAAATATACCCAATTGTTCGCGAACAGATGATGGGCAATTTGATCTGCTCTGTCTAATTCATCAGTACAGATAAGATAAGAAAGAAAAGGCAGTCAGATATCACCAAAGGGGTTAATATTTAAAAAGATTCAATGTCAGTTATTTTAGCGAAGAAACATTTCGGTTTAGGTTTTAACCTCCCCATAAAAGGATCCTTCATTCTGAAGGAAACTTCGGTTTTGTTTTTGGTTTCCTTTTTTTTTTTTTTTTTAATAGGCCCAGTTTAAAGGGGGGGGGGGAATTTCCTGTGTATTTATTTTTACGGCATACATGCTTGAAGTGTCTTTCTTATTAATGCCATTATGCTTTTGCAAAAACCCAGAGATGCGTTTCTCAGATTGTACTAAAAAGCGATCAGTACCGTGCTGCTCATAATATCTACACTATTGAATATACTCTCCATTACCTACGATTTCCCACTTTGTTAGAATCACAGGATGCATTGCCAAAATTCTCAGGAGGGTCGATAGCTAGTTCTTCTCGAATGTTGTTTTGTTTATACAGAAATTTACATTTGAATCTATGGGATAAAAAACTTGACGACTAACTTTTTTCGTTGCCTGTCTAACTGTGGGAGAAATCACTTAAAAACATACAAATTGTCTTTTCACCGTCTTTCTCAGGTTTTTTTCCTCTTTCTGCCTCTGTTAGATTCATAAAGGAAAAAAAAAAAATCTCACCGAATAATTAAACAACGTAAATGGCGTACCTGATATAATCTCTTTTACAGTAGGTTTTGCCATCCCTAACAAAGCACGTACAGGTCTCGTCCAAATACTGATTACACTCTGCACACTTCAAACACGCCGCATGCCATTCCAAATCCGGTGAAACCCTCAGAATATACTGATCGTGAATTTGATTGCCGCAACCAACACATAGGGAAATCAGGCGTTTTTCTGAAATGAAAATAAATACATGATTGACTAACCATTTACTCTCCTACAGAGATAAACATACTTCTAGTGTCGTTCCCTTATAGGGTGTACTCTGAGAGTGTTGTTTTTTGTTTTGTTTTCTTTCTTTTTTTTTTTTTTTAAGAGTATTACACTTATGGATGGTAATTGAAGTGTGCCATCAAAACCTTGCCTCGTTTAGAAAGAAGGCGGAACATATGTTAAAATGCAGATGCGAACAGTCCTCGGGGTGAAGGTTCTCCTTTTGCAAGCCTTGCAAGGAATCAAAACTCCAAACTCCCTCGTTTTATTTTTATTTTATTGTTTGCTCGTTTGGACTCTTTGCCTTACGTGGAGATCACCTATATGCTTTATTTAATTTTTTAAGAGGCTCCGACTGGAACGATGAACGTGTGGCTGGATGCGCTTCCCATTCAGCCCTTTGCCACAGAAGACGGGACTCGAAACTGCTGGCAAGAACAACATCATTACGGTTGTCACTTGCTCTCTTTTGCAAGTCTAATGCTAATTCGCCTAGATGGACTAGGTGCTGTAGAGTCAGGCAGCCTCACCGCAGTCTAGCACGAGGAGAATTTAAGGCTCTGTGGTTGGAGATCCCATTTAAATCCTGTCTGCTCCCCAAACTTTAAAAGAGAGCAGGACCTCAGGCTATTAACATACAAGGCTACGAGGTTAAAATACAGCAAGCATGCAGGCATGGCAACAAAGGCACCTACTCTACCATTCAAATGAAGTTCAGCTCTTTAGCAGTTCTCCTGCCTGAGACGATTACAATAGACAGCACATTTATTCCAACAACGGTAAAAATTCCGCCTTACTTTTTGGTGGGTCTCCCATGTCTCCCATATCTGTAAGAGGGTGTAATGTCCACAGTGAAATGGTGTACGGTTTCGTTTTAAGACCCCAAAGTAGGTTTGAGAGCTGTCGCTAAAAATAAAAATAAAAATAAATAAAAAAGTTGAAGCAGTAAGAACAAAAGAAAAAAAAATAGAGACTCGAAATAAATTAAAAAAAAAAAAAAAAGAAAAAAAGCAAAAGCAAAACAAAACACCACCGGCGTGGGAGACACTGTCAGGGCTGCGGAGAGAGAAGGGGGCGCGCGGTGAGGCGCGGTGCGGGGCGCGGCGCCGGGGGCGCGGCGG
>NW_020799142.1:19094681-19097425 GCF_003259725.1 Athene cunicularia
GCGGCGGGGAGAGCCGCAAACCCTGCCGGTGCGAGCGGCACGGCTGCCGCACAAAGGGCTCTTCCCGGCGGAGCCAAGGCGGCTTACCGGGGCGGCGAGTAGGCATCCGCGGCTGCCACCCGCGCCCCTACCCCTGCTCGCAGAGATGTCTTTAACGTCTCACCAGCATCGAGTAGGCTGTACGGAAGACACGGCCCGCTTGTCCCTCCGAGAGGCTCGCTCTCCTCCCCCGCGCCTTACTGACCTTCGCAACAGGGTTTCAAGCGATGCAAAAAAACCTCAACAAGACCCAGCAACAGCAGCGAAGGGGAAATAACACCAAATAAATGCAGGAATAGAGCACCTAGAAGAAAGTAAGTTTGACGATGGGTAGTGGATTACTTGTCTGACGGGCAGTGGTGAGCTTTAGACACAGTGGAAGATATACCACCCGTCTTTGGCCATTATAAAGTATATTTATTGCTTCCCAAAAGAGCACAATAAAATTGACAGCCACAACCTGGAAAAAGAAATATGCGTTTTAAAAACAAAAACATAGAGTTATCTGCGTGGAGGTTAGACAGATCAACTTAATTAGCCAAAGAGAATAGCTACGTGTAAACACAAAATGATGCCCTGTTAACTTAGCTGTTATTTCTTAGATCCTGAAAACAAATCTTGCAAAATTAATGACCAGAGAAGCAATAGGGAGATCAAAAAAAGAGGCAAAGTCTAAACAACAACAGTTAGAACTCGGTGTACATAAATACCACAAGTTCAGTGTGCTCACATGAATATCCCTGCAATGCACACAGTTTATTATACTTGTTCTGAAGAGAGGCTGCCTCACTACAACAGGGAAAAAAAAACCCAAAAAAACCCAAAAAACAACCAAAAAAACCAAAGCAAACAAGAAAACCCTTAACAAGATTTGCATAATGCCAACACTGCAAGTTTCAAAACGGCAGACACAAACTTGTTAAAGTGGCTACATACAAAACAGGAGAATCCTTAGTGAAAGTAATGCAATCAGCATGTTAGAGGGATGAATCCAAGATGGATCGTGACCCTTTGTACAATCATTTCTCATGCATGAAAGCAAAAGAAGGGGGGATTTTTATGTATTGTCCACTCTTCAATGGTCTCTGTTTTGAAAAGGGGCAAATAAAAGCCATCAATAAATCATAAATCTTACATTAAGAACAAGCATGCACAATATACTTACGGCTTAGCATTTTTTCCCGCTAGTGGGACATGTGCCATCCATTACTTATGAAGATGAAAGGTGTATCATAAAATACAGTGGTATTGGGTTATATATGTATATAGATAGACAAATCAGAGAATTAATGCAACAGATACCACCAATACATGTGTTACACATTTGTAACATTCATCTGGAGTGTATATTCATTATTAAAGCTACTTGTGGTTTCCTTTGTATTGCTCAGAATCTTACATTCAGCCCCATCTCATGAAGAGAAATGTACCCCGAGTAAATGTAGCATGAGCTTAAACTGCCTGTCATTGTCCGTTCTTTCTCTATAGGATGTGCATTTCTGCTTGTATGGTGTTTTTTTTTTTTGGGTTTTTTTTTTTTTTTTTCATCCAGATATTGACTTTTCCAACTATGTTGCACACAGCTTCTGTTTTCCTGTGTAAACAAACATGTACAGGGTGATTTCTGCATCTAAAGACCCTGCAAATGTGGTGTATACTTTAACAGTTTCACTGCCAAATATGTTTTTCAGATCAGGAATTTTCAAATGGTATCAACTTCCTATCTGCACATAAATGAACTGCAGATCACAGGAAATTTGATGTCTTTACAATGATTTTCCAGTTTACCTGTAGATTGCTATGCACTAGTCCACTTGATTTCATGAAAGGTTGGAAAAGTAAGAAAAATCTCTTTGGAAGAGGCAGGCCAGTAAATGTGTTCTAGCCCCAGGACCATACTTGATGACACGTACTCTGGGCAATGCTGCAAGTGCAATCAGTAAAGAGGCCGTGTCATTCCCACTGTTGTCAAGAGAACAAAAATTAATGTGGAGGCCTTGGAAAGAGGCTAGATATGATCTGATCTGAAGACCATATGAATTTGTGCTATGTGGTAGGACAAAATCTGTGTGTGAGGAGTGACTACAGTAAAGAGAACAAGGGCTGGGGAAAAGACAAAAAAGGGCGAATGTCAGTAGGGCTAGAAGAAAGCAAAGATATATGGAGAAATAAGTAGAACCATAGAGGGGCAGAGGTGAGAGGCATGTTTAAGAAATTGAAAGTAGTGCCATAGGAAACAAGTAATAAGGAAGAAGGAGTGAAACTAATGGTGAAAAGAATGTAAAAGAAGGAGCATGCCAGAAGGAAGAATGAAGACCAGGAAGATGGAGGCAGGGCAGGAAAATGAAAAGAACACAGCTTCTTTCTTGGAAGTGCTATGTGTGTGTTTGTGTTTGATGCCAAGGCTGTGACAAATCAGATGCTGCCATCGATGACAATGATTTGGTGGTACTCAGCTGCAAAAGTTTTCCAGTTTCTCTCACAATATTTTGCTGTCACGGCTACAATTGCTCTTAATATATTTGACAAAACATGGCTATGTTTATATTCACTGCAACATTATAATTGTTTAATTATTTGCCACTCCTGGGTTTGTAGATTATTTCTTTATTCTAAAATAAAAATGCTTTTTCTTTGTTTATTTTGTTTTTAAGAAAGCATTGTTCTTGCAAAAGAAAGTACTCCCCCACCTTCAACCTCCCCCC
>NW_020799142.1:19097475-19211304 GCF_003259725.1 Athene cunicularia
CCCCCCCCAAATCTCCTTCTCTCTCTGTCACTCCTGTAGGTCAAAGAGGACCCCTGCTCCGCATATGTGCAGAAACTAGCAGGCCTATAAAAACTTGATGTGAGTCAGCACTGCTCCATAAAAGGTCAACTGCAGCTGAATCAAGCTACTCTTAAAAGGCATCTACCACAGGAAAGAAATATGAGACAGACAGGAACAGTATAGAAAGGCATAGGTATTAATCAGAGCAAAAGACAGAAGGCAAAGAACACAAAATTCTGCCAAGCACTAATATTTTTCCACTAATACGTTCAACAATGCCTGCACAACCTACACAGGCTGACTGGCTAAGGTCAGGTTGATCTTAGCTATGCAAAAGGAAGCAGCTGTCAACTATGGCACATGGCAGATGGAGAACTCTTATCAGATTTTTTAAAACCTGAAATTACTTTTTTTTTTTTTTTTTTAATTTAGAAATTGATTTGCTGTGTGACATTAGAAACCCTAATACTGGCACCACATGTTGCAATGAACCATCTTCCACCTCTGTGTGACAAGATAAGAATGTTTTTATGATGTGTGTATATTTTGCCGTACTTGGATTTTCAAAGATAATTGGGGTCAGCCTTATTTGTTTCAGGCCTCCTGCCTCTTTATCTAGACTGCACTATAAATATTACTCCCTTGATACTGAAACTATTGGGTTTGACAACATTTGCTTATGTGGGAGAAAAGAAAAAACAGTTTTATTGCAGGAATTATGACAGGAGGTCAGAACAGATGAGCAGAGTAGTCCTTCCTCTCCCTCGGATCTCTGTTAGATAGTTGTCTGTGTTTCTTGGTGGAGCTTCACTAATGTGAACAGTTATAACACACATGACTCAAAAGCTGAGCAAATACCTAACACATTAAGAGAAAAATAAGGTATGCCAGATGCATGAAGCAGTTGTTCAGAAGCATCACTGAAAATGAAAATATACTTTAAAACAAGGCCATCATTATTCGCTTTAGTGATAATAATAATATTATAATCATCTGTTGACTTCTCAGGGTCTCAAACACTCAGCACAGTCATTACCTCAGGGACTTAGTCCTTAATATTAGGATGGGAGTTCTGGACATCTGTGCACAGTGGGCATCTGCAGGACTTAGTCAAAAGTTCTTAGCCAAACAACATGTTGAGGCAGGCAATAATCATTATACCCATTTTACAGCTACACTGAACTGTCCCTCAAGTGAAAAAGGGTAAAATTCTACTGCCATTATTGTCAGTGAGAGGCTTGTTGATGATTTATTGTGCAACATCCTGAAATAGTTCTCCTCCTTAAGAATCAAAGTAACACTGTCTCTGCACTTTTATTTTCCAGAAAACTGGGTGTGTTACAAAGGTATCTGCATGTGCAGCATTATACTGGGGCATTAATTTTAATACCTAAGTAGACATAAACCCAAATATTTTTACATACATTTTAATCTGTGATCCAAATAGATCTGCAAATTTTACAGATGCTCCTACTTGCTAGCAAGCAGTTAAGTGAAAAAAAAAAAAAAACCCCGAAAATTTTGGATAGTATTTTCTTCCTTATGTACTTGACAGTACACATAAATAACCTTTGACTTTAAGGTTATTTATTATGCCAGTGGACTCCTTATAGACCTAAGAGCTCTATTTAAAAAGTGGTGAAGCATTTGCCTGTTTTTAAGGACTCAGGTCAGTCCACTGTCATAAATGGCCTGACACACAGGTTTGAAGGTGGCTTCCTGAACCTTTCAATCATTTACAATATTTCTTACATACAGTTATCATCACAAAGGATCAATTTTAGTTATTTTGGGTGAAATCTTGCCTCTACTCTTAAGAACTCTTATGGAAGAAAAAGGAAGGACTCTCAGAAAGTCACCAGCTTGAAGTGTTGACTTAATGTCTTTCCTTCCTTCTATACAGGTTGGCTGCATCATTTTACACCTGCAGTCTTCTATAAATTTAAGAGCTCAAAAAGAAAAGTAGACATACATCAGAAGGGTTGCTCTTTGATTTAGGGAAATAACAGAGCAATGATTTCATGGACTTTATGGAAAGTCAAGCTGGTATTAGGCAAAGGTTCTTGCAATCTACTTCTGTTTTATGAATGTATTTCAGCTTCATTTCATTATCTTTCTTTCCTGAGAGTTACTCCTACTAAATACAGTTCAGTGGAAAAAAAATTAATTATTGTATTTACATGAACACAGTTTAGATTAATAGGATTATCTGGAATAGCCAAGTATGACAGTCCAGAAACATAGAAACATGTATTTTGTGGCCTAGATGTTCAAATTCTTACTCATATGAACAATGACACTGATGACAGTCAGGCTATAGGTATATGTGGGTTTATTCACTTAAATCAGGATATCTATTATAAAAGTTTCTGTATAGAGTTCTGTTGCAGAAACCTTAATTGAAGGTGTTATTTTTTTCAGGTCATTACAATTTTCAGATGAGAAAAACCCCACATACTTAAATATTTTTTCTCTCTAATATGTACACAATGGATGGGGATTGTTTTTTTCCCCCAGAAAGTAATAAAATTGAGTAAATAACAGTCATTAAAATACTTTGCATCAGCGGGAAATACCTGTCTAATCTATGTCTGGTCACTGAAACAAAATTTATATAAGCTTCATAAAATCGTACCTAAGACAAAATAATTTGTTCAAATCAATTAATAAAATCACTATTATAAGAAAGAAAATGAGCCCTGGAAATTACTTATAGACAGTCAAAATACTGTTGAAAATTGAATTATTAGGTTTAAATATATATTAAAAATGAAACATAATTTTATGAATCCTTTAATATCTTCCAATTCATGTTCAGGTGACAGAAACAAAATGGAAAACAAATGGAGGGGGCAAGAAGTGAAGTGGAATTAAGTGAAGTTGTACACAAACTATAGTCTTTTTCATGGAAGGAGTATCTTGTGACTAGTTAGTGGTAATAGAATCATATAGAGTCAAACAGTAGCAGATTCACTGTAGTAGCAGATTCCGAAACAGTGAGTATAGTTAAGTTATAATTTTCGTTTTTTTCTGTCCTTTTAAAAAAATTTCTATCAAATATGCAATTGATCTGCCAACATAAACAAGATTTTTAGAAAACATCCAACACAAAATACATGTTTTTCCATGTACTGTAAATATTTGCCTTTTATGATAATCCCACTATCCCATATTATTCTTAAGAAAGTTTTGGATTGCTAAATAAACATCTTGGTTATATTTCGAAATTTACAGGGGAAAAAATGTGTCTAGTGCTTGTGAATAGAATACATATAATCTGTATAAAGTCTACCAACTCACTAATACTACCATTTCAGTATCCTCTGTGCAACCATCAATAAATTATGACTTTGCAGCTAGATCTTTAACTGATTAATTGCAGGCTTTCACAAAGAAGCTTGGGGTGTGTGTGTGTGTGTGTGTGTGTCTGTGTGTCCATGTCAGTAATAGAGCTATTACATTCACAGACAAAAGAGTGTGCTGATACAACATTAAGCTTGTGAAACTAACTTAAAACATGGCAAGCTTTTGTTGCATATGAAATGCTGAATATCTGAGACAATATGCACTTTGTTTTGCTTAGGTAATGCAGGGCCATCAAACTCTGAGGCAGAAACAGACAAACTAATTGTTATGACTATTAATTTCCTTGTTATTAACCTCAGTTCCTGATCCCTGCAACTGAGCCATGGAAAAAAAGTATAAGGGCTGTGTCACAGAGTTGCATGTTTGGGACTGACTTTCATAAATACTAAATACCAGGGTCAGTCCTTAGCTTAAAATTACTATTGACCGATAGCTATTGATTATGCTCCAAAGGTGAACCAAATACTCATGTGAATGTGCTAGAAGTCATTTCGCTGGTGAAGTAATGCCTAAATGTGGACTATATATGATCTATAACTTGCTGAAATGCATAATTTTGTACCCATTTAAAAGTAGATACAAAGGCACTTGCAAAAATTTGAGGAATTGACAAATATTGCTGCATGCAGATGCTTGAAAATCTGTTCAGTGCACACTTTGAGAGCGGTTTCTTTCTTTCAGACCATCCTTCAAGCCCTTGTATCTTGGGACCTGATGTAAGAATGCACGGCCCTTTTTACAGGACTGTAGCATGATGTGTGGTCCACTGGAGTATAGTGATGCTCTGGCTACAGAGCATCTCTTCAGCGTGTCTTAGGGTCAGCTGCTACTCAGTTTTCTGTGTGTCTGGCTGCATAAAAAGCTTAACAGCTTCTGTGCATCACTGACACGAATAGGGCCAGAATGGCCCTCAGGGTATGCCTCAGTACATTCATGATGGATACAGAAAGGTACTAAGGCAATAGGAGTTGTCCCTTCTTTAAAAGCTGTGGTTCTGGTTGCCTTGAATATCACCAGAGATACGATTAGCATTACAGTCCCCAATTGGAATTAAAGTGTTAGCATGTTTGCCACCATAAAAACACCATCATAAAAAATGTCTCCCTCAAACCTTTTAGAACCTATAATAGTGGTGAAGGAAAGGAGGGAAACAGAAATGGCACTAAAAGTGAGTTTCTGAAGATTAGACAACATGAAAAAAGTGTGGAGGAGTGCAGGTTTCCTGAGTTCCATGTTATTGAATATCTCTATACACTATGTGCTGGATATGCGTGATCCTAAGTAGAATGAGGGCTAGATCCAAGCAAAATGGTGTCATTACAGCAGATTTACATCTTGTCCTCCAAAACTATGACTTTTTTGTGAGGAAAATCTGGAACCCTGGGTTATGCGTCTCAGCTTGCAGGGGTGGGGTGATCCACCTGATCCACGATAATAAAGCTTGCCTGCAGTCAGCATGCTGATCGAGATGCATAGAGTACCTGAGTGGGAAGCACCTGAAAACTATTAGATCTTCAGTCCTTTCTGTGTTTATAACTTTGACTACTTAGCCATGACTGTGAAAAAGCACTTTAGTCTGTCTTGGGGTAATAGCTCAGTGATCTCACGGACCTTTTATGAAAAAGCAGAGCAGAAGTCCCTGTTAAAAACAAAACCAACAGAAAACAAAGCAAATCACAATGTGCTGCTGTCAGGTCCTGTTATACAATAATCTAGACATTACAGGACTTGGCCCAGATGTACCTGAGAAAGCTCAAGCTGACACCTTCCATGTCCCATCAGAGAGTTCCTGTCACCTTGTTATTATTACCCTGGTGGAAGCAGGGGACAGGGAAAAGGATAGACATCTTCCAGCCACTCTGCTGAAGGTGTACAACTGTGAAGAAGAGATGTGCCAAACCAGAAAGCAAGAACAGGAAGAAACATGATTCTGAAGCTCAGTGACAGGTGACTGACCTGGATGAAGAAAAACTCAGGCTGTAATTTCTGTTTCAAGGCTTATAAACACATTTTGTTAATGGATGCTTTGCATAGTGATTGGACAAGGAACTAGAAATATGGACTTCTCTGCTCTTCAGCCAACAGATTAAAGAATCATGTTCCTCTGGTCCTCATCTTTTGGTCCTATAAATCTTAAATTCTTTTCTGATCTCTGAAGAAGTCAGTTAAAATATCAGAAACACTGCACACACATTAGCTCTGTGTCTACTCAGGGTGAGCTCAGGAGACACTACATGGAGCTGGGTGGACATGCTCTAAAGTCTCATCATTGGTGTGCTTAGTTAAGTGTAAGAGTGATATATACTGTCTCCCAGTAATGTATCAGTAAGAACACAATAGAGAATTAAAAGAATACTCTGAAACCGAAAGGTTCCTATTACTAGTTAGCTTATTGACTGTCAGATATTTCCAAGAAATAATTGTCAGTGACACTTAGCATTGTTTCTCATTGTTTTTAAGCCAAGAGAACACAAATGTATAGTGAACAAACAACAACAAAGTACTTTCAATGTGACTTCTGCAACAAATAAGTGTCTGTGCTATGAGTGTATGTAGATATTTTCATGAGTATCTGCTTTACATTAATGAATGCTTGGAAACTGTACCAAGCAATGAACAGACAGCAGAAACCCCATGACTGCATCTCTTTCCATGTCCAATAAACCTTCAAATGAAGCCAAAATGTCAGCTGTGGATGGTGTTAGTGTTACCCCACAGCTCTTTTGTGCTGATGGAGGGATACAGCTAATGAACATTATTATAAGACAGATCATTATTTCCTGTCCTTATTATTCTTTCTGTAAAGCATCCTTTTCCTCCCTCCTGATCTTTCTCTGACATTCACACCCTTCTGGTCTGCTTGCATCTTCCATCAATTCCTTTTTCTTCACATTCTTTTTCTCTGTCCCCTGTAGTCTCTCAATGTCTCTTCAGAGCATTCCTAAATTTCATTCTGCTTTCTGTCATTCTGAAAAAGGAGGAGAGGTAGTGAACTGCTAGAAAGGAGTCAGAGAAGGACTACAGAATAGCCACCTTTGCTCCCAGACTACACGTGTCTCAGAATGAATCTTTCTCTTTTATTTCAGAGGATGGGAAAGGTGTTTCTCAGCTGCAGGCTGCTAAATGAGAGAGGGGCTGTTGGCCTCAACATCATTAATGGCTTCCCAGGCATCTGAGTTCCATTACGAACACCAATTAGTCTGGTGTTCTGCTCCTCAGCTCTTCTTTTTGTTTCCCCCAACCTTCCCTTTTCCCTCAGATAATGGAGGAACCGTTAGGAGTTTCACAGTCTCACAAAGACCAGTCTTATAACCCATGAGTTTCAGGGGGGGAAAAAATAAAAAAGTGTCAAATTTTAATCAGACTATCAGTCTACACTGATTTGTATTGGCTCACATTTTCAGGGTTGTCTCTGTAAAGGAAAAGGACCTCAGCTGACATGGATGCTACTTTGTCATTTAGAACATTTCAGAACCAGTATTGACCTTGTAGGTCATCAGAGCCATCTGGGGCCTGATTCTCTAACTGTTTTTCATCAGCAGTTAATGGTTTCTAGAACTGAACATATTCTATGCAGAGAATGGGAGTAGTTTCACGTATAATATTAGATACATACCAACTAAACACATCTTGAAGGCCTCGTAATTTTTTCCACCTTTCTTTAGAAGGCATATTACCACCCCGAAGTTCAGAATTAACAAAGCACATGTGTTCCTGGATTGCAAGGTAACAGAGATTTCCAGTCATTTCCATTGGTTTAAGAGGTTGTAACCTTTATTCTCATTGTTCTGATATGGATCTTGTGCAGTTATTCTTCACCTTATAAATTCCACTGGATGATTTCAGAAATTTCTTTCTGAGGTTGCTCTGAAGTCCAGTAACAGTATGCAAGTGGTTCAGAGCACAATATCTTACCTATTTAGCATTGCTGTCTGTAAGGAGTACATTATCTCTTTTTCCACAGACTTCTAGTTTGTTTGCAGGTCAATTAATGATGCCAGTTTTAATCTATATATTCATACCTGGCTTGAGTCAATTGTACTTCATAAACAAGTTCTGCCCCTACTGCAATTTCTACATCCCTGAGCTTGTTAGCTCTCTTACCACTGTGTGTGGAATAGCTCTCCTCTTCTGATATGTGGTGGGACTCCCCATTACCCTGGTCCATGGTACAGGATCTCCTGAAAGCAGGTCCACACCATAAGGTGTTATGGCCTTGAAGTATCTTTCCTTCTGTTCCAGAGTTCGTGATATAGGACTCTGTCCCATGACCTGACTCTTCTCTTTCTGCGGGTTTTATGTTTAACTCTCTTCCTAAAGGTGTAGGTATGTGTGTAAATTGGAGTTTGCTTCAAAAACCTTGCTATTCCTGTCTCTCATCCATTACAATGAGCAGCTGGAAATAGGAGACCACAACCCCATTCAGGAGATCCCAAACAAACTCTCCACTCTGATTCTCAGTGTAGGAAACAAACTCCTCCACAGAATGTTCTGTGATGCCTCATAATCTGAAGTTCTAAGTTTTGGGGATAAGACCTGATTTATACATTTAATGTTAAATTTATTGTATCAGGTTTATTCCCTAATCCCAGAAATTATTCTGTGCAGCCCAGACTAGATCAGCATTGACATATCGACCAGATCTCTTCTACATGTTTCCTGGTGTAATCTGTCCAGTTGGCTTGCCACTGACTGCATTCTCCACATTCTCTGGAGCTGGTGAACCTTACAAACAAGTTAACAATTTGTGCACATTCGTTCTGCAATATGAGTATTTGGGTTACAGTCCTGGGGACACTTTTTGTTGAGGTCCAGACTGTGCCATGTTTGGCCTCTCATATTACTCTAGATTATCACCTAAACTGAATGGGATGGCAGGCTGAAGTATCTTACAGTGCTAGAGTTAGTGAGACAAATTTTCTAAACACAGATTCTTAGATTCTTGTGTGTTTGTGCATATGCTACATAAAGTAGAAACTATCTGGAATACACGAAGCTACAAATGAATTCTAAGCAGTAAAGTTTGAGTAGATTTTACATAATAGCAGAATCATCTAGGTTGGAAAAGACCTTGAAGATCATCTAGTCCAACGATTAACATAACACTGACAGTTCCCACCCAACTACACCACATTCCTCAGCACTATGTCAACCTGACTGAAACACCTCCAGGGATGGGGACTCCACCACTGCCCTGGGCAGCCCATTCCAACACCCAACAACCTGTTCTGTAAAGAAATGTTTCCTAATATCCAGTCTAAACCTTCCCTGGTGCAACTTGAGGCCATTCCCTCTTGTCCTATCACTTGTTACTTGGTTCAAGAGACTCATCCCCAGCTCTCTGCACCCTCCTTTCAGGGAGCTGTAGAGGGCGATGAGGTCTCCCCTCAGCCTCCTCTTCTCCAGACTAAACACCCCCAGTTCCCTCAGCCGCTCCCCGTAGGACCTGTGCTCCAGACCCTGCACCAGCTCCGTTGCCCTTCTCTGGACACGCTCGAGTCATTCAATGTCCTTTTTGTAGTGAGGGGCCCAAAACTGAACACAGGAATCGAGGGGCGGCCTCCCCAGTGCTGAGTACAGGGGTCAGATCCCTTCCCTGTCCCTGCTGGCCACGCTAGTGCTGACACAAGCCAGGATGCCATTGGCCTTCTTGGCCCCCTGGGCACACTGCTGGCTCCTGTTCAGCAGCTGTCAATCAACCCCCCCAGGTCCCTCTCTGACTGGCAGCTCTCCAGCCACTCCTCCCCAAGCCTATAGCGCTGCTGAGGGTTGTTGTGGCCCAAGGGCAGCCCCCGGCATTTGCCCTTAGTGAAACTCCTGCAGTTGGGCTCAGCCCATGGCTCCAGCCTGTCCAGGTCTCTCTGCAGAGCCTCCCCACCCTCGAGCAGATCAACACTCCCACCCAACCTGGTGTCATCTGCAAACTGACTGAGGGTTTCAAAAAATAGTATGGGTAACAGGGCAATCACATATTACTCAGTGCACAAATATTTGCCAGAACAAACCTAAATAGGATAGATGACTCATTTACCCCGAATTTTCCAGAAAAATGATGATGAAACTGCAGTTCGTAACTGATTCTGTAAGTGGTACTAAGGACAATACATGAACAGAGGCTAATCAGTCCAAGTCAGCAGTAACAGAAGATGATTGGAGGAGTCTGGAGTCAGCAACTAGAAGTAGATGGCAATACTGCCTTATGCCTCAAAGAAGGATTACTTCAGAGAAGTAAAACAATCATCAATGAGTGTCAAATATTACTTTGTACAATATTGTGTATTAATGTGTATAGTAATATGAAAAATGATATAATGATAAATTGCTATCATTGGTATGATCAGATTATTTATTAGTTTCTTAAAAAAAAAGTTGCTTAGTCAATAAACACTGTAGTGTCTTAAAGAGGTTATGTTCAAGACTGTAATATAAAGAAGGGAAATAGAACTGGTGAAGTAACAAGCAAGCAAGAAGAAGGTAACCCATGAAGTAATAAATTACTAGAAGAATACTTCAATTGCAGCAGGAATAAGCTGAGGAACATCAGGGCTATGTTCAAATTTTATTTAGCTTGAATGTTTAACCTGATGCTTTATTTGGTCAAATGCTATGAATCCAATATTTGTATAGCACAGCTTTAGGTTAAGGTTCAGCCTTTTTGCAGCACCTACAGCTCAGATTTATGATTTTTACCTAAAGTTCTGCTACTTTTTCCTGAAGTTCCTTGACAGTTCAATGTTACAAAGGACAGGAGGAGACTAATTTTCTTTTGATATTTGTCAAGGTGAATTACAAAGACAAGTTGTCACCGTGAGGTTAACTAAAAGGGTTTTATTAATGATTAAATGATGATCCAATTATAATTAATTGATGACTCATAATCAAATGGTGATTAAGCAATAACTGAATGGTAATGAAACTGATTTAACAATGATTTGACAATGATTTAACTATGATTTGATGATGATTTAAATTATGATTTAAACAATAATTTAGATGGTGATTAGATGACAGTCAAAGACTCTACTACTTACTACACTTCTAATAACTAAGCTTTAGCTGGATATATAAATGTCATTCTCATGTAGTATAGTATTAGTTCTAGTGTAAAATGTTGCTTACCTCATTATAGACATCAGATACTGGGAAAGGTGTCTCGTAACCTTGGGAAGTAACCTTGAGAAGAATCCTTACTCAAGGGGAGATCACCACTGTACAGCCTGCTGCCATACAGTAGAGCTCAATCAGCTCAAGTGGCTCCAGGTATCTATAGTGTAAAGTGATTGACTTGCAATCAACCCCATCTTCGGTGCATGTGTGTGTGCAGTTGTGCAGATGTAGCAGTTTTAGTTTTGTCTAGTCCCAGCTCAGGCTGATACTGATAAGATTGATAAGACATAGCTTAGACTCCTTGGTTCCTGAGAAGGTATGGTTTAGCACTGTTCTCTAAGTTTGTACAGCAAGGGCTGGTTTCAGTCAGGCCTTCTTGTCAGTGGTGCCTGAATCAAAGAACTGCTCACTTAGAGTGGGGGCATCTGTCACAATATCCTTGTGGAAAAAAATAATTCCCCCCCCCCCACCCCCCTTTCTCCATGAAGTCAGTCTGATATGCTGATAAATTCTTGGAGCCCACTCTGATTTTAAATGAAGGCAGGATCACCAGGTGTGGGTTATACATTGTATACAGCATAGCTTAAAAAAGTGTTGCTTAAATTTACAATTAGTTTTGATATTTATTTCAGCCAATTATCAAGGAGCCACTGTTGTTAAATGGTACACCAACAATTAAATTTTAAGAGAATACACTTTCATTCTTTCTGTTCACCTTTGGTATTTCAGATTTTAAGATCTTGTGGTTTTAAACTTCTGTCTGTAACCAAGAAAGTTAAAATTTCTCTGTGTGTGAAAGCTAAGATCCTTCTCTAATATTGATTCCAGGAGTTAGTGCCTAAGTGAAATACTGTGTGTAAGTAAAATCCTGAGACCTGGCAATAAGGTCCATCCAGAAATTCTGAACTGCAGTCAAAATCAGCATAACCTAATTAAACCTAATTCTCACCATATCTCATTAGTTAGCGTTAGTGGCTTTCCAACATTAGGTGTCTAAATACAGAGTTTTCACTGTGTTTTCAAAACCTGGGGAGTCAGATAGGCAGAGTACAGACAGAAAGGTGGATGTCTGAGACATGCTCTGTGATTTACACATAGGTTTTTCTCTCCTCCCTCACACAGACACAGGAGACTTCCAGCTCTACCAGTGTGAATCAGCCCATCAAAGTGGGGGCAGGAGTCCCATTTCTGCTTCTGAGCTCAAGGGACACACAAATAAATGTACTAGAAAGGTGAGGACAGTTAGACATGAGTGTCTCCAGTGACTGTATTAGAACTGATTTAGCAAAAGGCCTTACAATTCCAGCAGATATAGAAATATGTTTAAGGAGAAACTTCATAATTTCTCTTTTTTCCTTCTATCTCCTTTTTTTTTTCTTTCTCCCTTTTTTTTTTTTTTTTTTTTTACTACAACAGAGACTATAAAATCTATAAAATCTATAAAATCTATAAAATCTATACGCCAGCCAGACAAATTACAGTTAAATTTGAGGGAATTTTTCCTGTGCACTCCAGTCTCATCCTCAATTTTGTTTCTGCTGCTGTATATTTTCATTTATGTGAGCACAACGTCCTTAAGAAAATATTTACTTAAGTTTGACAGTTGGCAGGTTTACAGAACTAAACCAAACTAACTTCCTCCAGAACAGCATTATTTTGCATGTTTCTTGGTGACTGAATAATGTGAAATACTTTACTTGAAATTCTAATTAATTTTAAATTAAAATTGGTTAGGTTTTTAACAGGAGATGAAACTTTTTGTTGCCTCTTTCATTTCAATGTTATATTTGTCAGCCTTCCTGATCAAGCCAACATCATTTACACACTCTATATTGCTATTTTTTGTGGGTTTTGGCCTTGAGACCTTAGAAAAGTAACACCCACTATTCTCTACTTAAAACTATCTCTTCCTAAGTTTTAGGGTCACAGGATTTCCAAAGAATAAATAAATGCATCAATGTTGTCATATAAATGTTCACACCTTCATGGTGCAGACATTTTTATAAAAACATGGCTAGACAGGAAAATTTGTATACAGATTTAGATTATTATACTATAACCTACACCTAGGGCTAAGTTGTATCTTCCATTGCATTTCTACAGTTGTCCATACAGTTAGATGTATCTGAAGAAGTATAGGCACTCTTCAGTGAGCTTGGGTTGTTCATGCAATGACCACATCTATCACATGTGCAGTGTTGTGGGATGTACAGCAGGGTGGGAAGAAGCCCAGAAGTCTGCAGTAAAGTGCTGTCAAGGCTCACATGTTAAGGGAAGAGGCAGTTCAAGGATATTGGTTTTCTCTCTCTTATGCTAAGGATAGGGAACAATGTTTCAGTCCCTGTGTACGATCTTCATGAAGATGTAGAGAGTTTTCCAGCCATGTAAATATGAAAACATGCTTTTCACAAATCTTTGAAAATTAGGCTTTGAGCCAGCTCATGTATTAGACAAAGTTGTAGCAATGTGCAGTAAAGGTGGCATGTTTCTAGTAACTCTATGGAGTAGTGCCATTAATTTGCCATTTAGAGGTACAGAGGGCTGGCAGAGAGCTTTCCAAAGAAAACTCCTCTTTCCACCTCCTCATGCCTATTCCAGGTTCCTCATGGCTACTGCAGGTAATTCTGGTCTCTCTGTGATCTTATTTCTTTTAGCTTGGCATCATAGATGAGATAATTATTTATTTCTAATTAGATGACACTGTACTATCAGCCCAAATGATTACTTGTTTGGTGTTTTAAGGACAGCATCTTAAAGATGACGTTATTAACAGCATAATTTTAATACATACAAGACCAAAAGTAAATCTGTAAGAGTATGTATTATTTCAGTGGAATACATCTACATTTTTACATGGGAGAAGTATATGAATAATTTACTTGCTAGATTAAAATTCAGAGTAAGTCCATTTCAGTTATAAAGAATCTACTTAAGATCTGCCACTTTATGCATTATGTGTGTAGGCATATAGGGCCAGACATCATTTGGTTGGGTTTGCCTAACTTGTCTTATATCAGTCAGGTAGATGCAGCTGTAAGAACTGGAACTAGCTATAAAGTCCAAAAAGTTAAATTCTCAGCTCTTTGCTTCTCAAAAAAAATTAATCTATTCAGTTACTTCATTTAACAACCTGTAGCATTTTCACACTGATCATCTATAGCGGACTATGTCTTTTGATACTTTCAGATCCTCTTTTCACTCTGTCTTGACTAGAACTCATGGTTTTGTCTTAGATTCCTGAAGTAAAAACATCTGAAACGCAAGTGTTTTTAAGGACGGGTTAAAAATTACTTTAAAGAAGTTAGATTTTACTGTCATTTTCTTTTTCCTCCCATTTGCTTTCATGGCTGCCACTCACAGATTTGCTTCATCATCCAAGAGTCTCTTGTCTCATGTTTCAGGAGGTTAATGTCTGACTCTAGTCACTCATTCAGACACCATGTCCCCCTGTGAAACTGCTTCAGATCTATTCCTGTAAATCTAATTGGTTTTATCCTTGATTATTGCCTGTGCCTTTCTCAAAGTTTCTGGAATGTAAAATGTTCCTACCCATTTTCTTGTATAGACCAAAAAATATATGCCAAGGTCTAAATTATCACATTGATCTCTTGTGTGGATTTCAAGAGGTCCTCTCCAGAGACAGTGATCACACAGTGATCTCTACTACCTGTAGACAATCTCTTACTTTAAGACATACTGATGTTTTTTGATGCCACCAAAAGTAAAAGATTAAAGCTGAGGTGAGTGGAGAACAAAACATGATATCACCCAGGGCATGTTATTTGCAATATTTTGTCTCCCATGGGACAGTAAAGGTTGAAGAGAATTTTACAACCTGCATCAAAGTTTCTGGTAATCTGTTTATAATTTTGCTCCTCTGTCCTTCCCAGTGGGGAATTAGTTGAGTAAGTATTTTGCTTTATCAGTTTTACAACAGCTGATGAATCTCCTGTTTCACCCCTTCAACTTCAGGAAGTGTCAAATCATGTTTTCTCCTGCTTCGAAGTTGCTTCAAGACTGGATTAATCCCAAAATTGGCATTAATCCCTATATGCCAAAATGCTTTCTCTAGATACGTGTTCTGGGGGAAGAGTATCACCTAATCAGGAAAGAGATTGTCTGTTTCATGAGTCATTTTCTGTGGGAAAAGAACATCTGTAGCAGGCCTGGCTCCCAATGGTCCAGATCAAGGAGACTGTTAAAACATCCCACAGAGTCTTGCTTTGTGCAACAGTTCTGCTTTGTGTGGAATCACAGTTTGATATATAGACAGTTAATATCTGAACCTTGCCATGAAACGTGAAGTCAGAAGAAGCCTGGGATGAGCTCCTGGATCCCACTCTGACTTCATAATTAAGCATAATGGGAATCTTGTTGCTGCAGGGAGGTGACTATTTTGTGATGTTTTTCTGGATTCTTCCTGTGAAATAAGATGCCAGCAAGATTTCTCTTTTGATAAGGAAATAGCTTTTTGGTTTTGTTCTGTATTTCCATCTGGAAATTCTACAGCTTTAGTGTCATCTGACACTGAGGGGACAGGCAGGTTCTTTTAGGCTTCCCTGTCAGAATGATGACAGCACTAAATCGTAGTTACAATTAAAGCTTTATTTTCTTAACAAGATTTTATGATTAGTATAGCACAAAATTTATGATTAGAGTGGCACAGGATTTCTGCAAGCAGAATTAATATAATACAATCTATAAGTAGCATAATACAGAATTTAAAATACAAATTAGTTTATGGTTTCTCATCATATAGATACTCAGCAGATCACATCAGATATTAATACATGGCTTACTGTATCAATGTAACAATCACAAACTAGACTTTACTCTCTTCTTGGAGGAAGCAGAGGATGGTGGAGGTGTCTCTGGCCATGGGTCTCACTGTCCAGCAGCAGTTCTGGTCCGCATTCCCCACTTAGGACTGTAACTGTTTGTTTTTACAGACAGTGCTCTGGGTGCCATTATATTGACCTGTTCTGTGATGGGATCATCACCACCACTGGATTGGCCAGATGCCTGGGACCTTCAAGGGACTAATCCGCCTGGAGATCAGAAGCTTTGACACTGGCAGGGAGAAATCTGTTTGGTCTGTCTACTTGGTCCACAAGACCTCCAGGACCTGATAATGAGGGAAAGAGAACAAATATGTAACCCACATAGTCACACAGTGGCTGCTTGCCTCATAAAATGGTGTTAGTTATGCTGACCTCATTACCAGGGGTTGGGAGCAGGGGGGTACTGGTCACATTTAATCATCAGGAAGTTCCTGAGAATGGACTAATCTGTGTTCCAGAGTCTCTGTCTTTTTTTTTTTTTTTTTTTTTTTTTTTTTTTTTTTTTTTTTTTTAATAAAAGCTGTTTTACAGGTGTGGGTATTTTCATTTTATCAGAGTATATGGCATAATCTGGCATATAGTTCATTTACATTGAACAAAGTGTCCCAAACACAGACTTTATCACAGACTGTGGAGACAAAAGGGAACCAGTGGTTTCTTTATGAACTTTTTTTTCTGTCTTTGGTAGAAAACACACCTGGGTCAGAAAGTCCTAGAGCTAGAATGGTGTAAGAGGCCATACATTTGTTAAATTCTTACTCTTCCACAGAAATCATTTTATGGTTTCAGATTGGCACAGGGCATGTGGATATATGGGCTTTGATGACAGAATGATCCTTACAGCCATCCCGACACTTTTACCTCCACCTACAGTTGTTACTTTATTAATCTGGATTGCTTTGGAACCTCTTCGAGGACTGCTGTGCTAGATTTCACAGTGAAGATGTAAGAGGGGAGTAGATCGGACAAGCAGAATCCAAGAAACTGCTGGTCACATTGTCAGGACACTATGCCTGGCTGCCTGTCATTCATTGATCTAGGTCCTCAAAGCCTGTCATCTGTTTGCATTTTAGCCAATCTAGTGTCTTCACAGACCTCCACAGAAGCTGACAGTGTTGTTCACGAGTTCAGAATCTCTCCTCAAGAGGTAATGTGTGCCTAAAGGATCACAGACTCATGGTGTTAGGCTTTGCAGTGATTTATCTGAATACCTGCACTGTATCTATCACTCCTTTCCAGGTGGATAGGCACCCCTCACACAAATTACTCACAGACCTAAAAGTGACACTAATCTGCACCCTTTTGAGGATCCTGGTATCTGTTCTTTAAGCTTTTCAGAGTATCTCAGAAACAGGTTCCTTGTTTCTAAAAACAAGCTTGTCTGAAAACAAGAAGTGATGGTCACCGAGAAGACATGTTGTTCCAGGGGCCACCCAGTCCAAAGCAGTGAGCATTGTTGCTGGACCCTGAACACACCAGGTGCAAGCAGAGGGCTTCAGGCTCCAGGAATGCATATTTTCTTGCACATGGCACAGATCAGACATTACATTTGCCCCATCCCAATACATAACACCTTAATTTGACTTCACATATTAGTGTTTATGCTCCAAGTTAAAACTTCTATGCTGCATTACTCAGCAACAATAATACAGAAGCTGGCATTCCAGGATCACAGAATCACAGAATCATCTAGGTTGGAAAAGACCTTGAAGATCATCTAGTCCAACCATTAACCTCACACTGACAGTTTCCAACTACACCATATACCTCAGTGCTATGTAAGGACTACAGATCTTGCCACTTAGTCCCCATGGGTACAGCAAGGACACCATAAATACATATAATTCTGCCAGTTTCTATCCGTAAAGCAAGGGTCAGAGTGAGTACAATACTTTGACCTGCAACAATTTGAAAGACACCACCACAATAATAGCGGTGAAATGCATTTTGCACACCTGAAAGTTAATTACCTAACACACCCCAAATGTTTCAAAATGCATCACATGCATTTTTATATTGGTAGAAAGTTTGTTAGAAAAACTCTTTCTTAAATAGTATAAACATTATATACATATATATACACATATACTCTATCTATCTATCTATCTATCTATCTATCTATCTATCTATCTATCTATCTATCATCTATCTATGTATCTATCTGAAACCAGATTATGATTATTTACCTCTGTAATTCCAAAAAAGACTGTCAATATACTGGTTGGTAACACTCAGGAAAATCAACATCTGTATTTCTTCCTCTGTTTGGAATAAGTTATGTTTTGATGAAAAAGAAAATATGATAGAGTTAGCTAACCTTTCAAAGACAAAACCCCCCTCCTTTATATTTCAGAAAGGCAATATTTTTACAGAACTGTTTTTGATTTTTTTTTTTTTTTAAATTATTTAAAGTGTGTGTTCAGCTGGAAAACATCCTATTCAAATGCTACTACTCAATACTATACAGAAACTGAAATGACATTTGCTTTGGCTAAAATTCCCAAATCAGTCTCACAGCCTTCAACCCATGCAAACCCTTGTTTTAATTTCATGTAAATATGCAGTTTATATATTTTGTATATAATGTGTGGCCTTTAGTACTATACTTCAAATTACCAGCATTTCAATAAACCAGTAGAAAATAGAACCATCTGCAATCTGTAGGCTCAGCATAGAAATAAAATTATGTTTAATGCAACCGTGAAACTGTGGCATTCCAAAAATGGCATATTGCAATGTGTCCTAGAGCATTAGATATCCGTTAATCTTTTAGCAGCTTTTTGAGCAGGACATCTCTTTGAGCATGAATGCTTTTTTCCATGCCCTTGTTTTAGGGAGAAGGTTCTGAAGACTACTGAAGAAATTTGTCAAGATACCAAATTTATTATCTATCTCTTTTTCAAAATGTACCATGTAATCACTAATCTCTGGAAAACTTTGATTTAGCATGTCATCTAAAAGATATTACTGTATTATTACTAGCACACTAGCCAGAATGCAGAATCAAGAGTGTGAGTAGAAGGAATGTGTCCCAGATTTTCAACCACAACTGGCTACAATGTCCTGACACAGCAGCAACACTTGTACCTTCCAGTCAAACTGTATCCTTTATGTTTAACTGTATGAAGTCCGCTAGCATAAATTTCAAGGACAAAAAAGCTGAAGCTTTACAAGTATATTTTTAGAGAAGCAGACATTGTGTTGAGATAAAACATCTATCACAGTAATTTCAAATGCCTGCAGTTTTTACATCCTTAAAATCTTTTGACTGGAAATAAGGATTTGTAGCAAATTTAAGCCTACTGTTAACAGACTTAATTTTTTTACACAGGAGAAGGTTTTTTTTTTTCAAACATACAGGATCCACAGGCCACCAGTGGAAAACCACTATTTGTCTAGTCAAGAATTATGTCTGTATGACACTTGATCCCTGGAACCCTGTAGCATAGTATCAGGCCAAGAGATTTCGGAGAAACAAATCAAAATGGTAAGACACTACTTATTCATCATGAACTAGGAATACCAAAGTATTCACCTCTTCTTAAGCAAGCTGTGCATGTACTGCAACATACAATATATTGTCTATTCCATTTGTAATGTGAATTAATTTCTTCCCATTCTTCCAAGAGATAATGATAAAAAGCAGCCTCATGTCCTTTTCAGTCCTGGCTACAGCATACTCATTTATGTTTAGTCTTTACAGGTGTCTGCATAACCAGTTTCACAATATACTTCTGTTTTTTTTCTTAAGAATAGGGCTTGGAATGCCATGCTTTCAAGATGTGAAATGCCACATCATATGAAACAAAATCCATTGGCTGAAGGAATTTTAGAGTGTTATAAGATTATATTTCATTTTATAATGTCAAAGGTTCCATAGGCAAAAATTTGTAACAGTTAACAAGTATGACCTTTAAATTAGTCACATGAAATTCAAGGCATAAAATTTAATATTCACACATGAACAGCATGTTTTTGCCTAAAAATCTGGTAGAAAGAATGAATCCACCAGGTGAGTGCTGGTTCAAATCCATAGCACTAACTTGAGTGTGAAAGAGGGTTGAATCAGGACAAATGAAGATCCTTAAAATAGTTAGATTTCAGCCCTAAATCAATCATTGTACATTTCCAGCACTAAGTACGTGAATAAACCTCTGTTTTTCAGTTCAGTTCTTAAACATATGTTTACTTTGGAAAACCCGATGTGCTGAATTGTGATGAAAAGGATCTTGTTAGATCTGTTCACATATTTGTACCATATGTAAGTGGATGATAATCAAAGTACTTTTTTTTTTTTTTTTTCCTTCCCCCCGCCCCCCTCCCATTGTTTTAATTGCAGTGTAGAACTTAGAGTCCTTGTCTTTAAATCAATGGTGTTTTAAAATGTATTTGTTAAAAAGGATAAAAATAACACGTAAGAGAATATACTTTGGAAATCAGTCAGCTTTGGAAGACCAAGGATCACCTCTACTGTCACCTACACAAATATTTACAAGAATTATGATATATGCAGTTGTATCAAAGATACCTCCCACAGTTTGGGCATAGAATCCAAAAGCAAGGCACATTCACCACAAGATGTGCAACCTTTTCCACTAGTACTTCTCACTGAAAGTTAAATGTAAACATAATCTCATACAATTCACTAAAATTAAAATATGTACTTAAGAGTTCTACTTATTTTAATTAATTCATTTGGCATCATAAGATATTAATTTTTATAATGTTTTATAAGACTGAAAAATAAAGCTGAAGTCAAAATAATCCAAAGTGGTGGCCTTTGCTTTTCAACATATTAATCCTGCTCTCCAAATTCTAAAGAATATTTTAACATTACATTTAATTCAGCAAAAACTCAGTATATATACCAAGTCATGCATATGATACTTCTACAGGAACTGCTGATACTGAAATGCTGCTTTTATTTTTAGTGTCTGCTTTTGAAAAAAGATACTGAAAAAAATAATAGGAGATAGGAATTAGCCTCTGTGTGACTGAATGAGTGGAAAGCTTCTCAGTGGGACCCTTAAAGGAGTTCAGTGTGTTTAAGACACTGAAAAGAAAACTGAGAGTTTAGTTGCATACAGTGTCTAAGTGCTTTCACATGGAGAAGAGACAATCATAAAATGAGACTTTTAAGAAAGGAAAGACAAGGTTCAGCACAAAGAACCTGAGGTCAGACAAATTTAAATAGGACATAAGACATATTTTTGATGTGAATTGCAATTAGTCACTTAAACTTCCATCAGATGGATGTGGTTAATTGCCAGATCTCAGGATGACTTCTGATACATATTTAGAAGACATGTTTTGACTAAAAGCAAGTTAGTGAGACTCAGCACAGTGGTAAAAGAATGAAATGTACAACCTAGTGACATGTTTGAAGAGGAACTAGATGACCACACAGCTTGTTGCACCATAGTCTCAAACTATCTTTATGTGACCAAATTGTTTACAGATGTAAGAATCACTGGAGATGTATGCCAGTCTTAAGTATTTGCATTTTTGTTTATGTTTCACTTTTTGGGATGCAAGATGAGAAATTAAATTTTGATACTAATATCCTTTTAGGGAGTTGGGTTAATGAAATAGTAGAATAGGTTCCACCAATGAATGAACTTCAATAGTTAGATTTCTTGTTGTTTTGTGTATATACACACTTTTTCTCCCGTTTAAGATTTTTTTTTTTTTTTTTTTTTTTTTTTTAGCTAAGGAAATGCGTGATACTCCACATGACTCAAAATTAAGATTATTTTATTGTCAGACTTTTCTACACCATAAACAAAATAGATGTCATTTAATATCTTAAGCAGGATTTCATTCATATTGATGCCACCTTACCTTTACATTGGTATGCATCTCAGTTACCTGCAAATTTTTCATACTCTTCAAGAACCACATTTTCTACAGTTTGCTATTTATTAAATGAGGTCTTAAACAAGATTTTACTACAGTTAATTGCTGAGCTTCAGTATAAATGTGGAAGTGGAGGGATTTATGAGAACACTGGTGAGAACAATATTAAGATTGTGAAGATGCTGAAGAAAACAGTTGTGTGCTGTTCTCTTAGAAAAAGTTCACCTGGAGGGTGTGCAAACCTGGGAGGATCAATTGTCCCTAACATGAAAATCCATGAGTTTCCATGGGCTGTGTGTTATGAACAGAACCTCTGCAAAACAGGGATAAAAAAAAATGTACCTACATCCTACAGTCATCCCAAATTTACAGAAAGATGAGGCTGACGGGCCCAATCCAGCACTCTCCATCGTTACGTGTAATGGTTATTGACTTCAAACAAGCCAACTATATGCTGGTTTTATTTTTCAAATGAAAAATTAGTGTACACATGTCAGTCAACCACAGATCTTTGAAGTTCCATTTGGTGGCTAATGCTACAGAATTACAGTGAGAGCACAGGAATGAAAGAAGCCTCTTGCTCCCTACATAGTGAGACATCTCTTATGATTCTAGCACTGGACAGTTTAGCTGAAACCGTGCCATTCCCTACCTTATATTCAGCTAATGTCTACATGGTTAATTAATAAACATTATAATTTTTGTGAAAAAATGTACCAGAAAAAATGCAGCTTACAGTAGGTTGCCAGACAACAGATCAAGATAGAAACCATAGTTTCTTGCTGGAAATGATCTTGAACTAAAGGTTAAGCAGAAGAATGTGTGGGAAACCTTGACAACTCTCTTTTACTAAAGAGCAATTTACTGAAAGTCTTATATGCTTGTTGTAGATTTCAGAATAATAAATAAAGATGAGCTACTTTCTTACGATTAATCTATTCTTTAACAAAGGGGAAGAAAGTTTAAAAGTAATTCTTTATGTCTTAGAGATCTATACAGTGACTTGTCTTGGTTCTAGTATCTGTTATAATAAAGTATCTAGTTATTACAACATTTTCCAGGGTTTTTTACATATCAGAAATTATTTAAATAGTCTGAGACACAGCTTTGTGTGACAATGGTATAATCTGAAATAATTAGAAGAAATTAGTGAGTTTGGATGCTTAGAGGGCAGTATTGTTAAAACCAGAACACCTATTTTACTTGCTCTATTATTATTTAAATGTCACTGTATGCTAGCACTGTACAGCTGGAAATAATAACCATCTTCAATTACCTCATCTTTGATGCTTGCCAAAAGTACATGCAATAGAATGTTTAATTCATCATGTTTTGTTTGTACATTAATAAAAGGAAATTGCATAGACAGGAACTGCAAAGTACTGTATAGCAGAAGTAATGAGCAGGCAGCAAAAGGTCTGGTTTGGAAGTTCAGTGTTCATTTACAAGTTATGGATCTAAAATAAAGTATGGTTAAAAGCAAACAGTGGTTGTGCATTCAATATTTGCAAAATAAATTAAAAGTATAGTTCCATTTCTTTAAACTTATTTTAAATGAGTAACATTTTCTTTTTGAAGTAGGGCTAAAACCTTCAGCTGAAGTACTAAATTGTTAGCCAATTCATTGATAACTTCTGTGAGAGTTTTCTGAAAAGCTTCTATAAAAGAACTGGATTAAATTTGATAGGTGAAACCAGAAGCTATCACCTGGGGTTGAATTTGGTGTATTATATTTTAAAGGAAGTTGTTCCTATTTTATTCCGTTGAAACAAGGGAAAATAAATGGAAGTACCTTCTGAGATAAAAGTATAAATCAGGTACTTTTAAGTTCAGAAATTGAAACATTGTGTGATTGACATTTTTTATATTCTTTCTTTTTATTTTTGTCAAATCTCATTTTCATTTGCCATTCTCAGACTATTGAGGTCTTGGGAAACTTTTCAAAGGAAAAGAAAAAAGACAACTAGGAGCAGAATTAACATTTTTTCTGGATTATTATCAAACACCAGCTCCCAAGTATGGGAAGGAAGTGAAGAAAGAACTGGGAATAAAGTTTAGGCTTTATTTGCATCTTTGCATGCAAAGAAGCTATTTCAGCTCATTCCCAACAGAAAATACAGTTTTCAGTAACTCTTAAAATGATAAAATTTAGCAGAACACTAACACCTCAATCCTAAATTTATAATAAACTATTACGGGAGTCAATCCTTCCACCTTTTAAAATGCAGATTTTTTCTTTCTTGTGACACAAAGTGGATGCCAGTTATTGTGCTGTGGTGATCCTGGGAATTCCTGCCTGTGTGCAGAAAAAGATGCTAGGCTATACTGCTGTGTCACAAGTGCAGGGAAGGGCTCAGGCATGATCTGTCACTTTGGGTTGTCTCAAGTAACCTGTGTGTCATTTCCTTCTGCAGAGCACCGAGCAAACAGAAAGAGAATGGAAGGAGACACAGCTGACAAAGGGGGAACTTCTGAAAAGTCACAGTTTTAATGGTTTAATGAGAAATTTAGCTAGCCTCTCTCAAGCAGTACTCATCTCTCCTTCCTTGAGTGTTGTGATGAACTCTTTGCTCCTTCCTTTGCAAATTAAAGACAAATCCAGCACATAATTCCAAAAGCCAATTAATTCTAGTATAGAAGTAAATTTAAGAGTTCAAAATGTAGACTGAATTAATCAGCCAGCTGCAGATTATTCCTGCTGGATTTGAATAGTTTATTGTAATAGGCCACAGAATATGAAATCTCACAGTGAAGGGAAGTCAGAATTTCTTCATATGCAAAGTTTGTTGTGGATTAACTGGAATTACATCATGTTAAACTGCTTTCAATCTGTTCTTTACTTACCCTCTGGTGTAAATGTCATTTTGTTATAGATTATTAATACTTCTTTGAAAGTAGGTTTCCTGAAATATGATTTGTATTCATTCTAATGCAATCACTGTGGATGCTGAATCCTGAAACAGCTGTCACACTAGTAGTCCTCTCTCTTTTGCTGGCTGCCAAGGTCAGGTTGTCTGTTAATCCCATAGTTATCTGTGATCATAATGCATGTGTTTAAACACAATAGATGGACATTTGTATGCCTTTGGCCCAGAATTCACATAATTGTACTATAGCATTGAGATACACCTTGTACATGAGCGTGAATTGCTCCTGAGATCCAGCTGTCAGGGAAAGAGTACATATAAAGCCATTCAATGATCATTTAGCATACACATGAACACTAATACATCCAAAGCAGGCATCATTGAATACCTAATATTATGATGAATATTTACAGCACTTGTCTTAGCAAGTTCATTGATCTTTACTAAAAAAAAAAAAAAAAAATATGTGTTTATAGTCATTGGTATCACTTTTCTACCAGTCACTGAAATGCCCAGTTTTATTGTATTACAGAATTTAGATTCCACAAATGCATTCTCTTACATTGCAGACATTTAAAAAAAAAATAATCTGCTTACATATTTGCACAAAGTTTGATAGAGAGGATGCATGAATGATAAAATCCTTTTATTACAATACATTTGAAGGATACATGTGCTGAATTTGATTAGTGCTTCCCACAATACTTTATAAATATCTCAGGGATTTAAAATGCACACAGTGCATCCTTGACTGTTCAGCAGAGGAACTGCAACATCTTGAAGGATGTTCAAAACAAAACAATCAGCAAGTATTACTCATAACCATCCAAGACACAGTGAAAATCTTCAGAGAAATTAATTCTAGAATGAGTGCAGAGTCACATTGCCACTAGTGAAACCCTCAGAAGAAAGTGACTTGATCTCTTAAACCACCACAGAAACTGGTAGGATGCTTATGGCATGAGACCTTTATATATTATCTGATTGATGTCATTGAACACAAGAAAATAATCTACACAAATTTGACCTGAACATCCTGTCATCTTATGGTCTGAGGTGGAGGTCAAGAAGAGATGATATACATGAGTCCAATAAAGCTGGTATAAAACAGTCACCTGTCATGAAATGTCACAGGTTACCTCCCAAGAGACAGGGCAACAGCATCTTTTTGACAGAAACTTTCTACACCAAGAACTGCCAGAAACGGAAAAGGTATCCCAGAGAAGTATCACTACATGATCGTGTTTTTCCTCTAATCTTCACCCACTGTTGAACAGTGTTGGAAACAGGACACTGGGCTGGCAGCACCACTAGTCTAAGTATTGCACTTTCATTTTAATGGCTGCCACAGCTGCATCAACAGTTCCTACTGTAATTTCTACAGTCAGAAATCAACGTCCTTTTTCACATTGAAGGGAATGAACACTGCACTCCACTGAGGCAGGTCTGAAAGCATGGAAACCACCTTTGATTTGTGAGAGATGAGGAAGTGCATCACCTCTGTGGAAACAATGTATTTGGGTCCAGAAAGCATGTAGTTGAGCTGTCACTGTGCTGACACAAGAAGGGAAGTGGAGTATTTAATCACAATTATATGGTAAGATGCCTATCCTTTCAATGAAGATACATTAAATCTACTACAAATTTCAGGTGTTGGCATGCCATAAACTCTTGGCTTATTGTGAAACTATTTTCTTATATAGAATGTAATGAGGAACAAAAGGACAAAGAGATAATTCTGTCAAATTAAATGCTTTATAAGTTGGAGGTTGGTTTTCACTAGATTTTCAGTCCTATTTAACAATTTTACAGCTCTGTTTTGCAGCACATAACCTTGGATATAGAATTCTTGATCTGTAAAATCTGTAAATCTGTAAAATTCTGTAAAAATCTGTAAAATCTGTAAAAATCTCTGTACAGAGATTTTTAATGGCAGAAAACTAAACAGATAGTCGATGCCAACCACAGACTCACAAAATAACTTAAGCACCCCTCCTGCTCCTCTGCAATTTAGCAGTGTCAAGGATACATCTTGAGTCAATCCCTCACTATCTGTGGTCTCTGCACTCTGTGAATATTTGTTTTAATGTTGTTTTTTTTTTTTTCCTTAATATTTTTCTTTAGCTACCTGTATACACTTTTTGGGATATAGTTAATCACTTGTGGCAGTTCTACTGTTTTATTGCTTGAGACTAACAGCCACAGCTATGCTATTTTTATAGTAAAAATATAAACCTCATGGAGAATCTCCTTAAAAGGGTCACTTCAGAACTGTTATAACCATTTGTCTGAAATGTAAATATTGTAATTTATAGCCAAGACTTTTAGAAACAAAGTTTGAGAAACAATTGCTAATGAACAAAATATTGTCAAAATAGTTAAAGTCAAGATTTATTCTAATCAAAGTTTGCATCGAGTGTTTGTATCAGTCCTGAATATCCAGGATTAAAACCCAGGATTTTGTACTTTTATAGATAAGCAAGCAATGTGTGTGGGAACTGTCAAGGTCTGAATATTGCCTTTTATCATGACATGGTTTGGTCAGTAAGACTATTTGCAGTTTTCAGCTATGAAACTACTAGCAAACAAGTACAATGTGTAATAGACATCTGAAATCGGTGAATCCATTACATCCCATGATAGAATTCCATGTGGGTGCACCAATAATTCTTTTTGCTTATGCAGGTAATATTATAATATTTTGTTTTGAAGCATATTAGCAACATTCCATTTTAGGGTCTACACACTGAGATATGTATATCTCAGGATTGTTCTTGGGTTTTGTTTTTGTTTGTTTGTTTGTTTGCTTGCTTGTTTTGGTTTAGTTTGGGTTTTTTTGTGGGGTTTTTTTGGTTAGTTGGTTAGCTGGTTTGGGTTTTGTTAGATTTTTTAGGGGGGAGAGGAGAGAATTAACTTCACAAAGTCTGAGGGCACAGCAAACCTAAGCCTTGTGACAGAAACTTGCAACAGTAACTAAGAGCTTCAAATGCTACTCCAGAATTCTCTTTTAAATATATGTTATCAAGACACCTAGGTGCAAAGTCAGGATGGTAGAGCTGAAGTCAACATATTTGCTTGGAAGATCCCAAAAGCAAAGCTAGGTAGAAAAAGAAAATTAAAAATTCTTTGACTGTTATTATTATATCTTATACCTGTTGAGTACTCAGCAATAAAGTCTACTTTTTGAACAGTTAATCTATTTCTTTTACATTTTATTTGGTGTAACAATTGCAGATGACTAATTTTGTGGGAAAACACATTTCTCTCTGTGAACCTAGAAATCTTTGCCAAAACATTTGGATTCACCTTATCCATTATTTCAACATGCAGAGAGCTAGGTATTTTATATGTTGCTGTTGAAGGGCCCTTGTTTATATTAAATTGGAGATGTGTACCATTCTTTAAGAGGCTTGAAAGAAATTATGCAGCCATAGGGAATGCTTTTCTAACTTCATAAGCAACAGGGGACCACTCAGCATGCCATTTGTTACAAACTCTGTAACCTTCATAAAATACATTTAAACAACTACTTGCAAACATATGTCAATGCAATATTATTTTCATTGGTGTTGAGGTTACCTCAATCTATTTTGTTACTTCATAGGTTAAATTAAAAATTGTGAGGCAAAGTAACAACAGGAGTGTATTTGTGAAATCTAGAAGTATATTTGTGTAATCCAGGAGTTTAAAAGCTTCTACTGCTAGTGATAAATTCTCTTTCCAACAGGAAATTGGAAGTTTATTAGAAATCAGGTGAGCATTGTAATGCTTTTTCTCTAGAGAGGTTTATGAAGACCTGAGAAGTCAGTAGATTAAACATGAATACTGGGAATCTAGTCTTTGTCAAGCAGGTCTTTGAACTCTGTAAGTGTTGAGTCACTGAGTTCAAAGAAAAATGGAAAATATAATATTTCTAGACTACAGAGGGTTTTTTTAAACCTTAATTAATTCATAGGATCTGATGATTTTAAAAAAGAGGTGTCAGATGAACTGAATTACTGTCTCGCACCTGTTGTTTGCACCTAACAAAGACTTTAGGGAACTATCTGATGCCTACATACGTACGGACATACAGCCACAGTCTATCTGTTCGGATACAAACCCGATCATCTAGGCTGTAGGAATGCCTATGCAGAAACTCTCTCACTTAGTGACACGTAGCATTCTTTTTACTGCTCAAGAAGTTGTATATTTGACTAGTCAGTGTTTATGCTGAGAAATTGAATTATTTTATTCTCCATAAAAATATATTAACTGAAAACATTTTTCATTCTGAAACATTGCTCTTTTGATAAGTATATGAAACATTAATCAACATCATAAGCAACATTAATATATCCATATTAGATACTATAGTTTTGAGTAGAATGTCTATTAATCATTATCAAAAGAAATTACTCTATAGTTTGCTTTTTAAACTGGAGACCATGTATTTATTTAGTCTTCTTCAGAGCTATTCAGACACTCAAGCCTTCACAGAGAAGTAATAATAAACAACTCTTGCAAAGACTGACAATAATGTAAAACAAATGAAAAAGTAATCACCAAGGAACAATTTGACTCTTCGTTATGTTTCTATTAGTTCAATTTTTACAAGAACAAGATAACTGGTATTAATATCTTCTGAAAAACACTCACACAAATCTAAGTGTGCATCCTTGAGCAACAAAATTATTTTTAACAAAATTATTTCTGGCAGTTAGTTCAGACATAATCTGAGGATAATTTTATTCTCCTCTACAAATCCTGAAATAGAGATTGTTCTTTTACAAGCTTGCTGCTTGATAGTTTACTTGCCTGGAGAAATATGAAGTAGATTTTGCATTTATTGAATAATTGGAATTTCTAAAACTTGGCAAGAGGTGAGGAAAAAGTGTGGGTAAAACACTTTATAATGCTGACAAGTTGTTCCTCTTTTATATTTTTTTTCTCATGTACCTATACTTACCTGATGTCACTTATTTTGTACTGTGCAATAAACTCTCTGCTGCATGAGCCATTTTTTTGTTATAAACTTGTATAACTGGTTCAAGTGTACCATTTGGGTAGCTAGGCTTTACCAAAGCAGAAAATGTCAGTCCATTCAGCCCTAAAATGGAATGCCTATTTAACTAGTGTGGTGCGGCATGCTGACTTATGTAACTACTGACACACAAAAATTTGCGTGACTGATATTCATCTTGGTTCATCTTTGACTTCTCAACCAGAATGACCTGTTGCCCATTTACATCTGCAGAAAACCTCCAACAAGATTCCTGAGCATCTTGATCTTAAAAAAATTAATCCTGAACACAGTCCCATCTCCAGATTCATAATGTGAATCTCTAATTCCTTTGTCACTAAGTTTTTTGTGGTATAAATTAACAATAAGCCGTTAAAATAGCTTCATTATACCTGCTTAGGGTTTGAAAGTAGGAACAAGTTCAACCTCTTCAACAAAGAAGAAACATTAATGAAAATTTTTTACCATTGAGGGGAAGAACTGCAGTTTCTTTTCCAACTAAAGATAGCAGAAGTACAATACCAGCTACTTTTGGATTCCTAACAAAGAAATAGCTTTCCACTTACAGTCAAAATAGTTTAGCAGCCATGAAAGAGATGCTCAGAAAGATCTTACAACAGTACACAACTCTAGCCAGTTTGGAACTTGTGCCCTTTGGTATTCATCTCATCAAAAATTGCTTTGTAGTATCATGATAGCATTTATCATTATTAGGTACTATTTAAGGTGGTTTTCTGACATGGATTTGGAACTTGACTTTAAAATGGGTACACTGAGTCAGCTTACAGTTACATCTAACATTGTATATTGCTTTTGATGGTTTCTGTATCATAATGCATTAGATACATCAGTCAAAGTAATAGTACTGAGAAGCTTACCTTTTATTTTGTGCTGTGCTTAATCAGAGCTTTGTGCTTCTCTTAGGAACCTTGGGGGCTCAGAGTGGCTTGGGGGGTCACTCTGTGCATCAGCCTTTCCTATCACTCGGTTCCATACAAAATGCAAGGCTATCTAGCACGTTCCCTTCAAGTTGCACTGCAAGAGGAAATCCTTCTTACTCATTGTGCAATAATTCACTGGATAAAACACAGACCCAGGTACACCTGTGTCCAGTTGTTTCCTCTGCCTCGGGACATCCAAAATTACATCTTTCATCTTCAGAAAAAAATAATCATTATAACTTCAGGCTACAATGACAAAGAATAAAGGTATTCTCAATCCCTTCTGTTGAAAATATTTCTCCCTTTTACACAAAAAAGAAACAAACACATTGAACTGAGATGTGAAAACAAACCTATGTGTGAACAAAATCCCACTGTAATGGCTAAGGAAAACTTGGCCTTAGTCTATACCACAGCAGTCACTTATGTATTTTCCATCAAATAGTCATTGAATTAAATATAAAAGTTGTCCTTAGAATTGATTTTGGCTTCCTCTTTCCAAGGAGAATATACTAACCCCTAGACTGTAGGGAAATCAAGCAACCCTTTCTAAATCATTCTGGCTTGCTTTCAGCTCTCTTATCCAGATTTTATCTCTATTACTCCTTGCTTTGTTATTTTGCCATTAATCTACATAACTGTAACTGACACTGCAATTATGTTTCTTTTCTATTTGCATGTAAAAAAATGAGAGAAGCATCAGCACTAGATGCAGAAATCTTATTGCGAGGTGACAGAACCATGCAGATGACTAAAGATCCTGAGACAGGTCCATGTTAAACCTTTTTTTGAGCAGCAGGAGGTAGCACAGGAATTGCTACTGTGCTTAGCATCATATTATTTGAATGTGTAAGCTTTCATTTTGATTCATCAATAGTAATACCGTACATATCCTCCAATAATAGTATGATGTTTGCAAGCTTAAAGAAATGTATTCATGCTCTCTGACCCAATTTGTTGTTCCCCTCATTGGTTCTCAAACATAAATAAACAGATTAATGTTCTTTTCCAAGTTAATATTAATAAAGACCCTGTCCAGACAAGGAAAGAAGCAGTCTTCCCCACGGTCACTGAGGCTTGCTTATGCGGAGTATTGCTGAGGACTGGGTTTTGATTTCTATGACCTCTTATCCTGTGGCTGTTGGGTTGCTCTGGCCTCACCAGATGAATCCAGCTGCTCTGAGCTCCAAACTCTACCGCTCTTCCGTGCCTCAGTGTCTGGTTCTGCCACTAAAAAATTCAACATATATTATGTATATATACACATATACATTAAAATTTATATTTGTGCATATATATATATATATATATTATTTACTTTTATTCTGCTGAAATCAACAAAAAGGTGCTGCTTTCAGCAGAAAGACTGCTGAGTGTGTTGCTTTTTTCTGTTTTTACCCACTGCAAGATGCCATTCACCCTTCTGAATTTTTGCATTAGTGATTACGAAGAAGCTTGTAACTGGGAAAATGGTCTAACTATATGAACGTTTCATAGTTTATCCAATTTTTATGCTATAATGTAGTTTTAAGAGATCTGGAGTAACAAGATATGAGCATCTTTTAGCCATGTCTTTATTCATTTTTAGAAGTCTATTGGATTGTTGTGTTGTATTATGTTTAGATCTATCCACAGTTGTACTATTGACTTTGACAGTAATGTGATCTGGACATTTCCATCACTAGCCTCAAAGTGCACTATCATTATAGTCTGTATGTGCTCGCATAAGCACTTCTTTTGATTAAGTGGTATGATTATTTTTTCCTTCTTTCTTTCTAGGATGTTTGTGTTTAGCCTCCAACTTGCATACCAGGACGCTCTCCATTCATTCAATGAATAGTGTTTTTACCACTTTCATATATATTTATGATATCTTGCCATTATTAGTTCAATAATGAGAAGAAACACAATTAAATGCCATCTTCCCTATAACTTTTAGAAGCTTCTGTTTTTAATGGAGCTTCTTGCATATATTTCTGAAAAGCAAGTTCTCTTAAATCTTAAAAATATGAAGTCATTAAAATCAAAGCTTTTTGTAGGACAGATTGAGACAATCTGCACCATAGATTTAATAAAGAGAACATCACCCTACAGTAACTCAGAGGAAAAAGACACCTCCTAAGAAGCTAGGTAACTCCCCCCTGTGACTTCAGATTCAAAATGGACATTTAAACCTTGGTTTCCCACATCTGAACACTAATCCTGAGTCATTCTGCTGCTGTCTTTTTAGCCCTGGCTTCTTCAGGTTGCTGTGGTGGGTGTAGCTCATCTCCTGAGGCATCCAGAAGCCTTTGCGATCCTTTGCCTCATGTGGCTGTTTTGGAGCTCCAGGTTCAGTGGCTTCATTGACTGCCTGAGTCATAATACAAACTAGGTCATCTATACCCAAGCTGAGTGTCCTAATCATTGGACCAATGAATCACCTCTTCTAATTTTCTGGCCCAATGTCTCTTTTCAATTATTTAGAGAATCCCTGACCTTTTCTGCCACAGATGAACATAGATGGGGATCAGAGCATTTAGCTGTAATGAGGGAAACTCAGGCTGAAGACCTTTTGCTCGATTGAGATCTGTTCTTACTTCCTCTTGTATGCTGTGGGATAAGCTCTTCAGTTTCGTTATCATAGATATTTCTGCCTTACTCAACATCATCTCAAATATGTCTATATAAAAATATTACTAGTTTTAAGGAATATTTTCTGAGATGGGAAAACAATTTCCCCCACTTCCAATCATCAACCTTTAATAAGCAGCACCTCGGCTTCCCGTTAAGGGTGCTCATTTTGTTATTTGTATTACATTTTCTGTTTTACAATGTGCCTTTTTAATGGATAAAATGGAAGAACTGCTTAGGTGCTCAAGACATATTCTTTTTCCACATAATATTGTTTGAGTTCCTACTTCATATGATACCTAAATTATATGGGTATGATAAAAATAATTATTTTTAAGTGTTTTAAAATGACTTTCCTTAGCTGGAAGTATTTTGACATGTAGTACATTGCAAAAAATTACTATGCTAATATTGCTATCCTCAAGACTCTAAAACTCTGGGTAAGGCTCTCAAAATCATGAAATGTTCAAAAATACTATCTTTTGGTTCCTTCTGTTCAATTTTTCAATATTATAAATCAGTAAAGTGCACCCAGGTTACATTTTCAATCCTTTCTATAACCACCCTACAAGTCTAGGAATCTATGTTTATTACAAAAAAAATGAACACTGAAACTCATATATTAATGTAAAACCAGAAATCTGGACAGAATTATCACTAAAATTTGCAAGACTTGTGATAAAACCATAAGACCTGCAGGTTAACTCTCTGTTACAAAGGCTCAGTAAATTTCTTCTGTAAAGTAGTTTTCCTGAGGGGCTTGCTGCTATTTTGTTTAGGACTATGAATTGGCATAACTTCGCCCTCTATTCATGGTATTTGCATGTAATGCTCATGTGGTATTGTGGTAGTCTCAGAGTGTAAGTTTACTTATCCCCTGAATATATCCACTCTAACATTATTGGAGTGTTTTGTTTTTTTTTTTTCATATTTGCTTTAATTCCAGAAACACTTAAAAGCTACAGAGGTTCTCAGCACAGAATGACAAACTAAAAATACTTTGAAAAGAACTAAAAGTCTCATCCTGAAGATTTTCCTTATGTCCCTCAACATATCTGAAGAGCTGCTGGACTGGGCATCATCAGCCATGCTGTTTATAAGAAACTATGGGCCACATACATTTTAACTGGAGAATATAATTCAAGAAATCTTGGAATATCTGCTAGTATCAGACAGTTCAGCCAGAGCTTCCATGTGTACCCTGACCACAGAGAAGCCAACTGTTTTTAATTTTCTTACATTATTTACTGTTGTAAACTACATAATATTTTTCCTCCCATTTTTCATATTCATCATAATTTTACATGGGATTTCCATTTTTTTACAGTTTGGTGTTTGACTATAATTTAATCAAAGTAGTGTTCTTCTACCCTGGTGATAAGCTAATATTTTAGTACAGGGTGCAGGGATGTCTGTATTTTATTAAGTCTTTAAGTCTGAGTGCTGCATGTTCAGAAATAATTAGATTCAGAAATGTATTTTAAGGAAGCATTAGGTCTGGAAGACTGCAGGAAGAAATTCAAGGGAAAGCTCCAGTTTGGTTTCTATTAATCAGCATCATTTAACTAGCCACACTGCATTTCTCATAAATAATTTTACACAATAGTAGATGGTTATTCCATCATTAATGTTAGCTATTTCCAAGCCATGTTTTCTTCCAAGATCCAATATTTGTGCTCTGTTTTTTTAAAAATAATCCACATCCACAGAAACACATGTGCTACTGAGACAGTCTTTTTGAATGTCAGTCCACCGAGGAGCCTTACTTTTGACCTCCAATTATGCAGATTTTGATCCAACTCTTCTTGCTTTCACTGAATTCATTAAGGGGTCTTTTACATTATCATCAACATTTAGAAATAAAAAATACAGACTTTATGTTATTAATACTCAGCTTCTCTGTTGGTTGCCACTTCAAAAGTGGTCTGGTTGGAAAACAAGCCCAAGTGACATTCAGATTTATTTTTTTTTCCTAATTACATATTAACTTGAAAACTTGCCAGATAGATCCCTGACAGCTTTTCCATACTGGACATATCATTCCCTGATTCTGTCAAAATGACAAAAATCAGTTGTGGGATTTAGAGTCTGTTAAGTAATTAACATAATCTCAGCATTAACTATGTAGAAAATATTACGTTGTTAATCTGGAAGGTCAAGCTGTGCCCACATGCTGTCTTCTTCTAAGGACTCAACACCAGGACCACTGGTTTTGCCAGAAGTAATAAATCCAGCAATAATAGTTTGAACAGCTTCTTTCTAATCTTATCTATCTAGCTGTCTACCTACATATATATCTAAAGTACCCATCACTACAATGTCATGGTGCCAAACTTTGTAAATTGCAGAGACACGTAGTAATTTGAGTCTTCATATCATTCCAAGCTAGATTAATTCCTCCTCCTCTGGTTTTATTTCTTTTAGGAAAATAAGATAATGTGAACAATAGCTTAATAAGGAGTACAGAATTTTACTACGTGAAAATAATTCCTTCAAACAGAATGAATTGTGATTTCTCTGTTTGATCTTTCCTATTAACTCTCTCAGCTGGGAAGGAATTTACAAAAAACAGTCTACCCATTTATATTATTTCCTCATGGAAGATCAACAGTCATACAAAAAACCATGTCATAAAGAAAAGCAGCTCATTACACATTTTGCAGTAGAAATGTTTCCCCAAGTAAGGGGAAATCTACTGTGAATTAAGTTTTCAAATGCAACTTCCATTGGAATTGTCTTCATGTGGTTGAAGCCAAATAACTATTCTGATCTGAGTTTGGGTTCTGGGTGATTAAATGAGATTATAGATGTATTTTATTTAACAAGAAAGTATCTGAGTGAACACAGAAGATGTTGGCGGAGATTTTCTGTGCATTGGTATCAGAAACAAAACATTTTTGAAAGTACAAATCTCTGCAATACTATGCAAAATAGCTGTTCACTTCTGCTTGCTTAAAGAAAACATTTGCCTTAAAAAAACAGTTAACTTTTTTTTTTTTTTCTTGTAGTCAATTTGATAGGCAATACACATCAACTTCTGATAATTTAAGCAAAATCTACCCTGAAGTACTCCAGACGTGGATGTCATATGTTCCACCCATAAGTGGATGTAACTTTGTGCTTTTGTCCAGTTGAAATTAGTTGTACTAAATAAAGTGAGGTTACCCTGCAGGGGACACAGTATTAAATATCCCAGGGTGTTAAAGAACAATGAAAGTGTACACTTACCCTCAACAGCAGTTCTACAAGCAGTGTGATTCTTATGCATTTACTGATTATTTATATTGTTCTTTTTTCAGTAGCTGATATAAATTACAGATCATTACAGTCCAGATGCAAATAATGAAGTGACAATAGTATCCATGCCACAGTGCAGGCTGGCATTCATATATCTGTTTAGAGTTGTTCAGAGAAAAAACAGGGTATTGCAGCTCAATGTGCTTTATGATGGACTGCTCTAATAGAGATTTAATATATTTATTTGCCTTCTGAAGCCAGCAGCTATAGCCACTGCAGATGGCTGGCTAGCCATGGTTATTATCCAAGCAATCTAAGTATGTTTTGAGCTACAGGGTGCTGAAGATAATAGTTCTGTCTAGACTCAGTACCTACATAATGGTAGATTGCCTTCTCCTTTCTCTCTGCTGGTCAAGTCCAGTTGATGATGATTGATTTAATGAGAGTCACCCACCTCATAACCTAAGAAATAAGAGGACTTTACACACAAGAACAATATTGTATTCCCTGGGGGCAATTGACTGATTTTGTTAGTTTTGGAGCTGTTTAACTTGGACTACTGTGGTACCTGCAGCAAATTGTCAGTTGATAATTTTGTCCTCAAGGGATTACTGACATCACTTGTCTCTTTTACCTAACAAGTGAGTTATTGTTCGAGATGTTCAATTGGACATTCATCTTGCTGTTACCATCCTTCTCCTCTCCTTCTTTTCCTGTTTGTTTCATTCCCATTAGTGTTTCATTTACATCCAGATACTAATAAATGTGTCCTCACTGAATCATTCCCATTATTGCAGGCAATGTATATATGCGCAGATACAGGATCCTTTTACAAAATTCTCCCCCACACTTTATGTTTTAGGGTTGCCAGTACATATTTCACTGCCTAAAACACCAGGTACATTTTCCTGTTAGGCTCAAATAAAGTGGTTATGACTCCTTTAAGGGATCCCTCCCCCTTCTTCTTTGTTTGGCAGAAGAGGTCAGGAAGAAGAGGCATCACCTGAACTCAAGGGGCTCAGGTTAGGCTTTCTGGGAGATTTTATGTAAGCATGACTAAAATGTTTAGCAACACTACTCAGGTTTGCATGGAAGCAAAAAAGTCAATACTCTGTCTACACCATAGAAAGATCAAAGATTTTATAAAGAGCCAGACATAAAGAGGCTAATGTTTGGGTCAAAAATATTTGGAAATAAACAAAAGAAAAATAAAATGTCACCATTATTTTCCCTTAAACTTAATTCCTTTGCTGGAATGGACTGACTAGATATACATAAAATTCAGCCTACAACTGAAGTGTAGCTGAGACTGTACAATACTGAGTAAATACATATAACTCTATTTAGCTGAAATTCTAAAAGCTTAAAGCAACAGCATATCACCTATTCCCCCACCAAATAACTCTGCATGTTACAGAGATAGACTTTGAACACAGAAGCAATATGGGTAGCCTTCAACGTGTCCTTATTTTTGGTGTGATGGTAGGATTCACTCTGTCTACATGGTTCTAAAAAGACAGACTACATTTTGATAAAACTTCATTGACTTTGATAAGTTAACAGCAAAATTAATTTAAACCCGACTGTTTTCCAGGAAAAGCATTATTAATTATTAGGATCATTTACTTGCTCTTGCTCTAACATGACTACCTTTTGACTATCATTCTTCTTAAGCTGAAATATTCTTATCCTTAGGACCAAATATGATGCACTTACATAGTGAAGGATACCCTTGATTTTCCACCATTTTTGAAAAACATTACTGTAATTTCTGTTCTACCTTATCTTACTTGCATTCACTGATGATTTCAGAGCAATATTCTCAAGGGTACTTCAGACTTCTCTCTCCATGCTTCTTTTCAGGAAAACATTCAGAATTGAGACCTTTTTGGACCTGTCATACTGGGGACCTGGGGTAATATTTAAGATGGCTATTCTGCCCCTTTGCTCAATTATACCCTTATAAGAGTGTTCCAGAAATATGGGAAGAAAAGCAAGTTACAGGGAATGTTTGGAACAGCCAGCAACTCTATCAACACACCCGAAAGCTGTGAATGATAATGTAAATGGTATGAATCTGGGTTCTTTCCTGACACATTGTCATCAGCTGAGCAACTACCTTTATCTCCATGTGCTTTAATAGGGCTAAACAGGCTAGACACAGAAGTACATGAATTCCGCTCCATTCCTTGGTAATTGAGTACTGTCACTTAAATCCACTTCCATTGCCAGCTTTCTCTACATAAGGGAAGGTTAAAGCTTTATTATCACTGCTCAGTACAAAGGGATCATTTGGTCACCATCAGTTTCATCTGTTCAGAAGATGCTTTCCATCCTGCTTGCTCACTGATGGGAGAAGGGGGAAAAGATAACCCTAAGGGTACAATTTATTGCTCCCAGTCCAGAAAGAGACAGAAGTTATGGGAATGATGCCTTGAGATCCCTTATCATGGGTTAAAAACTAGGTTGTCAAAAGGCCAAAAAAAAGTCTCTTTGACTTGCCAGTTGAGGATACAAATATCAAAAGGTTTTTGTTTTAGTGCTTTCAAATTCAATAATCATTCATTGGCTTGTTTTCCTTCTGTGCTAGGGAGGACAGGTAGTCAGAGCAGAGAATACAGATTGTTTCAGCCAGCTCCTGTTCAGCTGATGATAGTATACACAGCTGTGTGTAGCCAGTCTCTGCCAGCAGAGTCCTGACCCAGACAATTAACCTTATATTAACACCCCTAATGGTGATCATCTGTTGCCATATGCCTGCAGCCTGAGCTCTAAGTCAGCAATGAGACCATCCACTCTTCAAGTCATATCAGATCCTTGATCACAAGCTACTGAGCTTGAGATGATTTTAAAATGGAAAAGGAAGCTGATTTTTAAAATGTTTATTTGTAACCTGTTCATTCTAGGGAAGAATAAATCCCCCTGAGAAAGGTAGTAATTGCTTCAGGAAAAACTGTGAAACCCACTTGCCTGGAGACAAATGATTTAACAGATTATTCTAAATAACTGCTTAGACTGTAGTAACCTCATGTTTCTCCTTGTCTAGAACTATTTTCTATGTTAAAAACAATGAGAAGTTAGGAATATTCCTTTCCTAATTTATTTGCTTTCTGGACTGAATCTGTTTACTGTCCTTGTATCAAGTATAGTTATTGTTCTAGGAGTAGCTATTGAATCCAAAAGCAATTCAAAATACCAAGTGTGTGAAGTAATTTTTCTTGTAGTCAGGTTGTGATATTTAAACATATGTGTGCTAAAACCAGTATTTGCTGCACCACTGCTGGTGTTAATCCTTGTTTATACTGTGAGTAAGCTGCCTGGCAGGTGTTACATTTTGATTTCAAGTCTGTTGCTTTCTTGGATTTATTTTCTGTATCCTTGTCATCCTAACCAAGCTCTTTCTTTTTTATCTCCAGTAGCAACTCAGGCTTGAATATCTACAAGGACAGTCATAGTGGAAATCTACTACAAAATACCAGCCTTTTTATATCATTCATACAATCAAGAAGAAAGTAGTAGTGAAGCAAATAGTACATTAATAAGAAATAGAAGACAAATGGGTATCTAAAAGGTGCGACTTATTTCACTATCAAAAATGAAAGGGGCTTTTTTCTATTCCCAGTATCATATTTTATGTATGATGCTTCCGTGTACCTTTTTTCCTGAGTCTATATGCATGCAGTAGATTATTGATCATTTGGGCAAGATATGCTTAATGCTTACTACTTTGGCCATTATCATAAAATCTAGAGGGACAGAGAGGCTATTATATATTTGGATATGTTCTTGGATAAGTACAGAGAAGTTTTATTAATGAAGCCTGCTTTAAAGTCTGTTGATCAGTAGAAGTTAATGTGACTTGCTTGTTACAGCTAAAAATTGGGCCCTACAAAAATTATTGCATATTAGATTTGAAAGTAATATAAAATAGGCAGTTTTCATCATTCACCACCTCAAAAAGGCAGAGGATGTTGCACACAGTACAAATAAGAAAGCTTTCAGATCTTCTAGTAGCAAGAAAGCATACACTGCTCCAGCAGTGCCTATAAATGTTATCCAGTATGTATTAAAAGATTTTAAAATCCATTCTTGCAGGAATAAATGAACCATATAAGGTTCTTTTGTTCCCTAATCCAGCTAAAACTTATTTCTGAGTGCAGTGTTTACCACCATGAATAGTACTAAACACTAAGAATGATGTAGACAAGATTTTCAGGATGAATCCTTATACAACTACATGTTCTCTTTTGCACATGTATTGCATTTTCTGTCCAGTTCTGATCCTCTGAGGTATTATCTTCTCTCAATTCTCTTCAGCTTCTTTGAGAAAATGGCATTAATTACCTTGCAGTTCCCATAAAACGTATGAGGACTAACCCATAAAATGTATGAGGACTAAAATCCTGTCTTCACTAAATTCGGGGGCAACATTCTAACCGCTTGTAAGCAAGATAGCATTTCTCCAGTGAAAAAGGTCTTTGTTGCAGAAATAAAGTATTTGTGGAACTTAGCACACTGCTTCTATCATTAGTATAGTCTGGGAACATAAGAGCCTTCTTAAAGTCCATTCTAGAATATATGGTAGAGAAGCAGGAATATTTCAATAAAAAACACAGAAGCTTAGAAGAAACTTTTAAGCAACAATAGAACTCAGGCTTTCACTGGAGAGCAGAAGCAACATTGTATTTCATAAAATTAATTACTTCTATTAAATTATTATTTACTAATTAAAATTCCAAACAACTGAAATTGTAACTGTGGTGGAATGGGTTAGATGATCTATAGAATTCTTTCCTACCATTGTCCCGAGTGTTCATCCCTGAAACACTAACAAGGGACTCCTTAGTGACTTACCAGGTGGGACAAATTTTTATTCTTCAAACTGAAAACTCAAGTCTGTTTTTAGCTTGACAAAATGTGGTGGTAAAAGGGAACATCTTTATCTGTCAGTTGGCTATTAGAATTGGTTTGTGTATCTGACAGAATATCACAGCTGGCTATACAAATGGGAGGATTACTTCACAAGGAGGAAAATTCTGTTAGGTTTCTCTAGGACACTTTTGTTAAGGTTTCCATGATGATGACAGAGGTGTAGTAACTAGATATCTAGCAGAGGAAAGGGGAAAAGCATGCTTTTGTATTAGGGTAAGGAAGTGTAATGAAAATTTGGAACTGAACATGTCTGATATTGAAATGGAATACCTCTGGTTCTGATATAGTACAGCAGAAGTGGGAGTTTCTATTAAGCCTGAAGTGACCCAGAAAAGGACATCTGAAAAGACCGCAAAACCAAAATTGAACATTGTATATTATATTTGCTTACATTTGAACAATAACTATATACAATATAGAATTGTGGAGTTAGAAAAATACTATATTTAAAAAGCAAATTATATTGAAGAACTGTTTTTAAGTTTTTCAGGAAAAAGGAAAGACCTTCCAATTAGCTCTTGATTGTAAGGGGATTATTGTGTGAAGAGGGGAAAATAACATTTTTACTGTTTGCCTGATTCCACCCCAAAAATTAATGGCATAAAGTCCCACTGATACTTCCACTGGAAAAATCAATCTTACAAATATTTTTGCAACTTTTCCACTTTAACTCCTAAACCGCAAAATATTTAGATGATTTAAAAGCTTCCATAGCTGCTTCCCTCTCAGATCATAACTTTAAAATCCATAATTTTCTGAGTACATAACCTGTAGAGTTATCTTAAAATATTTTTTACTGTCAGGTACCTCAGGAGACTGTCAGTGAATTACAGTTAAATCCAGTTCTCCCACATAAACCTTGAGTAATTTAGATGTATAAAGCAGTGAGACAGATGAGTTCCACAGGGAAAAAAATAGCAACAATACCAGAAGAGGAGTAGGGCGAATGTCTCTTTTTTTTTTTTTTCCCCCCTACTATTGAATAAGCCAGTGGGAAATATTTGGCCCTCTCTTCTTCACTTATGCCTGAATCTAGATGATTGTCCATCCTTCAGTTCTTTGGGGCAAGTATGTGGCCCGGATGCTACAGAATATAGAGCACTCTTATAGAAATCATCCCATGGTGATGATATGAAGTTCCTACAGAATGTTAATCACTGAGCAAACCCTCCTGCCTCTGAGGTTTCAGGCTGACTTCCAGTCATATATATATATATATATATATATATATATATAAAAGCATAATGCACCCTAGGAAATGTGTAGTCATTTATCAGAGCAAATAAACTCTGGAATATGTTGAATGTAAACCCCAAAACATCACCAGAAGTACTACAGAATGGAATGGGAAATCAAGAAGGAAGTCAGTTACAAAGCCCGAGAGTTCTCTGTGTGTGCAATTATTTTTCTTTTTGACACTTGCTTTATTTCTGGGAAGCATCTTTTACTCACTTATTTCCCCTTATTTAATGCTGTCTTGAGTAAAAACATATCTTTCCAGGTTTTTCTTACTCACTGAGGACTGCCTTAATGTGCATTTCAAAGTGATGGTTCTGAACCTGGCTCGGTTTCGGGCAAACAGAATTCCTCCTAACCACAACCCAGTCAGTAGATCTGTCCGTCTGATTTGGGCTTCTGGAAGTTTTCTGTTACATTATTTGAAGGTACTGTCTGGATCGCAGTGCCTACATAAGATGGGGCACATTACAGAATGAGTGGTCATCTGTTTCCTTTCTCTGTCAGTTTGCCTTGCAAGGCAAACTTACTTTAGCATGTTTGTTTTCCATGTAAGGGGCCACATAGCAGAGGCAAAGTGAGGTGCATAACACATGAATGTGCTTCTGAAAGTATTGAAGCAAATGACACTCTCATTGCAGGAACTCACATTTTGACTATATTCATGCGTAAATACTGTGGTTCAAAAATTCATTTTAGTCTATGCCATATCCAAATGTATGTTTTCATTTGACTTTGGCTTCCCATATGTAAAGTACCTTTTTACAGAGTCAGTGTGCATCTGAACCTTTATGGGACCTGTCCTAAAGGTACCACCTATTGATCCAGATGCAAAAGGCCATCTGTTTTCCAGGGTTTGGTATATACCTACTAGCTATGTCACTCTTGTATACTGCTGATGACAAAAACTGGTATACCTGATGCATGGTAGCCTGATGTACCAACTCAGAATGAGTATGGCACTTTATCCTTTGGACCCTTTAAATAAATTGTACTATGTGTGAAATAGTGTAGTGTATCAACCCCTGTCTTACCTCTCTTTTAATCCACAGACTTAAAAAATAAACACAGGAAAATGAATGTAAAAATGTGTTTATGCACCATCAAGCTTACAAATCTGAAAACCTCAGAAACTGAGAATTGTAAAAGCTAAAATTTCAACAGCAGTATGATTTTGGCCACAGAAATTATGCTGCATTTTCTATTTCTGCATGTATGTACACTAGTGAATTCTTTATTGACCTAAAACCCCTTGTACATGGTGTATTTAAATCTATGCATCTGCACATGTGCAGTATCACAATGTTAGAAATGCTGTGGGAAAATTAATAGAATTTTTCTTTTGACTTCTGTGCAATGAACTTCTGAAGCACTAATATTTTAATTGTCAGTAGTTTCATCAGATGGTTGCCCACAGTACAGTGGGCAAAACCTTGTTCCATGGACAATGCAGCAGACACAAGCCAGCATTTCCACCTCTCTCACTTGCTGACACTATTTCTTGGGTTGAAAACACATTTGTCATGTGCTTGATTTTTTTTTTTTTTTTCAGCAGAAACCCAACACATTTATGGCATATTCTTGGAGCAAAGTTCTGGAGAAAAAACACTGGAGTCACTAAAAGCTCACCAAAATCTTTTGCTGAGTATTGTAACATTTTTACTGGCTGACATACTGTTTTGGATGAAGAAAATCATAACAATTTCTTATTTGGTTTTCATTAACTTGCATTAATGGAGTTTTTACAATGGATAGTTCCCTCCTTAGGCTTGTTTCTATTAGCAGTCCTCTCAGAGTGAAATTCTGTCTTCTTCAAAGTGATCGGCACAACCACAACCAGTATCTTTAATTCCAGGATTAAACCCACGAGGCTTAGTGAAGCCATTTTCAAGACGCAGAATTGCCATACCTAAGCAGACTTTCCTGCAAGTGCCACTCTTTGAATAATGATCATCTTCCTCACAACTGCAGGGAAATTTATGTTCACAGAAGTCAAAATAAACTCTTAGGTTGTCTTTGTACATATTCTAGTAAAACAGTCTGTTTCATGAAGAATAAGGACCATTATGTTCTTAGTGTCTTATATCCTAAAATGTCCATGGACATTTTATTTTTACTCAGAATTCTTTTTCGAGTTCTAAGCCATTAGATGTCATTTTTCCTCTCTAAGCATAGAAATAACATCTAAAAATGTCTCAATACTCCACCTTTTACTCAACTTTGGTAATTAGAAAATTAGCAAATACAGAAAGTTAGGACAAGTTATGGCTCACAGCAAAAATAAAGAATCCAAGCTATTCAACCTAGAATGTTTTAAGTTGCTAACAACACCTCGTGCAGGCCCATATTTAAAATTCAAGTGCGTCTTTCCATTGACTTCAGTAAGCTTCAGTTCAAGTCCATATGGAAAATATGTCTCTCTAAATAAAACTATTCCACTTCTGTCATGACATTGTAGTAGTAACCAAACTTTTTTCAGACATTGTTTGGTAAACCTTGCTATAATATTTCTGTCTAAGTAAGTTCCCATTTTAGTCTAATATTTAGAGAATCTTCTCTTTTTCTATTTGCAATGTATCACATAAACATATATTATGCTAGGATATGGGCTTAAAGGGTCAGCAGTGTTTTAAAAACAGTTGTCAGTCTCAAGTAAAACACCTGGTCTAAAGTCCTGTTTCCCTGCCATTCTCCCTTCCCCCTCCTTTTTTTTGCTAAAGTATTTTCAACATCAGTACCACAAGCATACTATGGTTTCTTTTCCTCTGCCTTCAAAATGTTGCTATGCAAGAATATAGTAATTTATAACTACTAGGCTTTAGAAATAAAAACTGAATTATCTTTCCAACTCACATTTTTAACTAGCATTCCATTTTTCTATAACCTTACATCTAGAAGAAATAAACAGAAAATTGTGGAAAGGTAGCTTTAAAGAGTTGTAAAAGGATTTACACTGTATTAATAAAACTTCAAGGATTGTTTAGAAAGCAAAAATACAATAACAAGAGCTTTATAGCTCTAGAACTGTAACTGGAGTCACAGTGAACAGTTCAGGAGGGCTTTGCACCTTTAATAAGCTTTGGAATGAAGCTTTAAAGGTCATGAGCAAAACAGCACTCTCTTATGAACAGTTAACATAAAAAACCCCATACTGTTTACCCACCAAGCTATCAGAAAATTTCACAAGCCAGTTTGAATCTCAGAATGAGCAGAGCTTCTGAAACAATGGAATTATATTCAGAAGGCCTAATGAGAGTGCTCTTTCAAATCTCATGCAAACAATTGGTATGTGAACAGAAAAAAGCATACAAGAACCATAAATTAACTGCTGAGAAAACAAGTAAGTGTTTTTATTTCCTTCCTTCTTGGCTGAGAGGGAAACAGGAAGGAAAACAAGGAAGAAAGGTGGTGAAATCCAAAAATGCTTAAGAATTTTAGGTACTGGGTCATCTGTAGATAACCTGTATTTGCTGAGTAAACAGAGGTAATTCTAAAAAGAAGCTGCTGGAGACCTACCTTCCCATGAAGAATACAAGTCAATTAGGTCATAAAACATAAAGTGATTGTGACAATAATAGTTCCTGAGTTATACAGTGAATACTTAGAAAATTTGTGGGTTACTTCAGGTGGAGTTTAATGTGACAGAAGCAACTTCAGTGACCACACATCGACTATCCATCCTTTTATCCACATAGCAAACCCTGCTCAAAGCCAATTTGCAATGCAGTAATCTCAGAAATAATGTCAGAATATAGAAGTAGTTTGATGGCATGACAGGTAAAATTTCTTCATTATCATAAGTGTTGAGGAATTGTGAGGGGCTTTTTTTTTCTGCACTGAGGAAACTCTACAATGGCTTTGATTCACTGTTGGTTAACCAGCTTATTTAAAAATTTAAGAAAATTTTGATGGAAAAATAAGGGGTACCTGTATTTATTATAATTACAAATATCCAATTGTCTTGCATTGCTTTGTTTCCTCCCTGTCAAATCAGTTAAGTACATAGAATTAATAAGGTTTTATTGTCATGTTACTCAGAAAGTGAACTGTCCAAGAGGAGAGTCAAGACAATCATTACACAACATAAATTCCACTTTGCCAAACAATTGTGTTTGTATTTACAAAGGTAGTTGGTAATGTTTTCTGGTAGGTGTGCATTCTGAACGTATTCTTTTAATTATGCTGATTCACTTAAGATAAAGGAATTGGAAGAAAGTGTGTGTGTGTATATATATATATATATATATATATGTATATAAATTAAAGAAAAAACCCCCAACAAACAGATAGAAAAAAGTATCAGTATCACTGCTGGAGTGTAAATCACATATTAGCTACCAATTTCCTATAAAAAAAAGTATCAGTATCACTGCTGGAGTGTAAATCACATATTAGCTACCAATTTCCTATAAAACCTACAACAGAACAGAAAGAAGAAAGCTTTATATGGGAAAAGAAACATTGTGCTGTCATCAGTCAGCTAGACATGTTTTAACTAGCGGAAAAAAAAAATGAAAAGGGAAAATTGTTGTACAGTTTGTTATGTGGATTTCACGCCCCCCCCGCCACATTTATATAGAAGAGAAATAGATCTTTACTGTTTTTGTGGGAAAACAAACTTCTGTCAGCTTTTGGACCCGTCTTGGCAAATCTTTATTCTGGCAAGTTTTTAAACCACTTGCTGCATTAGAAATATATTAACAGAAAAGAAGCAAAGTAGGATGCTTGGAAGATAAAGTAGATACCTCTCAAAGCCCAAGTTTTTTCTGCCAGAATGAGTTTAACATCAAGAACAAATACACAGTTAACCACTTTACTGCTTTAGTGACAAAAGATGTATGTCTCCTAGAGGCAGTAGCTGCACCCATAATGCTCTTATGATATTAAAAATATGCCCACACAGTTGAAGCTTTTTTAAAAGCAATATAACGATTGTTTGTATTTTTAATTAAATGGCACATATTCAAAAAGGTCATACTGGCTGTTACAGTTACTTGCTGTCCATTACGTTGACAACATTATTCTGACTTATGTTGAACTAGAAAACCCTTTGTTACATAAAAATAGTTTACATATATGATATTTGCTAGATTGTGTCTTAATATGTCAAAGTTAATGTCAATCAATAAGTGATGAATCAGAAGTGTGCTACGTTAAAACTGATAAAGCAAACTGTAAATTATGGCTTGAAAAAATATTAATGTAATGAAATTTCAAATGCCCTTGAATAGGATACAGTCACTGGTCACAACTATAATTCCATTTAAAAAGCATTTAATCTGGAACAAACTGTAGCTACCTCTCTGTAGACTGTCTCTCCCTCCTGTCTCCCCTTCTCCATTCTTTTATATATTAGAATACATAGTATACACTCCCTAGATACGTATTACTTCAAGACCAAAATAACAAGCAATTATCTCTCTCTCCCTCTCTCTCATATATACAGTTTGCAGAACTATAAACTCAACCTGAAAATAGGGATTTAGGGATATAAGAAGAATTTTTCTTTTCACTGTGTCTCAGTTATCTTGCACTGACTGAATCCTTTTACCTCCTTCTCAGCAAAAGGGAGACATCATGGCAAGTACAAGCTTTAAAATGCCTTTTGTCTCAACTTGACAGGTGTATAACTTTATTTTAGTTAGGAGTATAGCTAAATTTTGGATACTGCATTCAGTGAGTTCTGCATTATAAATCTGTATTTTATGGTAAAACAACATAATTTTTTAAGAATTTGGGCAGTGTTAAATGTCTTTCAGCACTACTTACAATTTCATTCTAGCTACTAGAAACCTCTACGCTTTCAGAGAAAAGGCATAATAAGAAAAATTGGTTGTACTAAGATATGACTACACGTTTTTTTTGTCTATTCTTCAGTTCTACTTGTATTAGTAGTGATTATAAATATATAAAATCAGCAAAAGCAGGTAAACTAAGATAATTTTTATGAGAGGACCATTGCATATGCTAGTAAATGTTTTGGTTAACGTACTTGTCTTCTGAACAGTGTATCTGACAGGTTTTTTTCCACAGATTTAATATGGTTTTGTGGGGTGTAAATCTGTGCAGAAGTCGGTCCACGACTTTAAAAAGATGATAGCATTATTTAAAGTTGGACAATGTCCATTACAGAAATTTCACATGAATTTCCACCAGGAAGAGAGATTATCCATGGCACATTAATTTGGACTTTGATGCAATTTTTGAGCCTATATAGAAATCCTGTAATTTGGGGTTATGCAATAAAATACCAATGTGGTTTGCCAGGTGCTATCTGAAAATAGGTTTGTTGGCATTTCTACCCCTATGCCATCTATATTTTCAATCCAACTCACTGTCATAGCCAGAGTGGCTTTGTGAGAGAGGAATTCCTTTGGTCCATTTAGGATCTCAACCTTTGAAATTCAAGAGAAGTGGTTTTGTGACTGACTGACAGCAAGCTCTAGCATAAGAAACTTAGTAATTTCTACACACACAGATGTGTTTTATCAGTGTAATAGCACTTGGCTACATATGTTATGAGCACCGCAATGGGACCATGGCCAAGACAATGGGGGACTTCCTAGTCCGAACCACCACATGTGGAGGAAAGCAGAGGAAGAGCTATTTGATGAAGTGACATGACAGATTGATTTTCAACAGGGAGGCAGAGTGCTGAGAATTCACTGGAGAAATTTGAAAGCCAGTTTGAGAACTAGTGATTTAAATGGCCAATACTGTAGAATGAAATCAAACTGCCTCCAGTAAACCTTGTATATATTCCAAAGTCTTCTTAAAAATTGTTGTCTTCCTGAATGGTGAACTTTTTCTATTTAGCAGTCCTATTAGAGAGAAACCAGGGTTAATCTACATGTCATCTTAATCATTCAATCACACTACTATGTAGCCAAGAGAGCTGCCTTCTCCACTCTGACACTGGCACTTCTGATATGTTTGTAGGCAATGCTCATGGTCTCTCCTCAGCCTTAGGTTTCCTAGTTTAAACAAGTGAACATTCACCACCTACTCTTGCAAAGTAGATTGTCTGTTCTCTGACCAGCCCATCCCAGTGTCAGGGTTGGAAGTGAACTCTTTCACTATGAGAATGCCTCAGCACTAGAGGAACTGGAACTGGATGTAGAGATGTGGGCTGTCTGCTGAAAAGCTGGAACGTTGAGTTGAAGTGCCAGTGAATCAGCATCATTTGCTTATTCTCCACACTTCTTCCTTTGAATGACCAAAGGAATTGAACACTTGGCTGACAGTTTCCTACTCGAAGAGTGTATAGTGTAGTAATAAGAGCTAAACTCAAATAAAATAAAATAGGCAAAAGTGACTGAAAAAAACATTAGATACAAGGATATCATGTCTCTCTCAGAAATTCCAAGGCTGGAATGATACATCCAGAAAATATTCTCATATCTCTGCCACTGTGAGATGATGCTGACTATGAAGAAGATGGCTACAAAGATGAATATACTTTGGGTCCAAACCTTTATGGCAATTCCTATGCTTTGGTAATGTTCCAGAAGTTAACAGTATGCTTTGCCCAGGCTAATACTTAAGAATTGAAACTCACACTACAAAAAATAACTTGAAAGGAGACAAACAGCATGGTCAGTTGCAGAAATGTTGTTCTGCCTCAATTAGTTTTATTATCATTACTCATGATAGCAGAAGAGATGGGATTATGTGTGTAGGAAAAATTACTGTTGGATAGTTTCCTGATAATTAATAAAGTTATAACCTACTTATTCCACATTCCCATGAACTGATATTCTTTCTGTACTGTCCAAGTCAGTTTTAATAGCCTCTCATTAATTACATGATAGTAGAAGTGGTCAGCCCTCTGTCCCTAAACTGCTGCCAGAAACTTCTGTTTATCTTTTTCCTCCCATCATCCCTTTCCTCCATCAGCTCACAGAGATGACATTTCTGTCTGATGGTTATCACAGCACAGAGTTTAGTGAGGTTAACATAGCCATTATAAATATTGAGGTAAATATTGGGGGGTTTGCATATGTTCAACTAGAATAAAAAATATATTAATTATTCATGAAATACTTATAATAACTTGAATTTCCAGATACTACTCAGCAAGAGCAAGAGTTGCAAATAACAATATATATATAACAATTTCTTGTTATAGCCGGAAACTCAATTTTTACAAATGAGTACCAACACTCATATTGGTTCATTGACTTTTAATGGTAAAATTCTAGGGAATGTGATTTGGGTAGGTAGTCATTAAAATCTCTTGACATCTGTTTTTTTTTCCCCTTCCCTGACTCTCATCTTAAATTACCTATCATAGCAATTCCTGATTTAGGCTTTCTACAGGGCTTTACTCTGGTTTCCATTTGAAAACCTTCATTTTAATAGGTAGGTTGAAAATTCTTGTACCTCCAAAGTTCATGGAGCCCTGTTAATGGCATCTCTCCCCACTTTCACTATTCAGTCCAGCAACAGTCAGTGAGCAGAAGAACCACACAAAGGAGATAAAATCAGAGTGACTTTTGTAATTCCAAAAGAATACTCTTTTGGTTAGGAAAAAAAAAATAAAAATTGGGGGGAATTTTTTCATTATTTTATCTATATTTGTGTTCCAGTTGCTGCTATGAAACTTCCCCTATCCCTCTGGCTCATGGTGAATGACAACAATCAAGATTTTAGTTAAGGGACCAGGAGACATGATATAATGATTAAGAACAAGCTACAGAAGTATTGTTGCAGAAAACTAAATCTCAAGGCAAGTAGGGCAATAAAACCACAGCACTTCAAAATATGAACATAAAAAACAGGATGGAGGAACATTGAAATGGGAATGAAAAGGGAAAGGCATTGAGGAAAGGCCATAGTGATGAATTTGAAAATAAACGGCAACTTTGACTGAATTGATTCTAAAGTTATTTTGCCCAACTTATTAAATTTTTTAATTTAAATTTTTCATTGAAAAGTCACCTTCTGTTTTCAGCTTTGGACTTGAATGTATATGCACCCTAAGGCAGTGCTGGACCTAAAGGTTTTTCTAAGGATTCTACACTTTGACAAACTAAGCATGGCAGAATATCTGCAAGGGTGAAGACATGAATAAGAAATATTTTGTTTGTCTTTCTGCAATTTGCTTCCATAGAAAGATTTCTAAACCTAAACTGTTAAGTTTAAACAAGGATCTAAATAAGAGGGATCCTGTTTCACTTGGAGGGTAGTTGCAAACAGATCATGTTTACTGTTAATAGGAACTGTATGAGCTCAGGTCTCTCAAATCCAACTGACTTTATTTAAGAAACCACTCACAATATTTCACAGAATCACAGACTCACAGAATGGCTGAGGATAGAAGGGACTTCTGGAGGTCACCTATTCAGGTTCTGTCTGCTCAGATAGGGTGTGTTGAGCCAGTTATTAAAATACTTAATATTAGAAAAAAAGGTTTACAGTTTAGCCTCAATTTATGTACATATTTCTGGACTAATTATTATCTATTTGTTACACAGGTTGGTATAAAGAAATTGAGGCATAATTAAATTTTACAATAATTCAAATGTAATTCTGAGATCCCTAATATAATTTAAACAAATGTTATCTCTAGACTGTGCATCAAATGTTGGTCTTATATTAGTGTTTTGGTGTGTTTTGGGTTTTTTGGGTTTGGGGTTTTGGTTTTTTTTTTTTTTTTTTTTTTTTTTTTTTTTTTTTCTATTTTAAATACCTACCTACCTACCTATGGCAATATTGTTTACTTTGATACTGTTTCAGTACAAATACCAAGTATTAAAGTGACAGAGACAGTCTAAAATAAATGCCCCAGCTTTTACTTTAGAATCTGAAAAGGGCTTAGTAGCAGTCCACAGGTTGTCCTGGAATTGTAACATCTTCTCACTGTGAGAAGTAGAGAGGATGCAGAACATGACCCTATATTCTTCAAAGGAGAATGGGAAGGGTAATGTAGGAGTTTGAATAAGATATATCTTGCATGTATTTATATATATCATAAACTATCAATCCTGTAAATATGTACGTCCCAAACTCTTTCCTTCTTTCTTTCAATTCTATAGACTTAAACCTGGATCTTATTGACTAAACAAAATTATGATCTATGCATTTTGATGTAAAATAAATTTATTTGTACTTAGGCACTTTATCTGTTGTCCTCCTGTGATTTTCAGACATGTAATTTGCACATCATTTAAGTCTAAGATACATAATGTGACTCTAAGTAAAAATTTCAAGTAAGTTCCTTCTCTCTTCTTTCTTATACAGTAAAGTTTGTGTTATTTTTTTAAAGTTGTAAAGCATTTTAAAAAATTTAATTGTAGACCTTTTCCATGGAAATAAAATAACTGCTTTTTTTTTTTTTTTCCCCCCACAGAATTTTCAGAAATATCATATGGTAGTTTTATTACCTAATTTTTGAGCATTCTGGAGTTTCCAATAACCAACAGGAAAACCATTACAAGAGTCTCATCAAGGATGTCTCCAATTTTCCTAAGTCAAAGCCTTGAATTGATTTTTAGGATATTATTAATTCACTTAACACCTGTCCATAAATATTAATGTAAAAATAAAATGCAGTTTTATATTTAGTCAAGTGTTGTTATGGTTTTCCCATCAAAATGATTTTCATTTTGTTACCTTTTCTAGTATTAAATACCCTGTCCTTATGCTTAAACATGCATTCAGCTGCAGCTGAATGAGGTAAATGCTTAAAACCACGTTATTGTTTGTTCCCTCTTCAATGTACATATTTGCAAGAATACTTATTAAAACACATGACTATTCAATGAATTGTCACAAAACCATTTAAGAAAGATGTTATTTTATGGGCAGTTTTATGGGTCTGATCATCTGAGAAGCATTGCTGTACCTTTAATCACTTGGCTTCATGTAGGGACCTTTTGGCAGAGATAAGAGCATAAAATTTACTATGGCATGTATTAGAAGTTTTCTGGTTTGTTCCAGAAATATAAGAGCAAGGAATCTTTATAACTGTGCACATACATTCACCTTATATCTTTCCCTTATATCATTGCTGTGTATCAAGTCAATTATTTTCATAAAGGTTATTTCCAAATAAACAATGAAGGTTCTGAAGTGTTAATATTGTAAACCAAACCATAATACATTAATTTAACTGAAACTCTTAAAATTCATACCAAAACAATTCTGTTTTATTGCAAAACCTTGACAAGAGTAGATTATTTTTCAAACCAGTTCAAGCTTTTCAGTTCAGCTTTGATACAGCATAGAGAAATATATTATAAAGTAATAAACTCCACAAAAAATCAGGAGATAACAAACACCTTCTTGAGGAGATTGTTCCTACTATTTACTGGACTATGAGTGAACTGACAGTCTTTGAAAGCAGGTAAGAAGTGAAAGCTTAGTATGGCTGAGATAACAAGTTGGGGAGTGCATTGTTTGTCTACTGGCGCCAAGCAGTGTTCTTAAGATTAACGGTCCTAAATCTTTCACTTGGCATTACAAACCACCATCATAATCCATTCACTAAAGCCATACCAAAGAAAAGGATAAGAAACTAAACAGCTATGTTTAAAAAACACAAAACCTTAAAATGACAATTTAAGTATTTAAATGTGCACAAAGTCATATTAAACAAATCTTAAGATGTTTTGGACTGGAAAGACTTCTGCAAGTTAGAATCACTTTTTAAATGAGCATCTCTCTCCCCCTCTCTCCACCCTTCTTTCATGATACACACACCATGACAAAAGGGATTAACCAAGAAATCTAAAGTGATTCCACTTTAAGAACATGGTTATACTGAGGGTAACTAACAGTTAGTGTCAGGGCATGTCAACTGTTGTGTTTGAAACTGGTACCTATAAATTAATTCATCGCTGATTTCCTGTCTGCTGTTATGAAATAGTACTATGTGACAGGAGGAAAAAGTTCTGTAATGTAAGATCATATGAGGTCTACTGTATTTTTTATAAGTTCCCTATCTTTTTCTAAACTGGAATGATTCCACAAATAAGTGAAAATGGGTTCTCTTTTTTTATCTCTGTAAGTGGGAGCATGCCAGTTGCCAAACAGACTTTTATCTAAACGTTCATTTACAGCTGTGGGCAGATTTTTCCAAGGAAGCTGGAAGTCCACAAGTCCAGGAAGTACACCTGTACTCATCTACAATGGGTACTCCGTGTCTCTGCTCAGAACCAATATTATTTGTCTAAACAGTTAAAACAGACTTACAGGTCCTCATGTGGCATTAGGCATTCTCCAGAGAAAATGTAGTCTTGCTACCTTCACTATGGCAGGAGCCTGACAGTAATGCATTCAGAATGTGTGTCTGGGCACTTCATAAAGATTTCCAGTGAGGTCATGTAGGGAGCAGATGGGTTATGCAGATAGACAGTTATTCCTAGATTGGCTTTTGGGGAGTTGTGTCATTACAGGCTATGGGAATTTAGCTCTTAGCTCCCAGAAACTGGATCTTGGTCTTTGAAGATTCCAGCCTGAAGTTCTGAAAGCAGAATATACTTTACAAAGAGGCTTCTCCTAGAAACAGTGTCATAATATCTTAGTACTAGCCAAAAGCCTGTTATGAACAGCTTTACTTCCTTGTATCAGCTAGACAAGAGTATGAAACTATAATCTGTATGAAAGATATTATTTCTTCCCCAGATCATGAGGTAGTGCAATCCCGGCAAAAATTACTGATAAAACAGTTCTTGTGCTGGACAGTAGTAGAGTAACAGAGTAGTGTACAGTCTCATACCAGCATAGTTTCATCATCGTTCTTAGTTCTTTGTGCCTTACCTTCTAGAGGTCAGATTTTCTAACTCTTTTAAATGTCCAGCTAATTAATTCTGGTTTAATTTATTCATGACAGCTCCACATGCTCCACAATGAGAAAGAAATAAACCAAAATTAAATATTTAGATTTTGGGTTCTACTGTACTTTACCAAGAACTCATGCAAGTAAATAAGCATATTTTCAGTGTGAATCACAGCTATATATTTTTTGAAATTTTTGTTATAAAATCAACATTTTCCTAAGGATATGTATAAAATTTGCTGAAAATGGACTCTTTCATTGAATTCAGAATTGAAGAACAATAATAGTAGTGAAATGTTCCATTACTTTGAAAATGGCAAATTATTTTCATTCTAGACAGCTTTTAATTTGAAATTACCCTAATTCCAGTAATTAGCTATTAAAGACAAATTAAAATGAATGTTTGAATTGATTAGAACTAAATATTTTTGAGATACTTATGAAAATTTCTGAGATTTTGCAATCCTGGTAGGGCTTGATTATTAAAGATAGTTCTGCTGTTTATAGATAATGAATAAATATTTGAAATACAAACTATGAAACAGACAGCACAAAAATGTAACATGTTTCTGCAGCAATGCTTTATAATCCTCTTAGAAAAGACTACAGTCCCCAGATCAGCTCAGTATGAACTCCTGCTGTATAACTGTGGTCATTCTTAGAGATTTTTCAGTGCTAGTCTTTCTGAACTGAATTGTCTTAAGATTTCAGACTGATGAGCTGACTGGCTTTAGTGATTTCTAAGTATGATAGTAGCTAAAAGTTATGCAGTTATCCTATTACTTACTCAGATTAGGTATGGACTGAGTCCCAGGAGAAGATTAACATAAGAGTAGACACCTATTTATAAGCTTATGTCTTTTCCTCTGATTCATCCTATCTTTCTGGGTACACACACATATAGCCAGATCCTAGGACAAGATGTACAGGCAATAGCCACATTATAAATTGTGGAACCATCCCATTTATTTGTGTTCACCATTGACCATCTCATCTGCCCTTTGATTACCAATTCATCTTCACTATAATGACTTATAAAATTCCAACTCCTTGAGACATTTCAGTTCATTCTATCCTACTTCCTATTCTCTGTTTACCCCCTTATTCCTCCAGCAAAATGAGAGAAGATTGCTACAGTCTGAGAAAGGAATTATTCTTTAATACAGATGTGACGAAAAAAGGCCAAGACCTCACAAATATGAAATTTGAATCCTGACTATCTACATTTCTTTACTTTGGAGATCTTACCAATGATGATGAAAAATAAAGGTGGATAAATTGACTGTAATTTTTTTAGTTTTAATTATTATTAGCTCTAGAGCTGGGCATTTTGAGTCCTTCAGTAACCAAAGGAGAAAGAAAAAATAGCCTACTAGAAAACAAATTTCAGCCAGTTTAAACTGTTAATTTAAAACAACAAAAACAACAAAGAAAATGAGAAAAACAAAATGCTTGCATTCACACTGTTCATGACCACTGCAGTTTTCCCTCTATCTTGCTCTTTTGGGGCAGAATTTTCAAGAATAAGAACAAGTCATACAGTTGTTCAGTGCTACTGATACCCATCTTCTGAAGCCTGAAAAGTCATGGAGTTCTTTGACTGTCTGTTCTGACTGCAGAATTTGGAATATGAAGTTAATACCATATTATATGTGTGAATTTTTTAATCTGATATACAATACAAATATAGTTTTGGTTTCTTAATAGTGAAGGTTGTAGATAACAAGATGCTCCAGGAGAGGTTTATCCTGACAGTCCCAATCATTTCTTCAAGAATAAATGGAAAGGCTCAGGCCTGATTGTTTCCAGGATCATTCATTGGTGGCCAGAGCAAAAAGGCGGATATGAAACTGATTCAATGGCTGTCCCAAGCTTAGACTATTTTTCATGTCTTATGTCTCAGTTGCTGTTTGGTCTGTAACTATTAGATGAAACCAGCAATGAACTAATACCGCCCCAAAAGGTATGTTGAAAACATAACATGAAGACATTTTCTTGCTCTTGAATATATCCTGGAATATTTACACTGTCATTTCTAAGGAAAAAATATGTCAAATTTCTTACAGATTTCTGATAAAGAAATAACCTATAAAATTTGCCAAAAATGTTTGTAGACCATGAAAACTCACACATCTTAATCTCATCCATTAATATTTTAATACATGCTTCTAAGTCATGAAAGATGCATTTTTTCCCTAAGAAGTAATTTTGTCAGTAGTGTCTATATGACTTTCCATTTAGACACACTTATTCCAAATATGAGTCAATATTTTTGTATTTCTTTGTTTGGATTAAATAGTTTTGGAAGTGATATTCACTAAACAGAAGAAGACTATATATTCATACAAGAAGAGTCCATTCACAATAGGTCTTACACTGATAAAAATACACAGGTTTAAATTCAGAGGACTGTCAGCTCATACCAATTTAACTTACCTAGGAAGACACAATGTGTAAAGCAAACTCCTCCCTACACATTCACTAAACACTCTAGTTTTCTTCAGTGTTCAGTATGGTCTAACATTACTCCTGTTGGGTCCCATGGAAAAGATCATGCTAATTTAAATGCTAATTTTAAACAATTAAAAATTAAAATTCCAAGCAGAGTTACACAGTGTTGTTCAGAACTGTTGGCTGTTCTACTGAGGCCATGGAAACTAATAGCAACACATTAAAACTTCAGTTGAAACATTTCAGATCATTTTCACTTCCACACAGGGCAAGGAAGAAACACGTACTTTATATCATGGGCATATGTTGTCATCCATATGGGACGAACTGCACCTCTGGCAAGGATGTTGAAGTATGAATTTTGCACATGGCTATCTCACACATGGGAGTATGCAAACCTAATGAATATGTAAAGGACCAATATATAGCATTCGGAGACCCTTGGCTGGATGACTGCTAAGATGTCAATGGACATGCTACAACTGCATTTCCTTATGGAGTTGCTTACTCCACCTCTACAAATAAATTGTGATGATCAAAACACCTTGTTGTTCTGCTGATCACAATCAATCAAAAAATGGTCTAGAGATTGATCCCAGAATCACTAGTCCTGTCAAGGAAGCAGCATCTACCCACGCTGGGACAGTGAACACCGTGGCCAATACAGTAGGTTTGAACCAGAACCATCAGAATTAAACAGGTTGAAATGCCATCACTTGAATTAAACACACTCTGCCTAAACTTGAGGTAGATTTTCTTTTCTCTGTGAACTGGATAAAAGGACACATGGTATATGAGATTCAACAAGGCAGAGTGTGAAATTAGTCTGTCTTAACAGCAAAAGCAGAAGATATTAGCCATTAAAAGAATATATTTTTTAAACCTAAAAAAAAGACATTTTAAGTAACTATTGGAACCCATAATGATCAAGCAACAATGCAAAGACTGGTTAGGGTCTGTGCAGTAGTCAGTATGCTAAAATGATATGAAACTGGAAGGTGCTGTTGACTCTCCTGAGGGACAGGAGGCCTTGCAGAGGGATCTAGATACATTGGACCATTGGGCTATGATTAATGGGATGAAATTTAACAAATCTAAACATCAAATTCTGCACCTAGGACAGAGGAATGCTGGGAACAAGATTAAATTGTGAGAGGAGTGTCTGGGGAGCATCCCTGCAGAAAGGGCTCTGGGGGCGCTGGCTGACAGCAGGCTCACGGTGAGCCAGCAGTGTGCCCTGGCAGCCAGGAGGGCAAACCGCAGCCTGGGGTGCATCAGACACAGCGCGGCCAGCCGGGCAACGGCGGGGGTTATCTGCTCTGTTCAGTGCTGGGGCGGCCTCACCCAGTGCTGCGGGCAGGGCTGGGCCCCGCAGTTCCAGGAGGATGCGAAGGTCCTTGAATGCGTCCAGAGGAGGGCAGCAAAGCTGGTGGGAGGGCTGGAAGGTGTGTCCTGTGAGGAGGGCTGAGGGCTGAGGGCTGGGCTGGTTTGGAGACAAGGAGGCTGAGGGGCGACCTCATTGCTCCCTATGGCTTCCTGAGGAGGGGAAGTGGAGAGGGAGGTGCTGGTCTCTTCTCCCCAGTATCCAGTGACAGGATATTTGGGAATGGTTCAAAGCTGCACCAGGGGAGGTTTAGACTGGATGTTAAGAAGCATTTCTTTACTGGGAGGGTGGTCAAAGCCTGGAACAGGCTTCCCAGAGAGGTGGTCAACGCCCCAAGCCTGTCAGTGTTTAAGAGGCATTTGGACAACGCCCTTAACAACATGCTTTAACTTTTGGTCAGCCCTGAGTCGGTCAGGCAGTTGGACTTGATTGAATGCTGTAGGTCCTTTCCAACTGAAAGAGTCTATTCTATTCTGAATGTGCTCAAGATCATGGTAAGCCTTGAAATTTCTCTAAGCTGAAAGTACCAGCAATAGCCATTATGCGTAGGAGAGCTTGCTTTATTAAGGGAAGGAAATCAGACAGCATTGTGGGATTACTGAACTTCCCATTCATTTAGAGTATGTCATGAGTTCTTCAGCATCCCCTTGGGCAAGTAACACAGACAAGCAAGAGCCACTTTCTTCTTAAGTTCCAACTTTTTCCCACATCACTGATAAGAAACATCTTTGAATAAAATCTAAAATCTAGGGCAGATGCTTTTTATTCCTTTTTCTCTCCACTGAGCAGCCAGTCAGAGCTATGGGCCCATCACTATGTGCAAGTGGGGAAAATGGAACAGTCACAACAGCAATTAAGTGCATGTACAATTATAAATGCCTAAAACATAGAACTAGTTTTCCTTTTTTATCCTCCCCAGACACTTCAGAGTAAAAGTACCTCACTGAGTTTATAACATAACTATTTTAAAATGTAATAGTGCATCCTCAGCTACACAGAAGTATTTATTTACATTGGGAAGAGACAGAAAGATGAAGCCAACACAAACATTTGTTTCAAGTATTTGTCTTAAAACCTGTTATTTAGGAAATAAAAACATTTAAATTCAGGTGCATACCAGACAGTTCAAACAAACAACAGTCTAAGCTTTTGTCATAGTCAATAGCATTTCCAGGGGTGCCCGAAATAACTATATGAAAAAAAGTTAATTCAGCTCCCCAAGGCTGGGGCTGAGCCACTGTTGCTGGGGAGAGGTGGAAGTGAGACAGAGAGCTGCTGGGGGAGTTGGGCTTTCTGCTGAAGAGGGAAGGATGAAGTGGGACCTCGCACCCCAGCATAGCCACTGTTTCCCTCTGCCCTGACCCTTGTCAGCAGAGATCAGTCTGTCATTTCAGCACCCAGGAAAAATCAGCCTGAGTTATGGTCGTTTCAACACCACAGAATGTAAGAAAGCTTCTGCCTCACTTGTACCAACAGCACAAATACAACATCAGGCTTCATCTTCATCTGGGTTACATTTTTAAAATTCTATAAATTAATGTAAAGCCAACAGTTACAAAGCAGAACCTTATGTATCATGTCTATAATTATATTATTCCAGCTATTTTTAAAAATAAAATTTGGATAGCAAAAATTCCAATCCTTTACAGTTAGAAAACACAGATCCAGTTACAATAATCTCATTCAGGTCAAATACTAAGTTCCTGAACAGCTCTGTTTGCAACAGACATTTGAAAAAAGTAAGTCTGTATCACACATGTACCTTTAGATGATGTTACTGATAGTCTGTGTGCGTGACAGGATAATCTGTTTTTAGAAATTAATCATTAAAGAACAATTTTTTCCTGTATTTATCTATCAACTTTTCTTCTATTTGTAAGCATGAAAATGTAAATAAAGGAAAAATTCTGGTTTAGGTAAATAGTGGAAACCACCCAAGCTGTATATTGTATTCAGGAGCTTTAACAGGGGAAAGTATCATGACAAGATATGTTCTAAGAATATCAGAGTTGCTAGCACTGTGAATATCACTGTGTGCATTAATTTGAATATTTATACATCATAAATACAGTTTTAGTTACCAATATTTAAAAGACCTGGTAAAATCATTAATGAAATGATTTGGCGCAGGAAAGAATAAATTTATTAGTGTATTTCCTGATGAAACAAAGATTTTTGGTTTAGTTTTAACTAAAGAATGTAGCTTTGTCTTTCAAAAAAATTTCTCCCACCCAAAGAAAGGAAGTCATATACTAAAAAACAGACATGGGATCAAAACTGACTGAAAATTTATTATCTCACACTAGAGGAACTGTTCCCTTTAGATTATAGAAAGGGTGAACAGAAGAAGCAAGGTGAAGACATTTCTGGTACATTTTATTTTGCATTGTAGAAGCAAACTAAAAATGAGAGTACTAATGTGCAAATGCTTGCAAATAACACTGCTGTACAGTTTTAAATTATGTCTGGAAATTAAACAGTGTATGAGTCGAAATAAATGATTTAGTTAATTATAAAACCAGATTTCACTGCTGTGTCTGGAGCAGAGATTTATCATTATTTCCAGAGTTTCCTAACAGTTATCATTATTTCCAATACAAAAGGATATATATTTCACTCATGGTCTTTCTCTCTAGCTGCAAATCAGGCTCTAGCGAAATTCAGCTGTATGTATGAATGAGAATAAATTAACAAATCATTCCAGTTTTTGAGCTGTTAGACTCTTTGTAACCTTTACACTCCTGAAAAGACAACTGCAATTAACATGTACAAAAATGAGACTTCCCTTTCACAGTTCATATGCTGCTATTGCTTTATGTTAGCCTTTTCCAGCTCCCTCTCCATGGTGAGTAACTGGTCTTACACTTGCTGGAAATATTCTGGGAGACTGCCAACACCTTCCTGCACTGTTAGAACAGGTTTTCAGATTGGTTATCACAGCTTTCCTGAAATAAGCTCTCTTGTTGGCTGAGCAGTAGAAATGTTACCCTTCCAAACACTAGGCAATGATGATACCAATATTTTGCCTTTTCTTATATCCAGGAGTGGAAGTGGCTGCATCACACATTTAGCTACTGCTGGATCTTCACTGAATATTTGCAACTTTTATTCCTGACCAGGCTGTGAGTTTAGAGAAAACCTAATTTTAAAAGCCCATCTTTAGGATGCCATTAAGATACATAAGATGTTTACAGGCTAATAATTAGGGAGGTGGCTTGTTCGTTTATGCCGAAGGCAATTGGTGACATTCATCAGCTCAGGATGCCAGGACCGGGCAGGTGGCAGCACTCCTGACACAACAGCTGAGCATTAGCTGACTGGGGATCTGTGCAAAATGGCCAGGGATAACAGAAAGCACAACTAGACTAAAGCAAAGGCATTTTAACTTCTGCTGAGATCCCCAACTCCTTAAATAATTTGATCCTGCAATAATCTCTGCCTGCAATGAAAGCAAAAGAAGGCTAAATGAGAACAGTTGCAAAGCAAAGCTTGAAAATAGAAATCAGATCATGAGACAGCAACAATCAATGCCAGAGTCTGCATGCAGCCCAATGCATGCAAAAAGGTGGATTAGGCATTAGTTTCTCTAAAATAATAAACCTGGCACCCATTGCTCCTCATGAGAGCTGAAACTGAATATCAGCACCATCCTGCAAGTGAGACATGTGATAGAGATCTAGCATAGGCGCTTCTGCACCCCTGGGGAGAGACCACGAATGCAGATAGAAGCAACCCCAGGTTGTCTCTGAGTCAGGAGGAGACGGTGTTGTTGCTCCGCTGGATAAACTGAAGAAGGCAGACCTATCAGAGCGTCTCTCAGAACCAAGTGCAGAAAATTCTTGTAGCTAAGAATTTATCATGTCCAAAATATTAAAGACATCTGATGATCTCTCCAAAGCAAGGGGCAGTGCTGTGGAACTCTTCTTCTCCCTTTTGTTCATAGAACCTGTTCTAAATATAATGTGGCCAAAGACCGGCAGGGACTTTAAATGCAGCTTTCATCTGAAGCTAGAAACAAACCAGTTTAAATTTATAGCACCATTACCGCATTCTGCTCCTGTTTTAATATTTGTGACTGAAAATAGTTCTTCAGGGAAGTTGTTTTTGTTTTTTAATTAAAGCCATATGTAGCATATGGTAGAAAACATGCATTTCCCATCCGTTTCAAAAGCAACTTCATAGAATCACACAACACAGAACAGCTTACTTTTGTGAACATTGGCACTGATGCTTAGTCTTTAGCTTCAGAGAAACTCCCAGAGAGACTAAATTTCTGCCATCAATAGGACAGAAAAATAATTGTTAAAGCAGACTTGTAAATAAGGATGTTAAATATTAGCTACTGTGTACAGTTATGAAGTTAAAGTGATGTAGATCGAAGGTCATTCACAAAAACTGCACCATCCATCCATCCATCCATCCATCCATCCATCCATCCATCCATCCATCCATCCATCCATCCATCCATCCACATGGTCCATCAGATCTCCATGAAAAGGCTACCTGAACCTGAACTCCAGAGTGCAGAGCCAGGGGCACCACACTTCACCAGCTGACCTGGAACAGTCTCCATGGGTCTGAACCTTCAACTTTAACTGTCTGTGGGCTGTGCCACAAGCCCAGTTTGTCAGCAGGTGTCCAGAACTTTGCCCAGCAAAGAGACTGGGTAGTGGAAGTGACTGCGGGACCATCTGATTTGTGTCAGTTAGCTTCCAAAAAGTGTCCTAAGTAGGGCTTGAGCCTTGACCTTGAATATGTTGGTAAGGAATTGAGGAGTGTTAAGAAAAGATTTTCCGACTAGCTGCCTTCTTTGCAAAGTAATTAACTCATTCCTTAAATTTATAAATACAGTATGAATATGGGAAATAATAAAAATGTCTACAACTTCTTAAAGATTTATATTTTCTGTATTTCACACAAGTATTTTCTAGCAAAGTGCAGAGATCCCTATAAGAAATTGTCAATGAACCTGCAAATGGTTTAAGTTTCTTAGTTATGTTTCAAAGGTCTCTAAAGATTGATGGGTGAAAATATGCACCAAAATTCCTAGCTTCTGCTAACACTGCTGTAAGTGTTCAGTTAGAATATTTTTACATTAATATATTCACTGCGTTTTCTGGAAAACACAAAAATTATCAGTTATTAAACATCTCTGTGTTTCACTTTTTGCAGTACTACTTTATTGTTGGTCAACTAATTCAGTTCATCAGCATAGGGACACTTGCCCTTCTCTTGTCTTCACAAGGGCTTCACTGACCTCATTATCATGCACCTCTTCCAAACAATGCATTTACGTACACTCTCTGTAGTATATAATAGTTACTGAAGCAAATTCCTCATGTGTGTTTTAAATAGTATTTATATGAGTTATTTATAAAATAGCTTGTACATGTTTGAAAGGTTCCAGAGGCTCTCAGGAAAAGAGAATGTGTATGGGTTGGAAATTAACACGCAAGAGATTTATCATTTATGTCTTTGCAAGAGGCTTACAAATGTAAAATCAAGTTTTTAAATGTTTTAGAGATCTTAAAGAAAAAAAATTCTCACAAACAAACTCAATTTAGAACTAGAATAATTTAAACGTAGATATGAAAACAGTGTTTTCAGTATGTTCAGGAGTGTGATTTTAAAAGAACAGATTTTTCTTATTTTTTAAACAGCTTTATTTCACAGATATCTTGGAATAACAAATTTTAATGGACACTGTTTATGAATGATTGCACATGTGAATAATAGGGTGGAAGGAAGCTGGTTATCTAAACACATTTACTCACATGTTAATGTTAGTGTAACTATACCTAGATTTAAAAGCCTTATGCTAAGTCAGTACGATAACATTACAAGATCATTCTCCAACAGAAAAAAAACTAAACCCCTTCCCTCCCCCATACAATACCCACAATACCAAACATGGTGAGTCTTTTACATTTTATTTAGAGGAATAATATGTCTTATATAAATGTAAGTGATGTCTGTGAAGGCCAGAATTTCTAGATTTAAGTGAAAAATAACTAAGCATGTATTAATAAGTTAATCTTTTTTGTATGTGTTAAAAAGTAATGTATCCAGGAAAATCCTTTTAGGTTCAGAGACATGGTCACTGTATTTCACTGTATTTCATTTGTCAAATAACAGAAAGGCAAAGTTGCAATAAATCCAACAGATGCCAACAGTTTATGTAGCATTTTGTAGCATCTGGTGGAAACTATTAGGTGAGGTTACTGAAACTGTCCATTTTGCTGCTTTAAAATAAAAAAAATAAAAAAAATAAAAAAAGACAACTATACTCTCATTGATTTAATGTGCTTACAGCTTCAGGAAGACTGTCTTAAAAGTTGCTACCTTTTCAGCTGCATTACCATTCCAATCAAAAACGTTCCTAGTGTTGAGAAGATTACCGTAGATTACCCTGTACATTCTTGCTTTTCCAGGTTTTGAATGGTATTTCTAAGGGGACTACACAATGTAAGCATTGATTAACAATGTCTTTTTACCTACCACAGAGGTTAAGCAGGGATAAGACTAATAAAAGGGAGGAGTAAAGAACGCTAGACAAGCTGAGAACTCATGTGACAACCTAAATGTTAAACATCAACTTTTGCCCAGATCTCCAGCAAGTGGAGTTAAAAGCTTCTACTGAAATATAATGGACTAAATTATTAGAAAGCAAATATATAAGCATTTGCAGCTACCATATAAATATCAAGAAGCAGCACTGCTTTGATCTTACATTACTATTTTTACTGTTCAGGAGGAAATAAGTAGCTTTATTCATGCTAGTTGAGCTGGATGAAATACTGGAACTGTTTGTAAGCAGGGGAAAAATGATGCTCCAAAATGTCACATTCTCTTCAGCCTTTGGTCATCATCACTTACAGCTGAAGATCATGGGAGGTTTCTACATGTGTTTTGAGATCCTTGGGTTGAGTGGCATGTCCAGGAAGCTGAATGAAGAAAGAATAATCCTTGTTCCATCTTTTTAACCAGGTGGGAAAATTGCTGTGAAACTGTTTCCAGACTGTTCAGAACAAGTGGGTTGTTCAGCTAGTGCTAAGCAAAGATTGATCCTGGACAGGCATTTAGTGAACTCATGTCTTTAACATTTTCCAACAGGCTGGTTTACATGGAATCCTTGTCAGCATGCTATCTCTTGTGAAATATGACAGAAGATACTTCATCTCCACACATCAAACAGAGAGCATTAATTGCATCCATACTGGGACCTGGTGCTCAAGACATGGTACTACAGTGTTAGCTTCTGCAGATTTTAAGGTCTTTTTTTTTGATCTGCCCAAGATGGTGCCCTTGTTAGGCACCCAGGTGTCTAAGGCAATGGTTATGTTTTGTGCTTTATCATTAGATATCTTGAAATCCTTATGTTCTATCCATTTACTCCAATTTTAGATACAAGAAATTCTCAAATTTTGTGAACCATGAAAGACAAGAGACATAAATTTTCTACATCACTTAGGTCAAATATATAAAATATATATTCTCCATATTCCCATTCCATGTACCAATCAGCAAAGTATTTCTACACAGCAATTATAGTAATGAGCAGAAATTCATAATTACAAATGATCTCTAAAGTTCTGATTTTGTCAATCACAAAATGGTTGCAAATTGGGCAAAGTGATCATTCTTAATGTAGCCTGAACCAGCTTGGAACTTCTATCATGACTCGTCTGCTATTCTTCCAAAGCCTTGTTTGCTTTTGGTTGCTAGAGTAGAATATATGTGTCAATAAATAGCCAGATGGGTATCATTGATGAGCTGATACTATCAGACCCTATAGCAGTTGACCTTTTCTAAAGGTGTCATGTAACCATTAAACAGCCTGAGGAAAGGAACAAAATCACTAGTCTGATGTAAGGTGCAACTCTGAGTGTGGATTTAACATTGTTTATTACCGTTTCTGATTTCAAATATAACCTGAACAGCTGCAGACCATTTCAAGAAATGTGAACATTCATTAACCACAATATAAAATCAATTTATTCTTTATGGTCAATGACATCCAAATTAAACGGTAATTGATTGAGAAAGGCTGTGCTTAATTATTTTACAAAGTCAGGTAAGATATCAAGTGAGGGAAAGACTTCATTAGCTGAGAATATGCAATACTACAGGTGCATGACTAAAATGATGCTTAATGAGGAGATACTGAATGGGCTATCAAAGCTCTCATCCAACATTATAGTGACTGAAGAAATTTGCAGATGTGTAGCAGACAGCCATTTTTAAATACTGCAGTTTGTTCCAGTATGCCCTCAAATTCAACAAGGAGTCTTTTAATTGCACTAATATTTGGAAATATTTGAATCTTTTCCATTGTATTATTAGTAGTTGAGAATGGTTTTATTGTTTCAAATGTATGTCAATGCATACCATATTAAATGCTCTTGTTTAATTTGCATATATTACACATATCAGTCAATAAACATAAATTTAATCAGAAATACACAGTGTTGCAGTAGACACAATGTCACCCACAGTCTTTTCAGTAATTTCCTGCATTTGTTATTAAATACTTGATAAGATACAGCTTGTAATCGCTGTTTAAGAAATGAATTACAAGGATAAGACAGCATTAGTTTTGGTCAACTGATGTCGGGTTGCAATGAGTTAACTGGGATCATTGTTTCTGGGGCTGTTCATATCCCCAGACTTTTCACAGCCCTGGCAGAGGCTGACTCTGTAATAAGTCTCACATTACACGTGGATTAGATTTGTAGAAATCCTGTAACTCAATAGGTACCTGCCTATTCTCTCCTGGCGTCAGGCTGCCTGCACTACTTTGCTCTGTAGACATACCTGGCATTCCACCCGTGCCTCCTTGCTGGCTAAGTGGGCTGGAGCCTGCCTACCAAAACATTGGGGTATTGTTGGGAAGGGGAGACCCCCTTGACAGACGAGCAAAGTGTGAAGTTAGTCTTGCAATGCCTTATTACCTTCCTATGAAGTATACACGCAGCTCTTTTAAACTTCCTTTATGCTGCAGTAATGTGGGAAATCAGATCTGCAGAAACGTTTGGGAGTAGCAGGGGGTGGAGATGTGCTGTAGACAAGGACAAAGCCAGTCCGACCTGAAGCCCTTCCGGCTTCCCCCCCCAGCCACCACCACCATGTTTGTTTGCACTGGCAGAGGAAGAAAACAAAAACATATTTGGCAGTGCATCAAGGATGTAAAATGTCTTGATTTCTGGGAATTGTGCCAGGTACTATAAACCATTTTGTTTTAACACCCATTCTTCACTTCACTGCATACTGTTTGTTAAATAATTAGTGGGTAGATGAATTGGGATTTTTTTTTTTTTTTTTTTTTTTTTTTTTTTTTGAATAAGATTAAAATACCCGTTTACAGCATTTAGGACTTTTGAAGTGAAACAGTTATCTCACTAATGAAAACTGAGTCACGTGATGTTTAAATAACAAAGGGAAATTTCTCAATTTGTCATTAACAGTTTATGGTTTGTATCCTGCAAATCTTAGTCTTGAAATCAATTATGTCAAAGCTCACAATAAAGCTTATAGAAGCATTATCAGATCAGCAAATCAGCAGATCAGCCAACTTACTAACTTTTCATTGTTATTTTACATATTTGGTGGTGGGATTTTCTTTAAAATGTGTAGTGAAATTTGAGATCCATAACAACTCTTTCCTCCTCTTTCAGCAGTTCATCATCTCATCCTGCAAGATAATGAAAAGACTCCTAGTGATTTCATGCAGATGTGTATGTGATTCTAATAACCTACTACATTAAATGTTAATAAAGCCTAAGGTTTATATTAACATTAAAAGGTCCTGTTTTTTTAATGGAGAGGAGAAAATTGTGTAATGGATTACCATCACAGAACGTATGATAGCAATTTGTGCACATAAATATCTGCTTTAGAATTTTGGAAAATGTTTATACAGAATAATGCCTTGAGGTTCACGGCTATGACTTCTGAGTTTAGTGAGATTTTACTTCAGTCATCAGAGAGAACGATGGAAAGAAGATTGGGGACATAGTTGTTTTCTGAAGTAGCTTACTTAGGCATTCAGAAAGACTGCAGGCAAGTCCTTTCCAAAAGCTGCACTGAGGTAAATTCTTGCTATCCAGCTAGACTCTCTTGCCTTGCCAAGTGGCAGTGACTTGCAGTGATTCTGTCTGAGCGATGTGCCCAAACAGCCTCCATGGGAGGCAATGACTCTGCAGGAGAATGGCTGCAAGGAATACTTGCAAATGTAGGAATGTTCGAGTGTGTTGTCTCTGAAGGTTTTCACCACTGTTCTCTCAGTGTATTTCATCCCTTGCATATTTTCACACAGGAAGCTCCATTTTGACTTCACAATATCTAGCAAATAGAAAATACTAAGCCTCGTACTGCGCTGAAGATCTTTTAGCTTAGTATTGATGGCCTCCAATTGAGTTTTACATACGAGATTTTGAAACACACTTTTAGAAAGGAATTATTTGTAATAAAAATGTGTATAGGAATTATTTGTAATAAAAATGAATATTTTTCTTTTAATATAAATATACCTCTTATTACTCACTGCTCACCCAGCAAATAAAACTATGGCATGAAGTCAACAAGCTTCAAAGAATAATAATCTTCAGTTACTTTTGTTTCTCTCTTTTTATTGATCATACTGTCATAAAAATAGGGGGAGGGTGGATTTTTTTTTTCCTGTTTCTGTTATATCCAAAATATTTCAGTTTGAACACTCCTTTTATTACAGCGTTTAAATTCCTTCTACTATAATACATACAGGGCTAGATAAAACAAAGTTGTTGGTGAGCAACGCAATTAACAAAGCCTGATTTCTTATGAATTTCTATCCTTTGTCCCACAAATCCCTTCACATCTATCCTCAAACCACAGTTATCTGCTTTTCCCTCCCTAGTCCCTAGGATGCCTTCACTCACAGGTAGTTGCTCATGCTACAGCTGGTTCCCAAGAAGTGTGCAGGCTGATTAGCTGGCCAGGACTCCTGTGCCAATTGGCAAACAGCCTGCTGCCAAGAAAAATGCATATTTGTTCCTCAGTAGGAGCACTGCTTTGGATCTTTCCTCTACTTAAATTGATTTTTATGAAATCTATAGAAATATAATTTTCCTTAATTTTTCCACCACTACTGCCTTTTAATTTTTTTTTTTTAATATGCTCAATAACAAAAAAAAAAAAAAGTTGTTTACCAGCAGGTAAACAACACAACTGCATAAACCAGATTTCTGAGGAGAATCCAATCAAAACCAACATATGAAATAAGGAAGGTCATGCAGTCATCTCAGAGTGAAGTTAACATGAGGGTTTAGAAGATTACACCAGCTTCAAGGTGTTTTTCTTTCTTGCTAGGTCAGTGGCATAACTTTCATGCCAGTTTTCTGCCAAGCACATTGAAAAGTGCTTGTATGACTGAAAGGGTGTGAGTCTGAGTCTCTGATGACAAGCTTGCTGCAGCTCCAATCAGGACTTTATAGCTTCCATTAAAAAAACCCCCAAAAAACAAAGACTTCCAATTGTAACAAATCTGAAGTGTCTCTTTGACACGAAACCACTGCCTATTAAAATGAGCCAAAAATATGACAGCTTCACAGAAGACTCTTTTTTTATCAACGGAACACTTCTCGGCACATCACTTGGGTCAAATTCAAATGTAAAATCATGGCACCTAAAGGAAGCCAACTGTCAAGAATCTTGTATAATACTCAGAGTCCTCTTCTAAACAAGGCTTATACTTATGTAGTTTTCTTGATAGTAAAATGTAAAGAATTTTCTGAATTTTGACAATGACAGATGAATGCACGATGAAAAGTCCCTTTTTCCATTTCAATACTTCTGCTGAAGTAGCTTTGTTAGACTTTATGGTTTCCTTTAAATATAAAAAGTCTATGAAGAGATTTTTGAATGAAATATTTTTTCAAGGTTGAATGCTAGTTCTAGCCCCACTCAGACAGGAGAAATTACTCCCAGTGGTGTGCCAAATTATTTGTTAACTATTTCAGCAACAGGATATGGTGAATCTTTATACCAGGTGTTGTAGTTTTGTTAGACACTTTCATGTCTCTAATTTCTGAAATCTGCATTATCAGAAGCATTTTTCTATTACTGTATTCAGTTCAAAACCCAGTAATCCACCTAAATGAGTCCATCTGAGCAAGTTTTCTAAGCCTGTAGTTATAATTTACAGATCTCTAGTGTTTATTAAATGTTTGTGTAAAAATAGTTAAAAATAAATACATACATGTAATTAATTATGGCCTAAATAACACTGTTGGGAGACTATTATTGGAACTAAGCAGGTAAATTTAAATTTAAATTACTCTGGATTCTGGGTTTTCCCAAAATCTACAAGAGAAACTAACTCCAGACATGGATGTTCTAAATTCTACACTTTTAATGGGTACTTGTGCAGAGGTTGAACCAAAATGCATTGAGCCAGTAACAATGATCTTAAAGAGTCTTGTTTAGCAATCCTAGAGGTGACTAAGTATTTATAGATACCTATTTTTACTGTCTTTTATCTGATTATCTAGTTTTGTACCTTTACGTGTATGAGCAGCTTGGAGCCATAGTTGCACCAAGTCTCATCAGGACTGAAACCACAGTTCACTAGTTACAGGTCAGATACCTCCACTTGAGTCTCATCTTGTATCTCCTTCACATTTTTAAAGCCCAACTCTGCATTACAGCATTTCCATCTTGGTTTTCCCTGGGGAAATCTAGGGCCACATTTTGGCAGTCTGGGTTGTCTCCCTTCTTCAAGGCAGGAAGGGTTAGGGCAAATTACAGCTGATCACCACTCCTCCATTGTAAACTGCTGCCACTCAGTCAATACTGTTATCAGGGAACTGAAGGAAGGATGGAGGGAAATTCCTCTTCCCCCTCCCTCCCTGTTCCTGGGTTTCATAATCTCTTAAATGAAGAGAGTCTGGCTTAAAATAAGATTTATACCAGTTATTCTTTAGCTTGTGTAACATCATGGGTTTAGGCTCCTTTCTCTCACAGCACATGCAACAGACTGTCAGATTCAACATTCAGACAAAAAACAAGTGGTGGCTAGCACGTTTTTTTTTAACCACAGTTTACATGACAGGAGAAAAACATTCCCACTCCCTCACTGTAAGGCTGAATAGCACAAGCTTTCCTCCTTTTTGAACTGAAATATAAGAGAACCTGGGAAGAAAGTGTCAGTGAATCAAGGAATGAACAATACAGTTTAACAATAACTGTGAGGGTTAACAGAAATTTGCAGAGAAAGCCTTTCAGAGAACAGAGAGAAGCAGAAGCCTCCTTGAAAGATCTGCAGCACTGCCACAGTCGGGGTCTTTACATGCAAACATTGTCTCACTGAAACTGTGCAGACAGCTGTCCTTTCATGTATCACCATATGTCTTTGACCTTCAGATCATGGTTAATCAGGCTAAATCTGCATGTTAAATTCAAGAGCAAAACACAACAATAGTGAGTCTGGAGCAAACACCCTATCACAATTCCTATTTCATTTAGCTTTTATGGGAGGAAAGAAAGTTTATTCACACTCTCTAAATACCTGAGTTAGTATATTAAGTTGGAGGGAGTAGTAGTCAGCAGAGAGATGGGTGCTGTGAATTGCCTTCTTCACTGTGGATATCCTTATTTTTAATGGTAAAGCGCTGTCAGACCCAGAGATGCAAGCGTGTGTGATCCTGACAGTTTTCAAACCTGCACCAAGTTTTTTCTTTATCCTTCACTCCAGACCTCCTGCAGGAGAATGAATATATGGGAGATGTGAATGACCAGGCAGTAGGATCAGCAAAAAAAGATGGTCAAAGCAGCTCAATAGTGTAGGTAAATTAATTGATGTCTATATCTAGCTCTATTCTCTCATATAGACACTTCCATAACTACTTACACTAAGTTTTGATTTTTATTGCTCCACAAAGTGTTACCTCTTGAAACATCTTGGAAAATCTGTACTGCAGACTCATCTTCACTATCAAGTCAGCACTTTCCATTTCCACATTTCTTCAGACAGAATGTACTGTTTCCTGTAGCTTTTATTTTCTGAAATGAACATGGCATAGCACTCTATTACTGATGAATATTGTATTCATAAAATGGAGGTAAAAACGTGTTTGTGCCACTCTAGGGCCAAAGAAGTGTCTCCATTTATGATTTTACTGTATTGCTGTAACATTTGGAGGACCTAAACAAGATTAAAACTTCACTGTTGTCAGCATAGTACACTGAGATTGTCAGAGTTTTTTTTTCTTCCCCATGAACATTAAAAAGATAACCAAGGAAAATATATATAAATAGATAGACAGAGAGACATGTGTTCATAACTCCACTTAGATTTTCAGCAATCATTTAGAAAAGAATGGGGAATAACATGACCAAACCAGGAAAAACAGGGTGGAAAAGCCATAAAAGGAATCATGTTTTAGCTTGTTCAAAATTTTATTAGTTTATTACATTATAAACTATTTGCCCTACACATACTTCATATAATCTCTTACTTAATGTTTTGTGACAGCTTTAATGCAAAAAAATTAGACATGCTGCTGCAGTAGTCCTGACAGCTACCTGGTTTTCATGCATTAACACGATTGGCTTCTTGCCCAATACAAATAAACTTGAAAGGTTAGAGAGCACATCCAGTGAAATCAAGTAGCCTAAAACTAAAAGGCAGAGCTCAGCATTATGGAAGAAAATATCATTACAGGGGAAACCTTTGATGATATAATTAACTGAAGTATTAGGAACAAATACAAAAAAATGTTGAAACAAAGGCATTTAAACTCTACCTGCACAGAGGTGACTATCACGATAATGTCAGACTACAGGTAGAATTTACCCAAACATTATTTATTTTATTATGGAATCATATTGTACATCATACTTTCAAAATTCCTTCCCACATCAAACTTTGGTTAAGATATGTCATGGTGTACGTTGTGAGTGTTCAAAGAGGACTACATGTAACTACCTTGTAATAATTTTTATTCTTCATTCAATATTGACTTGTGTGTGCATATGTGTGTGTGCATATGTGCATATACATATTCTGAGCTATGAAGGAGGGAGAGCCAAATACTCCACAACAAATTATATTTGACCCACTGCATAAATATATATGAAATCTGAATCTGTCGACTTGCTGTAACACTCTGAAACCATCGGTTCAGTTATATATTGAATAAAATTTGTTAACCTTCATATTTCTAATTAATGGTAATTTTTATAAATACTTTTCTCTATTTTAAGTTGTAACTGTTACAGACATTTTGACTGTTTCTATTTCTCTGTTTTATCAACTGATCCTTTAGGCTTTTCCCTATCTGATTAAAATACGAAGGGTACCTGAAAATCAGATAGAAATCCTGCAAGGAATATAATCTTACCTTGGAAACCAACAGAGGGCTAAATTACCAGTATGTGGAAAAAAAACCTTGTAGGTGGACCTGACTTTAACAGCCATTGGTTTAGTAGAAAAGAATTGTTGCTACAATTTAAATGATTACGTTATTAGTGTCATGTTAGAGACAGGGATTGGCTTTCTGTCAGATTTAGAGAAGTCCCCTGCAACAGGGACTCTCCTATACCTGAGATGTAATGAATGAAAACCTTGAAAATGCTGTCCTTACTCAAGGCACAGAAATGATCTAACAGTGTGTTGCCCAACTCTTTCTCTCCACCTTCATTCCAGCTTGAAAAGTACACTCCGTCTTTGAGACTTATTGTGTCCTGTACTTGAGTGGAGGATGCACCTCTCAGCACTATAGCTGCACAGACCAAGAAGGGAAGGTATTTCTAGAGATTTGCTTGTTGTCAGAGGTTGATGTCTTTGCTCAGATCTGAGTGTTGTACTTTCATAACTGAGTCCTTATCACTGGAAATGAGATAAAGTATTGAAAAGATGTGCCAGTAAAAATTTAGGACTTATTTGATTTGTGTTTTGCAGTGACAGTATGAGTGTCACAGGAAGCTGGAAGACTTTTGCTGGTTAGAAAAAAAAAAAAAGTAAAAGTTAATGTTAAGTTACATGTGAGAATACCTTCTCTTTCTTCATTTTTCTTTGCCATTAATTAGTGGGTATGAAGGATGCATATTCTGGCAGAGTAATCATGTTTGCCTCATTCTTTCCCTGAAACAATGGAAGGTGTGGCACTAATTGAAAAGCAATGGACCCTGATGGCATGCAACCCTCTTCAACCTGTTTACTGACTCTGTGGAAAGGGCATAGGATGCCAATATTGCTAACAGTTGTGAAACTATTGTCTGTAACTTCAACTCATTACCTCTCTCATTTCTATCTCTTAATGGAAGTCTGAATTACATCCACAAGGTTTTTACAACCTATCAGAAAAACAAAAAACAACCAAACAGGTGGCACCGACACTGGGACAAATTGCCTACCCCTCAAAAAGTTTCTCATCTCTGATGAAGTGGTGATGAAAGGGACTGATATAAGGCTGAGACATAAAAGTCTACAGGAACAGAGGATCTCATAAACTGTATCATTTCTCATCAGGTGCAAAGTATGTTTATTCATCCTGCCTCCTCTAATATAAACATACAGCTTTAGCTATTGAAATGATAAAATTATGAAATATGTTACCTTGCCCCTTCTCCAAACAAAGCAGTCCTCTATGTATTTCACTCCCTCGGGTGTTCACATGAGTGAACAAACCAAATGTGGCAGATGTTATTCACATTCCTAATTGCACAACTGGAAGCTGATCTCATCCTATAACAATGCATACAGAGGAGTCCAGAAGAATCTGAAGAAAAAAAGAAGTGTTCATCAAATAATACTGCACCAGTTGGGAATTTTTTGATCTCCAAAGCAAGTTGCAGTGGCATCTGGAAGGAAATCTCTCCACTAAAGACTTTTAGGCTACATTATTCTCTGTTCTTTCCTTTCCTAATGCTTAAAAAGTGCAAAGAGATTCCATTTAGTCGGGAATTATTACTACCCACTGTTTGAAAATGTCTTGCTACTTGAGTAAGAGCTTCATATATGGTTTGTATTTTATATCAATATCATGTTGCCTTAATGTATCATGTTAAAATGAGATTCTGCTTCCTCAGCTGCTTAAGTGCTTTACTTCTTTTATTCTAGTGGTTTATGTAGTATGTTTTACCTTACATCGGCATATCTGGGTGAGTTCTTTGGTTTATTATAGAACACGTTGGACTATATGCTCTAGTGGCTCATTTTGGCTTTAAAAGAGATGTGTTTTATAGAGGCATGAATAAAGATTTTTCATTTGATTGAATAACTCTCAAAAAGACTTCAAATCATGAAAGAATATAAGAGTTTAATTCCCATTTAATTCAGCAAAATTTAAGCACTTTTCTATAAGGAATCAGAAAATTCTAGTATGTGCTTAAAACTAAGCATGATATTAAAGGTATGTAGAAATCTTTTTCAGAGAGAAAACAAAACTATTACATGGATTTTTTATTTATAAAAATAATTGAAATATATGAAGTCAGCAAAAATTGTGAGAGATCCCTATTTGCAGAGGAGAGTAAGACCAGACCAGTTACATAAAATGGACTTTCATTCCATGGAAATGTTATTTCTATGAAAAATATAATTATTTCTGGGTTTATATACTACTGAACTCCCACAAGCTGAGATTTTGGATTAGTCAAGATGTCTCAGGACAGTCTCAGTTGCACATCCTCTATCCTCTACCATTACAATCATGTTAGGAGGTGCACTGTTTTCATTATTCTGTGATATGAACTGTGTGTGTGGTCTTTTACTGCAGTAAACTGAAGTTATGAGGAATACTTTCTCAGTTTATGGAAAAAAGGGTAACCTACCAAGCATTTTCTATGGGGAAAATGTGTGCACATGGACAGTTATCATAAAATAATTGATGTGCTGCAAATTAAAACCACTTGGTATTGTGCCCATGCACTGCCTTTTCACTGAAACAAAATGTTCTTTCAGCTCTACAGTAAATTGGCCCTGAGTCCACCTTTGCTTTTATTTTCTCTAAAGTACTATTATTTGTACTGTGACAGCAGCTAGGAACTCTTGTCATGGCTCACAACTTCACTACAATTGTAATCTCATTGACATAGAAACTGTAAACATGCAAAAATCATTCTTTTTGTGTATGTTCCATCTGCCAGCCTGCATTCAGTTACACAAACATAAAAACCTGTCCCAACTCCCATACAAAATCTTTCAACAGTGTCTCATGAGTTTTTTCCAATCTCTGCTCACTTGTAGACCTCTCCATGTGAGATAAAACTTGAAGATTGTTTTAAACTATTCTCCAGCTGACTTTACAGTGAATATGCAACTAAAGCATACATATATATATGTATATATACACATACACACACATATAATGTATATACACATATATACTGACTATATTCATATACAAATGTATATATATATGTGTATATATATATATATATGTGTGTATATATATATATATGTGTATATATATATATATATATATATAGTGTCTGTAAATTACCATGAAGGATCAATTCAGTCACTTCATTTAGGTTTCTAGTCCCACTTGAAATGTTTAGCATGGACCTCCTGGTCTCCAGGTGCTGCTCCATGAGGGTGTAGTCTCCCCTATGTCTTATGTCAGATATTCTACTTTCTGCAGACATCTCAGATACCCTAAATTATTGAATGGACCTGGATTCTGTGTTTCTGCTGCTCACTCCCACCCTAATTGCAATCACGCAGAGGATGTATGTGCTATATCCCTTCCATCTATTCACTTTCTGCTTCCCTGCCCTATACAGCTGGCCATCAATTAGCCCTCATCACATGTGACTGCACAGCTCACTGAGGCTGAAGATCCCAATCTCACATACTTCTGCTGGGCCAAGAATCACACCGGTTACTAGCTAATGTAACCACAACAAAATGTACAACTGGGAGATAAGGATCCAAAAGACGTGCTCAATAGAAACTATTCTAAAAACAGTGTTGGGGGTGTCTGTGAGAAGAATATCTATTGCTCTCAAAGGAGACAACCACAAGGAGAGAGGATGCACAAGTGGAGTTTCAAGAAGAAATCTAACCTGGCTATATACCACATGCCTGTGTAGAATAGATAATATCTTAGACCATATGCCAAGGAGATGCAGAAGCAGGATCATCCAAATGTAAAACTGGTACCGAGGAGTGTAAATTGACGTGGTCTGTAATCTGGAGAAACAGACACTATAGTTTTGTCTTGCAGACTGAATTTTTCCAGTATAAGATATTCTCAGGAGATCAATTAGTAGGAGTAAGGGGAATTGAATTTAGTTACCAACTAAAAGGTGTTGACTTAGAATGTAAATTATACATCCTACTTAATTATGTGTGTGATTTATGTGTTATCTATACTGTATCTGTGTAAATATATGGATAACATTAATATGTATGCACATATATAGTAGACTATAAGTATCCTGAAAGTATTTTTACTTGTGGTCTATAAGTATTGCTATTTTAGAACAGACCTATGTTTCACCTAACTCTGACTTGTAACACTGTTTAGGGAAAGAGTATAAGACACACAGCAAGGAACCCTTCTTGTAACATTCCCACCAGCATTATTCCTACCTTGGTATTATTGTTAGAGAGGATATTACACACAATGACACAGCTTGAACTATGCCATTTTTCAGTCTCCTACTTTTCTTCCTTCCCTGCTCCTATTATGAATAATTCAAGATAGATTTTTGAGCAGAGAAAATAATTTAAACAAGCAATTTTTGTCTTTTTTTTTTTCCTTTTGTTTCAAAGTGTACACTTATTATTGTGGGGAGGAAAAAAAATAAAAACACAAACTACAAAACCACCCCAACAAAAGCAAACCAGAAGATGTAAGCAATACTCATAAAATCAACAAAAAAATTAGGCACCCTGAGAGGTCATTTAGCCCTTTCCCTGTACCAGTCTCTAATGTCTAACATGAATCTTCTCTGTGATGCTTAAAAGTGGGTTTTTTCCTCATGTTCTATTCTTCCTGCAGCTGTTTCATATTGGTTGACTGATATGACTATTTACAGCACAGATACATCTCAGGCAGCTGGATTATAAATCCCAGTGACTATTTTAAATGAAAAAGTACCCTGATGCTTCACTTCCTCGAACTGTCCCTTATTGTCATGCTGTCCAGAGCATGGAGAGTGATGAAAAAGAAAATAAATCAGTTTTGTTACTAAACCTTTGCATCTTAATTAAGCACTTCTTACTGAACATCCATCTTTTGCCTCACTCCTGGTCAGTAGATATTTTAATAGTTTTTCATCAACAGAAATCCAGGCTGCATTGCCAGATGCCAGGGCAAGGCCACTTCAGCAGTGATTGATCCTGTAGCTCATGGACTCCTTCCTCTGCCTGGCAGGTCATTCAGTCATGGGGTGACAAGAGTGATTTTCCAGTCTGGAAAACTTTTTCTCCGTCATCTTCTGTTACCTGTGGGCCAAAGGCTAGAGCAATGGTGAGGTTCTGGTCTCTTTAACTGAACTTCATCCCTCTCAGAAAGGTACTGCATTTTTAAGAGATAATTTAAGTCTAAAATTCTGATGACAGGATGTCCTTGACCCATATGTTTAGAAAGAAGTTATGAAAAGCCCAGTTTACAAAGTATAAGACTATAAAATAAAGGTATTAACTAAGACACTGTAACACTGTCCTCATGTGAAATATTTATATGGAGCAGGCAAAGGGAGAAATGGATTTATTTTCTCCCAGCTCAGAAAATGATAAACAATCTGAGTATACTGGATGGACTTCTGTTCTTCTTGACTGGGTTAATAGCAATAGATTCCTGAGGAGGCAAGCCCCAAGCTATATAGGAAAAGGTCTGTGGTCAAATATGATATATTATGTGGTATTATACAGAGCTAGATCATCTGGGATTATCAACTGGAATAAGTCTATATTGTTTTCACAAAAATTCATGTTATATGGAGTAGAGATGACCAAATTATATTCAAACAATCTATCTGAGGCACAGATCTTTCTGCAGAAGAAAAAAGAGTTCATGCTGGAATAATTTATCCTTCTGAGAGAAAATGATTGCGTTATAGACCCTTGGAATATCAGAGAAGGAAAGAGAAGCAAGGCAGGGAATAGGAGGAGAGGTGTTGTTGAAAGACATGGACTTCTTGCAGCAGGTTCAGAGGAGAACCACAAAGATGATCAGAGGGATAGAACACCTTATGAGGACAAGCTGAGAGAGTCGAGGTTGTTCAGCCTTGAGAAGACAAGGCTCCAGGGAGACAATATTGTGGTCTTTTAATGCTTAAAGTGAAAGACAGGGACAGACATTTTAGTAGGGCTTGTAATGTTAGGACAAGGGGTAATGTTTTTAAACTAATGGAGGGTAGATTCAGACTAGATAGAAGGAAGAATTTTTTTATGATGAGAGTGGTGAGACACTGAAACAAGTTACCCAAGGTTATGGTAGTTGATCTGTCCCTGGAAACATTCAATATCAAGTTGGATAAGGCTTTGAGCAATCTGACCTAGTTGAAGATGCCCTTGCTCATTGCAGGGGGGTTGGACTAGATGACCTATAAACGTCCCTTCCAACCCAAATAATTCTATGATTCTGTTCTATGATTCTATGTTTAATAGCCACTCCAGATATCCTTCTACAGTAGCAGCTTAGTTACAAGAAGAAATGACTGGCCTTGTGGTGCTGATATATTGTTTGTATGTTGTTAATTGGAACAAATGTAACTGGAAGCTTCTCTGCTAATAGCATTGGTAGATAAGACTGACTCTACAAACTGTCCCTGAAAACACAGATGAACTCCCCTCTACACATCATGACCCAGCTTCTTGTTTGTGTTAATGTTACATGAGGATATACCCTAGATAAACCTAGCAACTTTTTTGAGTAACTGCAGAGCTTGTTTGGAGAAAACAGCATGGAAGGATTTGCAAGCAGAGTTGCAAACTGACCCTTTCTAATGGGTCTTGTAAACACAAGTTCAATGAGGGCATACAATGCAGCATAAATTGTACATATATATTTGCTTTTTGTGTGTACTTATTTTGAATGAAGTGGATAGTAATAATACATAGACACTCAGCTCTGCCTGTGTGGGGACAGGAGGACACAAGAACACCTCCCAACTCCCAGGTCTGGTATTTTACCAAGATCCCATTCTTTGCAGGGATGGTACCTTGTAAGTCCTTTTTTCTACTGCTTTAAGCCACTGTGTGCAAGCCAGAAAGGATCCACACTGTAGTCCAGATGGGGTCTCCATCAAGGAAAACTAGAACTGGGGGACCAGTATTGCAAACTGCAACAGGAGAGTGTAACTGCGTCAAAGTCTAGACATAGCTCAGCCAAAATTTACAGAGTGATCAGAGCTATTCAAGTAGTGGGTTTCTGCATTGGCTGAACATTAAGTTCCATTTGGGTAGTGATGAATAGAATTTTTTTATTCCTTTTTTTTTTTTTTTTTTTTTTTTTTTTTTTTTTTTAAATTCATTAAATCCCTAAATCTGAAAATTTAAAATATATGTTTTAAATATTTCTTTGGCACAAGATTAAAAGTTTTATTTAATTTATTTTCTCTCCTTCTGTTTGTCAAATCAAAATTAAAACCAGCAAAATTAACAACATACTTTCAATGTTTAGGCAATTTCTCTCTTCCTTGTTATTGCCCATCTGGTTTTTTGCACAGAACTGTCCTTCAAGTTTGTCCTTCTACAGAATAAGTGGTAATTAACATTTACTTGTGACGACTGAAGAATATAATCCTGCAAATGTGAAGTACCATATGCAATACTAGATGAATAAACTAGTCCTGATTTCACAGCCCTGTTCACTCATGGAAGCAAACACTCATTGTGTGACACACAGAGATCCTGCTCCCCCAGGAAGAAGTGACTGAAATCTCTAGGGCCCCTGAAGGCTACCTGCAGACTGTTAGTGTTTCCTGCTTTGTGGGATGCACCTGCTTTGTCTCAGATACCTGCGTATGTTAGATATTGAAAAACTTGTGCACCACGACTTGCAATCACACAGAGATGATGTCTGAAGTTCTGAGTAAGCCAGTAACCTGGAGTATAACTGTGGTTTAGGGAATGCCATTTAACTGCACAACTTCAGAAATGAGCCCAAGTTTGAGAAGATAAGCCTGCTAGAGACAGGTCCAGGAAAAACACAGCATTTATAATGCATCATGAGTGTTTGTATATATGCAATCTAATGATGCCCCAATTTATACTTCAAAATAAGTTCTTTTGCTTGCTCCATCAATTGTTCTAATAATCTAAAGTAAATGGTCAAGAATTAAAGGAAGACATTTATAGTCTCCTGTTTACAGTGGACCCTGTAAATTCAGTGTTATCTCCATATTTTTCTAAAATGTTTATGTGTAAATGATTTTCCCTCCAGTATCTTCATCGTGTATGAATAAAAATATATGCTTAGCTATCAAAAGATAATTAGGTGAGACATGTATGTTTTGTCATAATTAATATTCTGTCAATAGGCTAGATAAGAAAGCTCCAAGGGTTAATGCTTTCCTGCTCTGTATCTAACATTGCCAGTGAATTTCTCTAGCTCACTCCATTAATCCAGTCAGCACAATGGATCAGGTTAGAGATGTGTCTCAATAAATCACTCTCAAGTGCTGGGGGTAGGAGTACCTAATTAATCAGCACTGTCATTATGTTTGACTTGTAGCTGCCTTACTGTGTATGGGATGAGGATTCAGTGTATTTAACCCACACACACTTAAACAGATCTCTAGTAGTGATGTAAATTTTAACCCTTGTATGAAAGAAGCCAGCCCGTGTTTCTATAAATGGCAGATGAACTATTTCTTACCAATAAACGAATTCATATGTGATTTGTTGTCCTCCCACACCATCCCAGTCCATTAACATCCTGCAGCATTTTATCTCCTCTAACACCAAACTTGTGAAGTTAAATGCACTGCTAGAGTTCACCACAGTCCCCAGCTGTACCGGTTAGCTTTCCCCTTTCCAATTCCCTATCCACTACCTTGCCCCTCCTTCATGCTGCCCTTCAGGCCATCACTTCCCAGAAGAGGACTTCCAGCCTGTGTACTCTCACTCTGGCCAGACTCTCCTTGACCTTACTTACAAGAGGCCTGTTGCACCAGTTATACCAATAACTGCCAATCTCTTTCTCTCCAGTCCCTCTCCTTAGCTTCTTTATTCCACAGGCATGCCTGGAGGCTAAACACACCTTTCCTGGCTCAGTCTTTTCACTCTCCTCCAGCTCTAGGCAACACCTTGCAACAATAAAACAGATTTTTCACTCTGCTTCCACTTTTGAACTGCAGTTTAGCATTATCTTCCTAACTGAAAACAATTAAATATTCCCTGTCAGATCAATTATTTTGCTATGACTCTTTTCCTTGTGAATATTTTGATCTTGACCTCTGCTTTGGTTCAGAATTCAATGAATTTGCACTGATCAGTTTTGTGTTAAGATCCACGTAGCAGCTGCCTAGCTTGCCAAACTGGCAAGACGATCTCTAGAGATACCAGTTCAGCCTGTCTGGAATAAACATTAGCAGTGCTGTGGTGCTGAGCTCATAGTAAATTCTTGTCCATGTGATTTCTGCTCTCCACTGGCATTCAAGCCACAGCATGGAGAGTACAGAGACTTGAGAGAGTGTAAAAGAAGATGGCAGAGCGAATGTTGTTTCTGTCGGTGGCAGAGACAGCCCCTGGCAGCCTTCAGGAGAAAGATGCTGTGAATACAATTAGCCTGTAATGAGGAAACTGAATATATGGTCTCTTGAGTATAAACTGTGGACTAAGGCATAAAGAGATGTAATAAGAAAACACACACTTCTATCAGCATCTCCAAACTCATCTAAATGTGCACCGAGCCAGTCACAAGCAGGTCCACAAATTTACCTCTGCTTGCCACACAGACAATATCTTGGTTAATTTAACTCTGGTGTAAGGAGACAATTCTTGTGGACATCAGAGGGAACTTCATGTGTTCAGACCAGCCTGAACCTTTATACTTTTTCTATGGCATAAGCATCCACTTTGAAAACACCTGCACCACCAATAACATTTTTGAAGGGGTTTTTTATATATATGTGGCTACCCTCCCACCTGTATTAACTATGTGTTGTACCAACTGAGTGCTTATAATTTTGTGGCTGTCCAGATGGAAACACCTATGTGACAAAAAATCCGAAATAGTCTGATAATACAGACCTTAATTTTTAAAATTAGATATGACAAAATTATATGATGTGACACTAATATTTTTCTGTTTCCCTCATTTTTGAGAAAGATATGTCATGATTTCACTTTAAAGTGATATTGAACAATTATTCATTAATGTCCTTCTGAAGTCTGACCATCAAAGAGAAACCTAAGAGGGAATTAACAGTCCTGTGTTCTGAACAGTAAATGGTATGTGGAACACTCTCTGGATGGCAGGGACAGTTCTGACACTACAGACAGGGCCTCCTGCCTACTCTGGAGCTTTACCAAGTGTATATTTTGTGAAAACAGGCTGTTTCTGCAATAAACAGTGGTATCATACAAGGGCTTGTGTTTGGATTGCAGAACTGCCTCAGGTTTTTGCATTTCCAAAGTTTTGAATCATTGACTTCTACAGACCCAATGATATGTTAGTGTACCTAGTAACATTGGCATATTACTCATCGCTTATTTAGAGCATCTGTTTCATGCTACATCAGCTGCAACAACATTCCTACGAGGCTGCAATTTGTACATCAGCAAGATGTGGGCCACCCTCTGGAGACCAGGCCCCAGTTCCAGGCTCCATCTCCACCTCCTGATCCCTGTGTGTTGGCCATGGGGGCTGGGTGCTGGGTACTGCTACAGATTGCACAGGCGTAGGGGCAAACCCCAGGAGGAACAGCAGGGCCAACGCTTCTGGGGGAGATCAGGGGCTCTTGGAGCAGTAACTTAAACTACTGACACTGATGATATTGATGACAATTAGTAGAGTGAGATTAGAATAGAGATAAGGAGAAGATTCATCTGTTATGCTATCCATCATCTGTGTGTTGCCCCAGGCAGTGTGAGCAGGCTGCTGTTTTCACTGGAGCTGCCATTATTGTGGACAAGCTTTAGCCTTCCTGTGGGGTGAAACTGCTTGAGTAACTTTTTACCAGTAGGGCTTGGAAAAGACAAATTTTGATTTTTTTTTTTTTCTTTCTGTGTTTCTCAGGGTAGGACTGAATGGATATGCAGGTAGATCAGCAAGGCTATTTTTTGTGTGTTATGGTTTGTACAAAACTCCATTTTATATAAAAAGTCAGTGTTAAGCTGTGGTAAATTGAAAGTGTCAATTAAAGAATAAAACAGTTTAATTCCTAACCTTGTTCAAGCACAAAAATGATCAACAATTGAAAAGCAAATTTACCTGTTGGCCCACAGTAAGGATGTCACCTCCATAAAACACTTGATTTTACTTTTCCTTTTTCAGTGAGTAATCACATTAATTACTTAACATGTTATAAAGATATTTTCTTATCCACTACTAATTCTAATACTCTTGTACTTCAGCTTTTTATAATACCACCATAACCCACCAATTCTTGTTTTAATGCCCGTGTTCTCTAGAAAAAAGTAATGCATGTTGTTCATTGCAGATCACGTTTATATATATGACACTTATTGCATGCATGCATACATGTGATGCTGTGTACAGAGCTCATGCCGCATATTTTTGCATCATCACTGGAGGACAATGATAACTTTAGGTTTCAATAGGACACCTCCTCCCAGTATTATTTCCCCCTAATACTCAAAGGCCAGGACCAGAACCCAGGAGTAATATTTTCTTTGAGTTATTGCCTACCCTACAGACTTTGTTTATATTTGGGACTCAAACCTTATTCATTTTAATGGCATTGTTCACATGAATTGAAATAATATACACAGTCTGCAGAACTGAACCCTGCTAGGAAAGACTGATCAAACTTTCCCGCACATATGTGTCTCACCTTATACTCGCAATGATGATTCCTGTTTCCCACAAAAAATTCCTGATCATCCCTTCTTCCTGGTGACTTTGCATGCTTATAGTCCCTTCCATCTTCAAAAGATGTTATTCATATGTAACACCTAGCTGAAGTAATTTAGTTCCTGCACATTCTCTTTACCTTTGCACCAACAAATATAAACAGATTCTTGATATTTTAGCAAAAAAAAGAAAAAAAATCAATCACTGTTTCAGATTCCATTTTTTTCCTGTAGAATCTTCATATCAGACAGGGCAATTAAATTTTTGTTAGTCTGTACATAGGTCTGACACTAATCTATAAAAGAGTCTTAACTAGATAAGCAGTTTGTATGTGACTGTAATGTGTATTATTCTTAAATATATTTGAATCACTATATTGCAGATGTTTCACAAATCTCACTTTCATGGACTGAGTAAGGTTTTCCAGTTCATTAGCTAAATGTGAGCTTGAGAGGTTATCTGCCATCACCTCCACTGTGCAGTGTCCAGTATCATTGGAGAATTCATTTACTAATTTACTTAGATTAGATAGCATTTGAATGGTGAGTTTATACGAAGGAGCAAGCCAAAATTGTGTTCTGTAGAGGCAAATACATGCAACTCAACTCGAATATAGCTGATTGTGAGTAGACTGGTATATGCTACGGGACCATTATGGCTTCTTCTAAAAGATTAGCACCGGAAGAGCAAACAGAAAAGACACTTTCGAACAAGGTAAGGTAATTTCCTTCTTTATACTGTAAATGTCAAGGAACTTCACTGGAATTAATTACTCTAGATTTACACAACCCTTTTGCAATCTTTTCCTAATAATATATCCTATACCTACCCTAAAATTATTTTTCTTCTCTTCTTCTAATCTTCCACTTCGAGTCTAACAACCAAAGAAGGAAGCAAAGATTTGTGTAAACAGTTCTGTTATATGTCTTGTCACCTCAAGAAAAGAAAGAAGAATTTACCTATTTGATCTAAATGCCCACTGATTTTCAGTACTGAAAAACTGATGCTCAAAGAAATTAAAGCTGTCAGACAATAAGGAATGGAGTCAAAATTTTTAGTACCATTTTAGTTGAAATTAATATGTCCTGTATGTATTTTCTATATTTTATTTTAGATTTAAGAATTGCAAAAACCCTTGACATGATTTCTATCCAAACTGAAGAACTTCCAAAATGGCATGAAGACAAGCATCCGGATGATATGTTGCCAGTTACTTTGCCATGATTCTCATACGGTCATGAAGATTGGTTGGCCCATAACTTATTACACTGAGAAATGAGACAAGATGCTACCCAGTTACCAATCTCAAGACCCCTGATCCTACATACTCATATAGTGTAAGGTAATTTATTCCATATGTGTATCGAATTTGGTATTTGAGCCATGATATGGTTAGCCTAGAAGATGCAACAGAATTCACCTTAGCCTGGAGCATTATTATGTTCCAGGTGGCAGTGTTATAAAGTAGCTATAAGATGTTAGTCTTGGATCCAACACTGGATCTGTACTTGGTGTTGTGAGGTATCTACTGAGCTCTTCAAAGCAGTTTCCTTCTGCTGGACCCATCAAAGTCACTCACCTAGGATCTTCCTAGCATGTGTCAAGTGGCATGCAGACACAGGTTTCTCCAGCAGCCACCTCTGTGGCCATGAACACCTAAGGCTATCAACTTCATTGTTCATAAAGGTGTGATGTGGATATTTCATCCTACCAGCAGAACAGATGAAAATCAAACCCTGGTCCTTCACTTTGTGGATACCTGTATGTGCCAGACTGGTACAGCACAGTGTGAGAGAACTGGGTATTAATTCTTCTCCTGTCTTAACAAAAGTGACTTCTTCCTTGAGTTCTGTAAGAGAAATGCAAGAGAAAACCTCTGCTTGGACCATCTCTGACTGTGCATTAACGAATTTCATAGGACAGCTTATTAACCAGCTACAAACAGTGAAAAGATTTCCTTGTAGATATATGGGCAACAGTTTTTCCCTTCCTTCCTTCCTTCCTTCCTTCCTTCCTTCCTTCCTTCCTTCCTTCCAACTTGGTTGTTGGTATTACATAATTTATTGAGGAAGCACACAATCATATTCTGACAAAAATCCTGTTTAGCCCATTGAAATATTACAGCTCAGTAATAAGAAAGGGAGTGCATGACTTTCCTTCCAGCTTGTTTTTTATACTCTTTACAGCTGTTCCATGTATAAACAAGAACTTCAGTGCATAAACAGAGAGTAAGCATAATAGAATGACAAATTAGATCCCTCAGAACTGATGATGTTTAGATTTCTTACTCATTTTTATTAGTGTTGCATATTGCATGTCTAATACAAAGTAGCTAACAACACTGGCCTCAACCATTTGTCTGGCAAAATAGTTCAACATATAGAGCTCACAAAAAAACCTTAATTTGTTATTAATTCTCAGTGAAAAGGAGAGAGATAGAGGACAAAGCAAGTCCAGCAATGACTTACTGAATTACAGCTGGAACAAAACTGTTTCATATTCAAGCAACTAATTGCAGGGAAAACAGTACATTTCCATCTTTAAACTTTGATGTCTTAGTTTTCCAAATATTTATTTGTCCTGCATGAGAGGCTTTATGAAGGAAAGTGTTCTAAAAGCTGGAGGAGACATTCGGGCTGAACAGTAGTTTACTTATAATTTACAGACTGGTAGTACTTAATATATAATGCAATAATCTACGCTGTGCCATTTGTCATTTGGACTAGGCCACAGATTATAGCTTAGGGCAGTGCATCTGTGCACAGATCAGGCAGGAAATGGCCTAAAATCTTGAACAGCTGAGCGTGATGTCTCAGTGTAGTTGCAAAATTCAACCTCTGCTCCAGAGGTCACCGCATGCTTCAGTCATGACAGCCCAAATTGTTAAGCATGTGACTAATATGCATACAGAACACAGGCTGCCTGATGTCTGCTGCAAGCTTGATGGCTGGTTAGCGGCTAGTCTTAATTTTATGTGACAATCCTATGTAGGAAGTGCCGGGTGGGTGACTAAATGGAGCATATTGATGTCCCACTGGGTGTAGCCCCTGTTGTTTTGACAAATTCTCCTTAGCATTTATCAATCAGGCCTACAATGGGGAGTGTGCTGAATATCTAATTCAGACATGCTAGTCAGGACTAATAGAGCAAGATAGCATGTTATTCAATTTGTACTTGTTAGCGATGTCCCACTGTCACTGGGCAATTTACCTTCACACTTCACAAATGAAAAGAGAAATTTGCTGGGCTTCAAACACTCACATGAGTTACAAGCAAAATTTTAATTAGCATGTCATTACAGCAATAATTTATTGCTTCTTTCTAGTTGTCCTAGCATCCACATTGCACTTTTCTTTTAAGGAATGATATGCTTTAATATTTATGGGACAGCTATTTAAAACAAAAATTAAAAAAACACCCTGCAGCAATTGAAAAACTGCATAATAAGATACATATCAATACACTTTATTTCACGAAGCCTAAACCAGATTTATATGTTTATCACTTAGAGGAATCTTTTGAGCTCTCCCCTTACCAAATATTAATGGATTCAGTAAGCAACATAATTTAACAGTCTGTTTATTTTAATCAACTTTTAAACTATGGTAATATTTTTAAGTGCAATTTTCAACTGTTGCCAAATGAACTATAAAAAAGTCCGAGAAAAAGAAGAAAGGAGGTGTGTCCCCTGAAGAACAGTAAAACAAAACTACATTTTTGTTATATATAGGTAAATGTTAGTAGTGAATTTTCAGCAGACAAGCCCCATGTTATCAACTGAAAAAAGGCTGGTTTTGATAAATAGTGGAGAGATGCATCCTTCAGTTGAAGTCAATGAAAAGACCTGAATGAACGTTTAAAGGTGTTTGGGAAGCCCAGAGCATCCTATATTGCCACTGAAGATAAAAAGGGTCTGCTCAGCACTTCACAGTGTTGATTCCTGTGGCCTTTCAACATTATTGTATTTATCTGTATGTATTAGTTAATATTTTTCTATATTGCAAACCACAACAAAACATAAAGATACCCAGTGCTTTAAAAGAACTAGAGGAAGAAGTGCAAGCAACCTGTGTGAAGCAGAGAGGAGCTCAGAGATGCTTTAATTTACCCGGACAAAAAGCAGTGTAAATTAGCCAGAGTGACTGCCATGCTCTGTGTTGCAGGATGCCAGGCAGCTCTTTGAAGGCTAGCTTGCTGTCTCTGTGCACATTACGCAGAAACACAGGCATTCTCTCATGAGCTATCTAGTAGCAGGTTCTCTAATAAACTGATGAATAAGCAATTAAAAGAAATGTGAGCAAACAGATCACCTTGGGTGGTTTGTAGAGATGGCTGCACATGATAAGACATGCTTTCAGATTCTCAGGGAAACAAAATTAATTTGGTTCCAGGAACACTTTTTATATCAGTGAGAAGAGATGATAAAGGGGGGTTACTTATTACTTATTGTTTTTAAACAAACATTCCATGGAAATAAATATCAAAACAGAATATTCACCTGAAAAAGGGTCTGCAAGATCAGGCCCACTGTTTGATATGTAGAAGCACCTTAGAGGAAAGTTAATGAATTGCAGAGTTTCAGCACACTAGGAAATGTTCATTTCTGCTGCTAAATGCTACAGTATTTCATTGCTTTCAACACTGAAAGAAAATAGTGTGATTTCACAGAGAGCCCATAAAATTTAAGGGAAAATTTGGCTTTGAGTAATTTTTGTCAGTAACAATTCTTTTCCCCTGTGACTGGTCCTTTCAGAGTAACAGTGTATTTTGGCCTTAGTTTTGGTCTCATTTAAATTTGTTCAAAGACTAAATTGTCTTATGGATTCTGACTTTAAACCCATGTGGGAAACAGTGGAATTTGACCCACAGACCCTATTCATAAGTCAAATTCCCCATGGTGCTGGATTACCAGTATGGTGCAGAAGATGACAGAGATATCAAACCATTGGCCATGGCTGCTTGAGCATGAGGTAACTCCTACCAGCACCAGCTGGAGTCCTGCAGCACCAGCAAGGTAGACCAAATCTTGACTGGTTTATTTCCTTACCCATAGTGTTCATTCTTCACTAGGTTAAGAAAGGAACAGAGGCACACAGGCTGTGAAGTGACACACTGATATCATCAAATGGGGAAACTCTGAAGGCCTCAAGAACCCACTAGAAAACTGTATAACCATGGCCACAACATAAGATGGGGTGGCAGTTGCTCCACTCTTCAATAACCCTTCCCTGATTGTGATGGGAACACTACACTGCTAGGGTTTTCTCCCATCTCTTGGCATATCCAGCTTGCTGATGACCTTTCAGAAATTAATTGCTATAAAAAGCTTAAACACAGATCTAGTAAAAAAATGCAGTTAATCTTGGTCACATTTTTCTGGTGTTTGGGTTTTTTTTGTTTGTTTGTTTGGGTTTGTTGGTGTGGGTGTTTTTGTTTGTTTTTGTTTTGTGGTTGGTTTTTTTTTTTTACATTCTACTTACTACTTAACTTACCAAAAAGGAAAGCAGTTTATATGCCTATAATCTTGATTTTTATTGTTTTTTCTCTATCTGTCTCTATTCCAGTTCCCAGTGTGCCCCTTGTCCATAGATATGTGTCCCAGAGATTTACTGCTTTAGAAGTCTCACAGATACTACCCTTGCCAATTTATTATTAGGTAGCAGTTTATATATTTTACAAGTCAGCCTTTTTTTTCTTTACTACTCTGTGTTTTCTTCATTACCTCTCTTTCACAGACTTTAAGCTCTTTTAATATATTTTCTTTTATCTTTGTAGAGAAACACTAAGCCCTAATTTAACAGTTTAATCATAATTATTTCTAAACACGTTCTCTCTTTCCTAAGTATGCATTAGTTCCCTTCTCATCATCCTAAGTCTGCAACATTTGCACAATACAAACATTTTTTTATTGTTCTTCATTTACCTGAAGACCTCTGTTTAAATCTGCATACAGGTAGCTGTAAGCATAATTTTCCTTGATAGTAGTGCAGGAGAGGTAGATTTTCTTTACATAGGCTACAAAACATCTGACAGTTATTTCCAGTTGCCATATACAACCAGAGATCCCAATGAAGGAGAGCTACTTTCTTTTCTTTTGAAAGAATCCTTCCACTAAAAGGAATACTAAGTGTGCTGTTTAAGGGAGAGTAACACTGCTGAGAGCTCAAATACTCAAAATTCAGTACTCAGTTTGGATTCTGGTGCTGTGCCTTTGGCAAGATTTTATTCAGAGACATTAATCACAGAACAATCCACATCCACTCTAGTAAATCTCTTCCTCTGCAGAAAATCATAGCTTAAACCTCACTGCCAGCTGGGGCTGGTGCCTGGACTATGTCACCTACTGTCCCTCTGTGTTGTTTTGGAGAGGGCTAGTTGCTAAACAAGGCCAGGGACTTTTCCAGTGATTTAACACTGTAAGTGATCATTTTCTAGCACTTGCAAACATTTCCTGGGACTCTTAATTTACTGAGAGAGCTACAGTCTTCCTCTCCTGCATACTTTATACTGTTCTTGATGGTATTCAAAATATAGAAGGAAACAGAACCAAAATATTTTTATTTGCCATATAAATCAAGATCAAATATTTTGCTGCAGGGTACAATGTCAGTCAAAAGAAGTTATGGACTAGAAGAAGGGAAGAAAGACTGAAATTCTATTGCCCATGTTTCTCATGAAGGTAAAGTCAGTTATTATAAATCCCTTTCCTTACTTAATATCTCTGAGTATATGCAATGTTTCTTCTGTTGGAATCTATATTACATGAATAACATCCATCTTCAGCCAGCATTTCTCAAGAAACTTAGTCTAATCCCTTTAATGTCATACTGCAATAGCAATGTGAATGGTCATATAGTAGTTTTAGAAGAAATTGTATTTAGCTTGCTAAATAAATTAAATCCATATCCAGATATTGGGAACCTTGCACTTTTCTTAAACCCTATTGCATACACAATGTGATTAGTACAGATCACTGTAGAGTTCGCCTCATCATCGTTAGAGGTTTTTATACTCTACATTAGATTTTCTTCTAAATGAACTACTATCCAAAGCAATTAAGCAATGGACTTGGTGCCATTCACTGAGAACTTTCTGACTTGCTGCTTTTTTTTCAACTTGAGATGTATATTACCAACACAGCAGGTTACGGATGCCACCCAGGTATTTTGCATTGAGGGACATCTGTGCTACAAAGTGTAAAATATAAGAAAACAAACATCAAAATATGTAACCACACAGCAGACTTCTGGGGATATTTTTATGAGATATGTTGATTACAACATTAGGTAACCCCTCTTCTATATATTTTTTTAATAGAAAAACCTCAATTTCAAACTGAAAGGCATTATTACAAAATAAAATACCAAAATTTCTGTTCTAAGACAATATACAGAGTGAGATGTACAGTAATACTAAATTTTCAATCTCCATAAAAATATTCAGAAGTCTAATATAATTTAATTGGGTTTTGCATGTTCTTGACAACTGCCAGTCTTTTTCTAGAAGTTCTGATTTAGCTTTACTACTAAATGAGCTGAAAATGTGGGAGGATTCATGAAGACAAGGATCCACCAAACCAAGCAGAATTCAATTCAGTGGGCACTAGTTAAATGTCCAAAAGGCTCCACTCAAGACAGCAAAGAAACTATTGACTTAATTTTTCTCTTCTCCTGTAGATTTTTCTCTCTACCCAGATGAATATTTTTGAATTTTAGCTGCGGGTCAGATCTGACTCTGTAACAAACTGCTGTCTTTGTGATCTCTCAGATTTTCTCCATGACATTCTAACATCTCAACACATCTTAAACTAAAACCATTTCTTTACACAGGGCTTACATCTTCAAATCTAAACATTTCTACTGCCAAAAAGCACCTGAAAAAAACCACAATGAGCTGGAGAAATTGAGTTACTCTGCAATTCCTAAACTGTCACTGAAGTCTAGTCACTGAAAATAAAAACCAATTTTCTCCATATTAAACTAAGGACATAGCCCCCAGTCTAGAAAGAAAAACTTAGACAAAACACTCCTGCATAGAATTGTGTGGAGATAAAGAGATGCCTTCTTTATGTCCCACATTACATGGTCATTGGACCAGCTACCTCACATACTTGCCTTTTAAAATTGAAAATACTCATATAAGTAAAGGTCACAATCACTCCAGAGGCCTTGCGAACAGCCACTGAACCAATACCCACTTCGCAAAGCCCTGGCACTGTCAGCAGGTTCACTCACAAGCCATAACTTTGTTTGAAAAAGGACACATAATTACTTCCAAGAAAATTGTAAAAACAGGACTCAATGTGAATGTTCACTTCAAATATTTTGTAAAGAACAATCTACTATGTGGCTGCACTTCAGCAAGAAGGAAACGTACCCTGTACAACCTACTTTCTGGACTGCTGGAGGAGCTCAGTTTCAGGCTGCATTTCAACCTCCCCACAGGTTACGGACCTCTGCATTGATCTTCTTATGGACATCCATAGCACCAGGAGAAGGAAGCTGGATGGAGTGAATCAGTTAATGTTGGGGCCTATTTCTATCTTCATGTTCTGTGATAACTTCAGACTGCACAGTGTAGTCATGGTCTGATTGCACTTCTCAGGGAGTGGTGTGTGCTCTCAGTGTTGCCATGCTGAGTGTCCTCCTGTAGTAACCTTGTGTTTAACCCTTTGACCCCTTCCCCTTCCTTTTCTTTCTGTAGTTCTAATCAGACACCTGCTTAGAGAGGGCTTATAGATACTGCTGTTGCTGTTGCTTTCCCTAGCAAAACAAGTAAGCAGCAGTCAACAAGGGCAATAAGAAATTCCAATAAGGAAATACAGCCAACCATATATCTTGGTACTTCTGTAGAATGCTCTTCCAAAGGTTTGTCTCACGGACTTCCTGAGCCACTGGTAGTGTCTCTGTATTTAATAACTGTTATTGATATATACTTTTAATAAATTTCCCCAATAGCTTCATGCCTTACTTACTTAACTTTTAACATCTTTCCTCTCACCCTAGCTAGAAAACTCCTTGGCTTCATAAAAATGAATGTGTCATAAAAGCTTTGAAACAATAAATAAGATGTAGGGGATTAAAAGTGCGTTCATACAACACGGATTTTTTACCTTTCTATATTTATCCCAACCCTAACCAAAGGCATGTCTTATTGTGCATCTTGCATTTTTGGTTTTGATGGAAGAAATTTTAATTTCTTTGTGGGGGTTGCAACAACAATGAGTTTTCTGTGGAATACTTTGCATTTTAAAAAATGCCACTCCCTTACAAGAGAAGAAGGAAAAGATGATGAAGGAAAAGGAATTCACAGCCTCTTTCCTCTGCAACAGGGAGCAAAGAAAAGCTTCCTGTTGATACCATGAGGGAAAGACCCCTTTCTAAAGTCAGGGATTTTAAGTACCACTTCCCTCTAAATGCAAAAGATAAAGGGTTGGTTTCTTCCATGGGACTGGACATGGCCTTCCTTTCTCAGAATTTCTGGACTCCCATATTTATTCCTTCATTATCTGATGACAGTTTTCCTACTGAATTTTCCTATGATGTGTGAAAATAGGGCTTTCCAGCACTAGTCTCCTACGGTGCAAGGGCAGCATATCTCAGACAGCACAGGATTTCTCAGTACCACAGCAGTGAAAGTCCCATATGCCACATGATTTAGAGGTTTTCACCAACACTGTGCTTTATGAAGGCACTTCTAGGCAAACCAAAATTTGAAGTTTAGAAAACTAAAATGACATAATCAAAACGTAAAAAGGAAAGAAGTGAATGTCAGGATCGATGTAGAAGTAAGAGGTTGCACTGGAATAGTTTTCATTTTAAAGTGGACTGAGTTGTACTGGGAGACTAGATAAGATTCTAGTATAAATCTTTTTTTTTTATTAAATCCGTTGGCACATCCTTAGTTCTAAGAAAAAATATCAAGTGATTGCTGGGAGTCTTTAGAGATTGGGAAGATGATAAAGAAGTTCTTGCATTAGTCCATCCTTTATATGTATCTGATTTTTGTCATAAGGTGTATTCTTGTTTGCAATTTAAAAAGCAAGCATTTGTCAGATATAACAGCTCACTGTAGTCAAGAACATAGTTATGCCTGCAAAAGATTTACTCATATACTCTCTGGTTCAAAGGTATTGTTGGGAATCATATGCGTAAATGTGACCTAATCAGTAGTCCATAATTAGAGAAGTGATATGGTAGAATGGAAACAAGACAGGAAGCTATCAGCACAGTCTTTGTTTTTCATTGACTTCTCTGAGGACCTGGATTAAAGTTTCTAGTGTTGGTATTTGCATATTAAGAAGCTGATTTCTGCACAACTTCATGTACCCAGGTTCTCTATACTTCATACATATATATATATATATATATATATATATATATATATGTATATATTTACTTGGTGGGAAGGGGATTAGGCTAAAATCAGAATCTGACAGTCTAATTTCAGTCACTTTTGAGGGAGAGGAAGGGTTAGCTTCATTCTAATGCTGAGACTCATGCATGTCTTCACTTGGTAAAATTAGAATATCAGTGCTTTGCTGTAGCTCTTTCCCAGTAATTTTCTCTTCATTTTTTTGTGAAAAATTAAATACTCCAGCTCTTCCTTCAGGAACTCTTTAAACTGTTTGATGAAGAACTAGAATTACTGTTATGTGGTCTATATGGGATGTACATGCTGCTAACAGAGCCCAAACAAAACTGAATGGGTGGCATTCTCCAGAGTATTTATCCCCCTCCCTAACTCAGTTAAGATTTTCAGAATTCCTTCCAAAATCTTTCTCATATCTTTTAGACTAGTAGGAAAACATGACCAAAGCACCAGTCCATTTGTGGAAAATATTAGCCAGAAAAGTAACAAATGCAAGATATAAAATTCACAGTTATGACAAACTCTTTCGGAGGGAAGATATTATAAAGACAGAAAATTAAAGGTCTTTCATGGTCAGGGTATTTCAGTGCTGAGGCTGATACATCAGCAACTGATACCTATTTGCCATGCAGACTGGTAAGTAATTTGGCACTACTGCCCTTTCTCTGACTTTTGCTCTGTGGAAAAAGGAGAGGCAAGAGATATCAATGAATATTTATCCCAGTTGAACAAAGATGTGTTTATCTATTACTGTGGTGGAATCCACACAATCTTGAGCACAGATAAGATTTTATAACTGTGATTTCAAACCATCAGTGTTTGATGTAAAAGGCACTATAAAAGGTAAAAGAGAAATTTCACCAATTTATTTTTATTGATTTCAGCTTCCACCATAAACTAATTTAGTCTTTATAAATGAAGTTTAAAAAACAAGTTCATCTCCCTTCTGTCTCTTCCACTCTTATTGGAACTGTATTCATAGAATGAATTCAGTTTGAGTTTGTGTTCTTTGTATGTAGCAAGCTTCCTCCTTTACAGCTTTTTTCTGTGAGAGACAAATTATTATGTATTTGAAGCTGTTTTAAATGACCATAAGGTTGGTGGCTTGTTGAAATTACAGGATTGGTGCTTCCTTAAATGTTTAGTCAGCGTCTTGAAACAGTGACTGAAAGTACAATGGATGATAACATAATTCTGAACTCCAGGACTGTCTCACTTAAGTAACTCAAGGTCAAAAAGCATCTTGCTTTCTCATTTGTAGCATTCATACAGATTTACTAAATAATAGCAATATCTTTCTGCGTTTAAAAAACCCCCAAACCTTTATTTACAAATTTACAATTTACTTGCACTTTGACGATGAATTCGGGGACTATATAGCGATATAACCAAGGCCCAAATATTTTCAAGCTTATTCCTGTTGAGAAATTGCTTGCTGTACAGTTTCTTTAAAACCAATAAACTACTTCCAGAGAAAGGATAACAATATCACAGTTTGCAGTTTTTAAACTGTTAAAGAATTTGCTTATTTTTCTCTCTTTACTTATGTCTCTATTTGATTATTTGAAATATGTCTGGATTGTCTGCCTGGCCTTCTTTCAAAATTAAATGTGAGGTTACATCTTTGATTTTAGAATTGTAGAACACTTCTGCTTTTGTTTTGCTACTTTTGTATTAATAAAAATACTTTTTTTTGTGTTTTTTTTTTTTAATGTGTAGCCTGTACATCTGCAGTACAAATCTGAATGACGAAATAAAGGCAATTTTCTTCTAGTGCATGCCTTTTCCTCAAAAAAAAAAAAAAAAGAAAAAAAGAAAAAAAAAAAGAAATACAACTCTTTACAAGATACAAGACAAATGACACAAAAGTGAAAGGGCACTGATACAAACTGGATAGGCTTACAACATAATTGAATTAAGTCTTGTGTGCCACATATGATCACAAAGCAGGGCCATGTCTTGAGCACTCTGAATGTAGGGAGGCTGCCAGTCAGTAAAAAGACCCTTTAAACTGGTTAAATGCATCATGAGTGTGTGCAGAACCCTCCTAGCTAACAGGTGGCTGAATAAAACTCAGCTGGTGTTGCACAGGGCTATAGCATTGACCTTCTTTAGGATAATTTCAGCCCTCTTTAAAAAAAAATAAAATTGTTACTGTACTTGGTGTAGTGGAAACAATTTAAGGATGAATAATTTCTTTTAGTCCCTTGAGGCACCGGTGGCTCGCTCTCCGCTCTCTCTCTCTTTCTGTGTCTCTCAACTGAATTAACATAAAGGAACAGTGACAACAGCAAGCTGAAAAGCGTAGCTGGTGGGAGGATTAAGTATATCATTGAAAGGAATTATGTTGTAAATGACTGGGAGGGGTAGGGGCTTCTGTTCCTTGGTCCCATCTGGTCTTTAAAGAATACCTTGTTGTAATTACCCCCAGATGGCTTTGTGCTACACTGGGTCTGGACAGCCAGGTGCCACTGTACCCTGCTGGGTGTGATATTCATTGCTACATGCAGTGACAAAAATGGACTTTATTGCAACCTAATTTCTTCCAGGGTATTACACAAATATGAAATGAACATAGCTTACCAAACAAGAGCTTAGTGTGCCAGGAGCTGAAACTGTCACACCTAAGACAAGACTGCCTTGTTATTTCAGTTTTAACAATTGTCTTGAAAGGTGGAAATATCAACAATTTACAATGTTTGTCTGCTAATAAATATATATTATCTCATGTTAGCTATTTTTTTCCAGGAGCTGAAATGTTCAAATTACCCTAAGGCAATTGCTGGAAATGGTAGCTTAACAAAAGCCTGTTACAAAGTCAGTTTTATGACAAGATTTGCTGTAGGCTAAGTTTGGGCCTGATCCTGAAAGATGTTGGCACACAAAACTGTCCTTCCTCAGCCCCAGCCTCAGGCCTGTGCTTCCACCCAGCAAATCTTCCTGCTTCTTTTCTCTCTTTATTCATATTGCTGCATTTATTTTATGTAGTTCCTGACAATTTTACTGCCAAAATGATACCAGTCTTACATTTTCATATCCTCTTCCAAAAGCAGTTGCTGAAGCTATTCTAAAAGAGTAATTATTACTATTCAAAGCTAAGATTTTTGGCACAAAAACAAAAACAGAAACTTGAGGAAAAAACAGAAACACAAGATTCAAAGTCCTGAGTTGCTCTAGGTTAGCTAACTCTATTCCCTAACACAGAGTCAGCACTTCTTTCCTTGCTAAAATCACACAAGTGTGTAGGGGAAGAAATGCCATGTAGAGTACACTCCCTCCCACTTCCCCTGCTACCCTGCCCTGCCATGCACCTGCCTCCATCCCACTTAGGAACCTGAGGTTTCCTCAGAGCAGAATTTAATGAACACGTGCAGACAGCCTTGTGTTCACCACTGCCCTCTGAGCCAGCTTCTGGGGGCCTCACAGCTCTGTGGTGCTGTGCAAGTGTGACTTATCACTTGGTATCTTTGGCCACTGCAATTTATTCTGATATTTGTGTGTTAACTATAAACTAACTAATCTGAGAATTGCTAGCAGTAGGATCTTGCAATGGGCAAGCAATCAAGTATGTAAACAGCTTCTCCAGTATGTTTTGTATAGCTCATGCACAGTTCCATTATTCCCCAGCCATGCTGCCAGAGGTACCACTAAGCTACCAAGGTGCTGGTCCTCAAACAGAAACAGCTATTCCATCAATGTCTGGTCACCACAATGACAATAACAGCATGTGCTTCTTTCCTGAGGTCTGAAAAAGAATGCAATGCTAACTACCAGCCTCTTGCAACTCCATTTAGTCTTGATGATGCCGAGATTGTCATTCCCCAGCCTTTGCCTACTTTCCACCATGCTGCAGAGTCGAGAAAAGATGTAACGGTGTGGCAGCTGGTTTTCTACTGCAAGTTACAAAAGTGCTCAACAGATACTAGTAACTTGTGAAAAAGTTATTCTTTCCATCTCCTAATCTACCTGTGAAAGTGTATAAGTAGACTCATAGCTGAGTTCCTAGCCTCCTTCATTACTGTTGCCTGGTTAATAATGTACTTCAGAGAGAATAGCCTGGTTTGCTTTTGTTCTAAGGATCTGTCCTGACAACACAAATTTTAAGACTGTGATATTTTCTGAGAAGGAAAAGGAGTCTTATAATATAGAAGAATCAAACTTCCAAAAGGTAATGACATTGTGTGGTGTTTTTTTAAAAAAATTGTCTCCCATTAAAACATATATCAAAATATGACTAGCCTACCTTAAATCATCACACACATTTTTAAACTTGGGAATTATCAGAAGGTAATTACAGTCTCCCATTTTCATAATTCAATTATTTTTTTAGAGGGAACCCTCAATTTTTGTAATCAATAGTTGCTCAGACTTCAAATCAGTCATACCAAAAATAGAACTTCCCTGCAAGGTAAAATAGACTTTTCACCCATTCTCTGTGACTTGGGCAACATAATTTTATGAGATGTCTCTGATCAGCTGTTATTCACCCATTCTAGGAAGTTTAAATTTGTGTCATCTTCCATCACCATTAAGAAAACTCTCCAAGGAAATTTAAGTGTTGTCCCAGAAACTTGGCAGACAAATGCATTAGTCAATCAGATCCTTTGCTATGAAAAATGATGGGACAAATTTTGACATAAGGGGCAAGGTCAGACTTATGCTGACTTAGTAGTATGTAGTGGCAAGTTTCTACATGATGACCAAGACAATAAAAGATGTTTACTATCTTTCTCTGCCCCTCTCTCCCCTTCTCTCTTTCATTTTCCTTCTCTGTTATGGGTTTGTGTATGTATATATATTACTTAGGGAGGAAATCTAAGATACTACATATCTATAATTATAATATCGATCCTGTTAAAATTATCAAAGTTATACTTGTGTGGTTTTTGAAAGATAAGCCATATCTGGGATACTTGTGAAGTCAGTGGTTTTTTTTATATGAAAAGTGATACATATGCCTAACATTAATTAATATGGTCTGTATAAGAATTAGACATGCTTGGGAAAATGACTTTTAGTCCATGTAAGCTTCTCTACATGCATGATTTCCAATACATGAATACAAGTTAGCTGTGCACAAATGAGGAAAATGTCAGTTCTGGCTTTCATTGCGAGTTGTATTGTTATAATAACTGGAGTTACAATTAGAAAAATAAAGTTCCCAAATCCTTAATTCTTAAGATGCAACCAAGAACAAAAATTATCTGAAGTTTACATTTGAAATACAGGGTCCAGTTTGGACTTAATTCTGGACCTTTTCTTTGTCAGTGATGCCAACTCTGTATCTCATGTACCTCTCATAAAAATGGTACCTCTGACAAGACTCCATCAGACTGCAAAAGCCTCATTACTCTTCCTCCAAACCTACTTCTGGTGATTAAGAAATCTGATGGATAACAGATGCTGAATGTCCTGCTACAGAACCTGTGTGCAATGGAAGAAAACCACTCCCAACCCATTATTACTTTTTACAAGTATATTGCCCCTCTACCTTGTCCACATATTTAAAAAAAAAAAAAAAGGAAACCTAGTAGAAGACATGTCTTTTCCTCTATGGAAGATGACTAGCATTTTGTGCCATTATTGATAACTAAAGAAATTGAAGAAATAATAGCAATAAAATTTTAATATGTATGGCTTGATGACACAGTTAATCTAACATATAAACTTCCTTTCAGTATTATTCTTAAGACATTGTGTCTTTCTAAGCAACTTTTATAACCTACCATTAATGATTACTTTCTGAATGTAGACTATTAATACACTCTCAGTATATATGTTCATCCAGGAGACTGAATGTTTACAGGTGAAGCAGAATCACAGAGCACAGGAGATGGCATATTTATTGATGAATGCACTGTTTTGTCAATAACACTGAAGTGAAGCTGTGTCATATTGAACCATTTTGTCAGGAAGATCTTGTGTGGTGAGCTTGCACAATTAGGCTTTTTTTGGTTTGTTTTGTGGTGTTTCATATTTGAAAATATATCAAAATTCTACTAAGAAAGACACATAGGCAGCAGTCACAATTCTTGATCATTTCTGAACCTTATGGGTTAACCAGGTTATGATCCGGGTTTAACATGTATTGTTACAGGATGCATATTCAGAGTTAGCATGGGTTTAGTGCTGCATATTATCTTTCACTTTACATGGAAGTTCTGCACATACCTGAGTAGGAACTACATAAGATAATAAACTTACCATAACTTACCACATACAAACAAACAAAACATTCTTGTCACTCTTCTGCATTTTGGGCAGGACTCCAGTTCTTGAGAAACCTCTTTGTTTCAGTGCTGGGTGGAGAAACTAAAGCTGCTTAGGTGAAAATACATGAGCACATACATGGAGATGCAGAAAAGAAAACGGAACACCCAAACCTGTACATATAAATATATATATGCATATATATATATATATACACATATACATAGCTAAGAACTCTGACACAGTTCATCTAGTCCAGGGCACATGAGAATGCAATGACATAATCTTGTCTGGCAAATAATATCTGTAATCTCTGAATTCACTGACAGTGTGTGGAAGAAGCCATCCCAATTTCCTGTTATTTGTCTTCTGAGAAACATCTTTCTCTCTCTTATTTTGAGAATTTTAGGGTAATATAATGGATTTATTGGAAATAAATTTTTGTAACAAGATCTGCTCTTACTTAGTACTTAGATCGGTCAACTTGAGACATGGTGTAGCATTGCAGTGCAGTTTTAAAAGTGGCAGCAGAAATGGAAAAGCTCGTCTGACAAAACAGCATGGCCTTAATGAGAAAAATATGATGCATTTTCAAGCTGGCGAGTTGAGTGTAAATTTTCAGTATTTGCTAAGCTGAAAGCCTTATTGTTTCATAGTTGGAATTTACAGGTAATCAAAAATGACTACATCCTAGCGTTGGGGATCTTCCACTCAAATTTCACTCAATAAGCTTTCAAACAGTCTTAAAGTCAAGCCAGACCTCAAACCATACCCTAAAAATCCGTGAACCCTCTTCTACACATGGACATATCTTTTTAATTATTATTAACCTGAGTCACTTGACTTTAAAATGATTTATGGATCTTTATGAGATGGAGCCTTGCAGTGCAGTGTGATCACCATGGGCAGAGTATGAGTCACAGAAGGCAACATGCAGGTGTTGTAAAGCTCTGCTGAGCCCTGCCTTGAAAACAGCAGGGTTCTGCATTTGCCAATGTTACGGTGTTTTAAAGGAGGCCACAGAGATGTGGTATAGGGATGTTCTTACCAATTGTTTATTTGTAGACCTCTAGCAAATTAGTAATAACCAGCCCTTGGCTGAGGTGGTGAACATGGGAGCTGAGCTGAGATTAGGTTTAAGACAGTAGGTATGGATATGAGCAGAAGTGGGTGGTGGGATGCAAGAGAGGGAGTGTGCAAGTACGATCAATCAGTGAGATTTCTGGGAAAGCAGGAGGCAGCAAGCTCTGACAGTTGTCTTCAACAGCCTCTTCTACCCAGCCACACTGAAGTGCCTCCAGGCCTCATCAACCATTTGTCTCATGGTTGTGCACTATGCATTTAAGATACAATCTAACTCTCTCTAAATTCAGGTGAGCCTTCCTCCTGATTTCAGTGGGAAGACACCCCCTGTGATAACATTTGGTACCATGTGTTTAAATACTGTTACCCTCATATTCTCTTTAGATTTTCCTTTTCCTGTGTAATTACTGTGTAATTATTTCAATGGCAAATACTTGGCAGGCAAGTTCTAGATAGGGCATTTCTTCTGTGCAAATAAGTGATATAAGTAATATACCAAGAAACCTAGCCTTAGGTCTGGTGCTGAGATCCTCATTCTGGGAATAGTCTCACTAATGCAAGACTACCTGTTGTGGTGGTGTTTTATTCTATGTAAATAATGCAAAATAGAAGAAAATAATTTATTATTCCAGCACATTAGAATCTGTGTATTGAAATTCTGGTTCTTGCTCAGTAGGTACCTACCTGTTTTGAAATGTTCTGGAAAAAAAATCATTGTACTTAAAGAGTACCTATAATACTGAGAAGGATGTTTGTCTTGCTTAAATGTCATTGCCACAGACTAATATACCAAGATTATTACTTCTACAGAGTTAAAGAAAACAGGAATGGATGTGGTGGTGTTTTGGTGTGTTTTTTGGGTGGGTGTGGGGCGTGGTGTGGTGGGTGTTTTTCTTTCCCCCAAGATATTTACATGTACCATAAGGATAATTTGAATTAAATACTCTTTATCATGATAAACATGTCATATCATGCAATGGTCCAATATTATGACTAATGTGGTACAAAAATTTATGTTTTAGTTTAAGTATCAGCATCTTTCTGAAAGTTATGTACTAAATTAACCAATCACATTTTTCTTGGGAATGTAATGTTTCCCTCCCAGCCCCCACTTTTAAGCTGATGTTTTGTAAGGGTTGTGGTTACTGTAAGGTCATCACACAGAGTGAGTAGCCCTCCTGCTTCTTAATGAGTGCAAATCACAGGACACAAAAGTCTGCTGGGTGGGAAGTGAATGAGAAATTCAATTCTAAACCATAATGTTCTGGAGTAGATGATAAAAGTATGGAAACGCTCAAATAAAATCTTCAGGAAAATCTTCTTCAGGGATTAAAAGAAAAATCTCATTTGTTTGCAGATATAATGAGTACTGAACATACTCAATATATTTCTGCAATGAGTGGAATATTCCATAAAAAAAAAAAAAAACGTGAGGAACAAGAATGCTCTCAATTTTCTACTTCTCTGCTATTTGCAATTACTTAGTGCACAATATGCTTTTAAAGCAGCATCTTGAAAACAGAGTACATTACACAGATATTGTGTAGAAATCTACAACCACAGTATCGTGAAAGAAAGCACTCATAATAGTAATCCTTTGACATCTAAACTGAACAATAAATTTTTATGAGCTAAGCTATTCTTACGTTGAAGAGGTTATAGTTTGCAAGGGCCAGTTAGAAACTGGTCCTGAAACATGCAAAAATATACTTATGACCAACAAGAGCAATACCACTATTGTTAACAGAAAGTTAACATGGAGATCAGTATTAATGTTTTCTTCTTCATACACAGAAACTTGTATTTAAGAGACCACTGAAAGATTTGATAAAAATGAATTGCTAAGTATACCTAGCTTTCTAAAGAGGAGGAACAAGAAAACTCTCTATTAGGTAAATTTGGTGAATTATGTGATCTATTACTAATGGAAAATTCAATAAAGGATCTGAATAGATTTTTAGGTACACAGGACTTATCTACACCCACATAAGCATTTGCAGAATTCTGCAAATCAACATAGAAAAGTTCTATCATATTATCTATTTCATCTCCATATTGGGGAAATACTGTTCACAACCAAATTTTTGAGTTTGTTTAGTCAGCCCTGCATTTAGTTCTTTTTGCATGGAGTCAGTGTTTAGCTAGATCAGCATTTGCCCTAGCTCCCTATGTTCGCCACATATGTCCCATGGAGTCAGAGAAATGAGCCACAGTCTGTCATTCTATCACACTAAAGCAACTGCATCAGAACTTACCTTCTTTCCTATATCATCTCTCTGCATTTTCCCAATTGCAACCTACGTTCTACTTTTGTTTAATCTTGGAGAAAAGAAGGATGGTTTAAAGAGTAATAGAATGAAAACTAATTCTATTTTTTTTTCATATTCTGACATCTCACCATCTGTTCTCTGATTAGTCCTTTAGAGCATACATGTTTCAGTCTCCTAAAACTGTAAAATTCAGTATGTGTGGACAATTCAGTTTGGGGCTTGCAAGGTCAAGCAGACAAGGTACAGATAAAACTATGTAAATTAATTTTCAATAATTTACCCTCAAGTACTCCCACTGAGGAGCTTGTATGGACTTATGCAAGTGCAGAGCACAAGACATAAACAAGATCTTGTAGATAAATGGCAATTCCAATCTATTTATGATAACAGTCAGGACATGTCTTCACTCAAAACCTCTTCTCATCAGATATGATTGCCACTACAGTACTCTACAATTGTGAGGATAAGAGGATATTATTTTCTGGCATTTTACTCTTCTCTAATTTTTTGTTTTATTTCACCTCATACTTTATCCTCTAAATGCCAAACTCTAATAACTTGTCAGTCACATCTTACAGTATGGCAAAATTGCAAATTAAATTGGGAAGGGATGGCAAAGCAGGTTGCCTGTCTATTCTGTAATCAGATATCTCCCTAGGTCTAATCAGTAAGAGGACAAGCCAGCTGAAATGCTTGTGCACATCTTTACATGATATTCTCAGTGTCAGCTGAACCAAGCAAAGGACTGTGTGGAGATTCACTCCTCTGAGGCCTGCTGTAGTATTGATTCTTTATTAAGGTGCTCAATAGCAAAAAAGAAATTCTGCGTGATTATTCAAACATGCTCCTGAAAACACTATGAAATATCCTTTCCTTGACAATACCTTCTCAAACAAATTTTAATGCACACTTTAGAAAATAGTCCAGTAATAATTTTGAATCAGGCAATTGATTTAAGAGTAAAAAAAGTCATATCTCTTTCAAAGACCAGTACAAATTATTGAAAATTTCTTATTCTGCTTCTCCTTGAATATTGATTCATTTCTATCTAACAGAAAAGAAAGAAAACTGCAATTACAACAGTGCTGTACATGCTACTATACTTACAGGTCTATCAGGTTTTCTAGTATTAACCCCTATTGTCAGAGGTTTCCAAACTCAACAGTAGCCTGGCACCCACGAGATCAGCTCTTCAACATCTGGATCCTAACAGCAATTATATATATTTAAAACACTTTGTGCCATATTCTATCTAGACTCATACCATAGTACCTGAGCACAATCTTTCCATTCTACTTTTTGCCATCTTCTATGAATAATTCTGTTCAAAAACAATGCATGAGACTGACATTTCTAGTCTCCTAGTACAGATTTAATAATCTGGAGATTTTGGAGAGGAAGAAAGTATTACAATGCCCCTTATAGTAATGATTCGATTATGTTAAAAACTGATAGGGTGAACATACTGCACTTGAAAAACTTTTTGATTGCTATTATGTCTAAGTGCGTCAGAGGAGTTTTTATGACTCTTTAAATAATTGCTGGGCATTTTATATTGCATCATCATATAGCAAAGAACTGAGATCTCTAGATCAGCATTTCTTTATCCGGCAGCTAATTTACTCAAATGGCAGTGAAGAGCTAGCTCTTGTGGAGAGGCACTGATGATGTATGAAGTGGATGGAGCTTTAGCAACATATGGTTTTAGAGGAATGGGAGGAGGAGTATTTGGTTTCATTTTTCTAGTAAGAAAATCATCTTTCAAAGTCTAGAAAAGCACATTTTAGATAGTGTTATAGTTCTAGGTCATCCAGCCTAGAACAAGTATTTTCAATATTAAGAGCAATAAATCTAAACTGACTGTTGAATCCCATATTCAGTTATTTCACATTTTTTCTGACCAGTGTGAAAAGAAAAAGTAAAACTTTATGTTATCCTAGGGCTACCTTAAGAAAAAGATAATCAAAGTACTCTTATTTATTTCAATTCACTTTGAATCAGGATCTAAACCTGGAGGATAGCACTTAATTTTGTTCTCATGAAATTGATGGTAAATAACTTAATCCTAACTATGATTTAAGTGAACATAAAATTAAACTGACTTTAATGAAATTTTATCAGGTTCATCATTTAGCAGTTTTTAGTCCTTTTAAAGGGCAAGCAGTGGCAAAAAAAAAGAAAAAAAAAAAAAAGAAAAAGAATATTCTGTCATACCATATCATCAGATACCATATTTTAGGTTTTCCTATCCTTCCTCAGTTAAATACTATAAATAATGAGAGATCAATCCTAATAACAGGTTGACTGTTTCAAGTCTTTAAAAAAAGTGTGTTATTTTTAGATTCATTTCTGGAAAATGATCTTGAAATCTTTCTGAGGATCAGCCATGATTACAGAAAAACTAGAGGCAGGCCTGAAATAAACAGCAGATGTAAGAGTCATTAGCTTGGAAAAACCTGGGTACACACTTCAGAAATAGCAGCTCTGCTGAAAACAGTCCTACAATACATCATTGCACCACAAACTGAAAAAAAAAAAGCACAACTCTCAAATAACTTCTGAGAGCTAATGCAGCCAGATGTTTCAGTCTAATTTTGCTGAATTAAGGAAAGAAAAAGCAGACTTTATCACAGCCATTAATAAAATCTATTGCCACAGAAATGAATCACAAGCGAGATTTGAAATATCACCTATTTGCAAATTACATGTGGATTTTACAAAGCATTTAAAGCATACTAAGTGACCTATAAGGACCTATTTTTCCTTCCTTTCTTCTCAGGTACAGGTCTGAAATTGCTTGTTTTAAAGCACCACACGATAATGCTTCTTTCATGCATATTAACCCCACTGTAAAAAGGATTCAGTTAAGAGTGTGTTAACCACAGTTAGTGGGTTAAAGCGTACAGAGAGTGGGTTAAGGTGTACTGAACCAAGTTTATTGAGAGAGACATGACAGTGCTGTGTCTTGCGGAGCACTGTTGTGGAGGGATGTTGCTGTCTCTCTAGGTGATAGAGGAGTCGTTGACAAAATGAGGTAGTGACCCACTCAGAGATGTCTAACATATGCTAGCACAGATGCTACCAGACATCTCCCACAGGGAAGGAGACAGGGAGTGATTATTGAATATTAGGGAAATTTGTACCAGGGAGGATTAAAGCTTCTTTCTTTTCTTTTCCTGTTTTGGGGGAAGGGATGAGAAGGAGAGGGATCATGTCACTGCCTTGTTGTAGTGAAGAACAAAAGACTAGCAACAGAAGTTCAACTTCATGAGCTGCCCCCCTCTTGATATATATAAAGCCACATGTTCGACCAACAGTAGATTAATGTGGAGATCTTCCATCTCTGGAGATAAGAGTTTCAATCTTGATAGGACCCCTATGGTAGCATTTTGAGATGAAATATAAAAATGCCCATGCTATTTTTGCTTCTATAAGAGACCAAAATAGTTCACTGTCACATTTTACGTTTTATTTTGTAAATTAGTTGATTACAGCAGTTTATAAATTCATGTACATATTAAATGATTATATTATTAACAAATTTATTTGTTTGACATTTATTTGCCTCTGTTGCCCATATTAATGAGGTAAATAAAGCAAGCTCAGCATAGGGATACCAAAACAAAGACCACTAAAAGAGCAAATGAACAAAGAGCCAACTTTTGACTGAGTGAAATTGCCCATAGGGGGAATATGTTCAAACAGAATGAGTATATTTATAAATAATAAAAACTAGCAAGTATTAGTTTTGTGATACATTGTGGAGTTCATATACCAGGTTTCACACAATGCATGTCTGAATTTACTAGAGTGTGACAGAATATAATGCAACTGTCTGTATCAAAGGTTTACATTTGCTCAAATTATTGACACGGGCAAAATATCTGTTCTGCCTACTCAGGTGTGAATGTGACCAAAACAGAAGCAAACTTGTATTTCTTTATCCTGATATATCTTTCTTATTATGATATTTCCTAGTAACATCTGTGCACACAAATTAAGATTTTAGAAATACAATAATAAATTGAATATTTCATTGAGCCTTCCTTATTTCCTTGTAGTTTGTGGCCTTTAAGAGATAGGGACATAGTAAGAGGCAAGAGAATCCAGGACTAGATCTCTCCATCTGCTCAATGCACCCAGAAGGCAGACACACACTCTGTGAGAAGGAAGAGCATTGCCAGCTGTACTTTCTCCATTCAGTTTTTGAAAATGTTTTTCTCAATGGAGCAAGGGGTGGTAAAGTCTCTTCAGGGAGATTTCATTTTCAGAACTATAATCTCAGAAGAAAAGTTTGCCTGCAGAAATTGTATCTATGAGTTGTACGCCAGGTTTTGGATTTCCAATCTGTATTCACAGGTCCAGTTCCCACATTGTAACCAATGTTCCTGATTTTACCAAGAGCAGCCACACTACTGAGAACCACTTGGCAGGCAGACAATGTTTTCAAAGAAAATAATTTTTTTAAAGAGAAATTGTTACCAGAGAACCCAACTGAAATACATTAATCAGCTCACAAACTCAACTCCCTTTATGCTTTAACTTTCACGCCACAGTTACTCTTCTGTATTCCTTTCTCAAGTGTTACTTGCCATGAAGATGTATTTTTCTGAAGAGAAACTTCAGGATTGGGACCAATTGACATGTTTTCCTTATCCAGTCCAGGACCCTCATCTATATATCATGTTCAGGATCTGTGTGGTCTGTGGAATTAGCTGGATTTCCTGTTGTTTATAGTTCCTAAAAATAGATTTTAAAAGTGTTTTTTAAAGGGAAGAAAGTTGTGTCACTTCTATCCCACAGAATCTTTGTCTTGGTATAGAACACTCTGGTGTCAACACATAAGCACAATGTAAGCCTGTAAAATTGATTTTAGGGCATACTCATAAGACTATTTATGTGCATGCATATCTCAAAAACATGGCAGCAATGAAAAAACCTCTTTACACTAATTAATAGATTTCCTTCTTCAGGAGTGTTTCCTTCCATCTCTAGTGTTCCTCAAGTGTCCCAGCTCTAGCAGCCTGCATCATGTGGCTTCTCTCTTCTGCATCTTTAACCAAACTCTTGGCTGCAAATAGATCCCATACATAAAGACATTTCCAAAGCAAATCTTATTCATAACAGAATTCAAAGTCTGACCCTATTATTATATACATTCTTTCTGAAATATTCTGAGGGAAAATAATATGAGGGGTTTTTATGTTCTGTGCAAAATGAAGTGGATTTTAGTTACATTTTCAATGCCATCTGTTAGTTTCTGTGAAGATTATTGTCAATTATTAATACACTCCTGAGGCTATTCATGACACTCCAAAATAGTTTTCTTCCAGGAAGCTTAAAAAATTAGGATTAGATTTTGTGCACTTCAGTAATCTGGATAGATATATCATTTTTCCATGACTAAAGCAAGCAAGATTGGCTGCTTAATTATACATTGAAGTAGAAAATATTTGGACAAAAGAAATGGTGTTCTATGTGAAGACAATGGCTAAAAATCATAAGTACACATATTCAGTTTTAGAAAAGAGCCTTTGAAAATGAGCTTCTTTGTTCTCTCAGTTTTATTTATATCATTCCAGGTTTAATAACAAGGATGGAATAGAATAATGCAGGACTAATTCAAAGAGATACATTGATGGGGGCTATGAGATGGTCTGGCACACTATATAAAAATGGATGTGAGAAAATATCATGCAGCTAAAACAGTGCCAGAAAATAATGCCATCTAAGGAGTGAAAGCAATGTAGTCAGCTACATAACAGTATGACTTTGATATAACCCTACAGGCAGTTCTACACCTGCAAGCAGTCAGCACTGAACACAGCCCCATTGCTGGCAGTGAATCCATACAAAGGACTAGCCACAGGCCATGATGCCACTGCAGGAAGAATATATATTTCAACATTTGACATCTTGCTCTAACAGCTGCCAAGTTTAGCTGTAGCTATTGACCTGATTGCTCAAGGACAGAGAGGAAGAAGAAAAGGAATATAAGCAAGTGATAGACAGAGATTTAAACATCAGGAGCATCTGTGTAGATACATGAACAGATACACTGCCCATAGGTGCTAAAGATTCTCTCTGGGAAATAAAAGATGCATAATTATACAAACAAATACAACCATGCTTAAAGAGATTTAACAGACTGGAGATTAATTTTTAAAATATTACTATTTTTCAGAAAATACCTGAACCTTTGTTTTATTCTGTGTTTCACTGCAGGCTTTCAGTGCTGCATGCTTAAGATTATTCAGTATTCCAAGTGATTCTGAATTAGAAAAATTTCAAAGAGGGAAATCACACCCAAGTAACTGAAGAGACATTTTCAACCATTGCATTATCAATGTCTGATCAGTTTTAATAGGAAGGAAAATAATTAAAATCTGTTAATTTCTAGGGGGGCTCCCACCTCTTTGCAATCAGAATCTCTGATTTAGTATAACCTTTACTAATAGTAGCCCTATTTGCAACTTTCTCTTCCCCTTCTCTTTTGCTGTTCTGCCCAGCAGTGAAATCTGCGTGGCCAGGACTGTCATTTACTCCAGGGCAGATTTATCAGGGAAGCTAATGGGGTTGTCATGTCCCCTTAAATACCCATTAACACTTCCCCCTGTGATGCATATTACGTGTCACAAGCACATAACTGAGCAGGTCCACGTTACCATTGCCAGTCCACTGAGGCAAAATGCAATTTGTTTGTTTATTGGGGCAAGATACAATGAAACTGTTCACTTTTTCTTGAGAGTAAACATATGTATTTTATTTTCTATTTATTTCTAAAACCAGTTACCAGAATGGGTTGCCACCTTTATCCCAATGTTGCGTTTAAAGGCACAGATGTGAAGAAAATGCTTATATATTTATTATTCCCTTTTGGAAGCAAGGCTGTGTAGCTCACTAGTAATACATGCTCTAGTGCTTTGTGGTCTATAGATGAACTATGGAGCTAAGACGCTGTTTCAGCAGAAACTGTGAGTGCTTTAGCTAAAAGATAAGGACTAAAGCTATTAATTCTCTGTTCTCTTAATGTCATCTCTGTCCAAATTATTCCAATATTTGTCTCTATAACATCAATGACATCTTACACTTCTAATACAGAGGGATGCAAAAATCTAAAGGAAAACAAGGTTTAAAAAATATTTTAATAATATACACTTCAAAATATGCTTACAAGTATAGGGTTTTTTCTCCAATATTTCCTTGAAAGCCATTTTTAAAAATAAATATAATGAAAACTGTATTTTTTCTTTTGCACTTAAGGGGTGAATTTATGCATGTGGTTCTATACTTCAAAGGGGTTTTTATGATTATCTGAACTGTGAAAAGTGGTAGGTAGGAATCTATGTTCATACGTCCCAGTACCTTCTACAATTCGTATGGATTCTGTGTGTTCTGGCATATTACTTTATGAAAAGTAATTACTGACTTGCCAGATGAGTCACACTTTGACAGCTACTTTAAAAGTACATTCTCTCCAATTTGGGTAAAGCAAACGGACAAACAATAAATAACATGGGAATTGTACAAACAGCTCTAGCAATTCAGCATCACAAGTCACTTGTGAAATCTGTAATATGTGAGGGGATTAGTAAGCGAATACAAGTACAATTCAGTATAAAAGGCAGCCTGAAGTTTCAAAGGTGACCTGCAAGGAATGTTGATTTGTTTATTTTCCCTGAAATGAGTCCTGAGAATCCTTTCCCTTTTTTGCTTTCTTTCTTTCTTCTTTCTTTCTTTCTTTCTTTCTTTCTTTCTTTCTTTCTTTCTTTCTTTCTTTCTTTCTTTCTTTCTTTCTTTCTTTCTTTCTTTCTTTCTTTCTTTCTTTCTTTCTTTCTTTCTTTCTTTCTTTCTTTCTTTCTTTCTTTCTTTCTTTCTTTCTTTCTTTCTTTCTTTCTTTCTTTCTTTCTTTCTTTCTTTCTTTCTTTCTTTCTTTCTTTCTTTCTTTCTTTCTTTCTTTCTTTCTTTCTTTCTTTCTTTCTTTCTTTCTTTCTTTCTTTCTTTCTTTCTTTCTTTCTTTCTTTCTTTCTTTCTTTCTTTCTTTCTTTCTTTCTTTCTTTCTTTCTTTCTTTCTTTCTTTCTTTCTTTCTTTCTTTCTTTCTTTCTTTCTTTCTTTCTTTCTTTCTTTCTTTCTTTCTTTCTTTCTTTCTTTCTTTCTTTCTTTCTTTCTTTCTTTCTTTCTTTCTTTCTTTCTTTCTTTCTTTCTTTCTTTCTTTCTTTCTTTCTTTCTTTCTTTCTTTCTTTCTTTCTTTCTTTCTTTCTTTCTTTCTTTCTTTCTTTCTTTC